>NC_020496.1:21265283-21285857 GCF_000184155.1 Fragaria vesca subsp. vesca | reverse complement strand
TATTTTGTTGTGCTATTTGTTCTTGCAGAAATCTCATGTGAATTTGGATATTGAAGCCTCTCTTAACCAAGAGATCATTTGACTAACCAAGAAATATTTGAAATAAAGTCGCGTGCTAATCGAGAATAGCAAAACCACGGAAGTAGCTTTATAAAACTATTGTAGTAAACTTTCTAAACTATAACAGTAGCTTTTTTAAAGTACAGAAGTAGCTTTATACATAATTATATCATTGTAAAAAGTTACATAATTTTAGTATTTTTTTAATATCTGTACTAGTATCTTTTCAACACGATAATAATATTTTGTATATACAATCAAAGCGTTTTCAACTTCTATGCTAGTATTTTTCTCAATCTCTTATGAGTAGATTTTGTTGCTGGTGGTAGTAGTTTTTGTTGGTGGCGATAGTATTTTTTATTGGTTGTGGTAGTATCTTTTGTTGGTGGCAGTAGTACCTCTGGCTGCTGGCGGTGGTATTTTTGTTGTTGCTGACAATAGTTTTTTTGTTGGTGGCGGTAGTAGCTTTTGTTGGTGGCGGTAGTAGCTTTTGTTGGTGGCGGTAGTAGCTTTTGTTGCTATCGGTAGTAGCTTTTGTTGCTGGTGGCAGTAGCTTTTTTAGCTATCGGTAGTAGCTTTCTTTGCTGATGGCAGTAGTTTTTTTGCTATTGGTAGTATATTTTGTTGTCAGTGGTAGTAGCTTTCTTTATTAGTGGTAGTAGCTTTCGTTGCTATCGGTAATAGCTTTTTTTGCTGGTGGCAGTAGTTCTTTTTGCTATTGGTAGTATCTTTTGTTATCAGTGGTAGTAACTTTCTTTGTCGGTAGTAGTATCTTTTGTTGTCAGTGGTAGTAGGTTTTGTGGTCGCTAGAATCCTCACAGATGGTCGGCCGGAAAGTTTACCGAAGGTTGGCCGGAAAGTTCGTCGGAGGTCGGCCGGAGACCTCGCCGGAGGTCAATCGGAGACTATTTGTGGTTGTTGACTTTTTACATTAATGGCATTTTTGTAAATATAAGAGAGAAATTCTAATTTTTTGGTTGGATGGCAGTTTGTAATTTTGTTGAACTTTAATACCTAATATAAGACTGTATTTAGATTTGGGTGGACTTATGTGGGTAAAAATATTTAGGTGGACCTATATGGGAGAAAATGTCTTCAAATAGATTTTTATGTAATTGGCATAGGTAGCGGCTTTCAATTGAATTGGTCATTTTATTTTATTTTAAGTTTGGTCCCAATCTCCGCGTAGTCATTGACTCATAGACAATGACTTTAAAAATAATTGTAAATTACCGAAGACTTTTAACGTTTATAGCTTTGAAAGCATAGAAAAAGCATGGAGACGTTGAAAAGGTGTATAAACCAGACATCACAAGCGTCATGAGATAGCAAAGCACTAACCACTAAAATCGTCATTTATTTATAATCCAAAGATCTGATCACTAAATCGTCATCATCATATACTCATAATCAGTGTACATATGATATGTAACAGTAATCGTAACGCCAAAAAAAGAAACAAAAGAATAGTGTCTGGTATGAAAAATCACAAAGCAGAAGCGAAAAGATAAGAAGAAGACTGTATCAACAAGAAAGGATCTCCTCCTCGGCCGCCATGGATGACCAGCTAGATGGCTTTAAAGTAATCAATCTTGCACCGCTTGGTCTCGAAGGTAGTTGCGGAATTGCCATTCGTACTCAAAGGAACCTTCAAGTCACATTCAACTCTGGGTTTGAACTTTCCGGTCTTGATCCGACCGAACTTGAACCTAATCCTCAGATAAAGCTTCATCTCAATCTCGTATACCCCAGCACTGGTCTGCTTCTGATACTCCGACTGCAAATTGGACCCAACAAGCAACTGCTGTCCAGTAAACAGAGGGTTCAAAACGTTGGTGGTTTTGTGTCCTTGGTAAAACGGGGTGAGAGTGATCGTGCTGAACCTCTGGCCCTCGTAGTTGGCTCTGGCCTCGATGCGATCGTAGTAGATGCCGAGCTTCTTGTTAGGGTTTCGGATGGTGAGGTTGAGGGCGAGGTTGTAGTGGAGGTTGCTGTCAGAGGAGAAGTTGAATTGGGTGAGAGTGGCGTCGGTGACGTGAAACTTGACGCGGTTAGGTTTAACTATGAGCCAGAAGACGAAGAAGGCGAGTCCCATGAAGACGATGGCGGTGAAGATGAGCTTGAAGACGAGGCCGAAGATGCAGCTGCAGCAGCAGCCGAGGGGACCTCCGCCGCGGCCGACGCTTTGGTAGGAGTCCCTCTTGGGCGGGATGGATGGGCCGTAGTAGGAGCCATTCAAGCCTGCTTGTTTCTCCGACATGGAAGCTGAAGCTAAGATAAGAGAGAAGACTTTGTGGAAAACTAGTGAATGAAACGAAAGAGGTAAAAGAAGAGTGGAATGTGAGAAAGGTGAGGAGAAGTGAGAGGTTTATATAAGGGGAAGAGGGAAAGTGGGAAATGATCAAGGAAATGGTGTGCTGAGAGGGATTGTGTATAATAAGGAAGGAGATATGGCGAGAACGCGTTGGGTGGGTAAACAAAAATCAACGCGTTAATTAACGTTTACGGAAGAAGCTCTTATCTGAGGCTGCGTGTGGATGTGGATTCTGAAGGTGATACTAGACAAACCCTACTTACAATACGGGGATGTTCATTTCTTCGAAGCTTCCATGGCGATACCCCATCGACGTGGAGTCGTTTTTTGCTCTACTTCTGTTGATAGAATTACTTACAATACCAATCAATTGATAGCTAGCTATGAGGTAACAAAAATTTTCATATTTTTCATGGGGCTTTCTTTCAATTCTTTTTTCTCATGTATGTTTTATTTTTGATCTGGTAAACAACTTAAATACTACAATTAGTATTTCGTGAGTCAAACTTACAACCTCCTGCTTACTAAAAGAAGACTATGCCGCTAGACCAAATGTTACTTAGCTTTTTCTCATGTATATTGAAATTGTGATAGGATAAGAGTAATATGATTAACGTGATATTGACCAATCAGCAAATAGTAAATCAACATGAAGGCTCTTGGATATTGCATGAAAGGACTCTGCATATATAGCTGTTCCCTTCCTATAACATATCCAAAACATCAAAGCTACCTATTTCATTACATGGCATTAGGTAGCACATAAGCAAGTGAGATATTGGAAGCAGTTAAACAATGAAAAGATATTTGTTTAATGACTTTTTTGACAAGGTTGCTCTCCTCCTATAACAGATCCAAAACGTCAAAACTAGATATTGTTTCCATAGCATTAGGTACGCAAGCAATTCAAATATTTTATGAGCATTAGAGGCAGGGTGAACTTTGGAACAGAAGACACTGTCTGTCTGGTACATCTTTACAGACAATCAAGTTGATCGGTAACAATAACTTGAAATGAAACAATTAAATATTAGAAAGATATTTGTTTAATGACCATTTTTTAGTTTTAAAATTAGAAAATTTCACTAAAGTCACTTTCGTAACATTTTTTGTAACACAAGTCCACCTTATTATTTTTACCCATATAAGTCCACTTTTAAACCTAAACCTGTCATTTTATATTTACGATGTTCCTAAAATACCCTATTTCCCTGCAAATAAATTTTTCTCTCTTCTTCTCACGTCCTTTTCACTTCTCTCCATCTCTCTCTCTCTCTCTCTCTCTCTCTCTCTCTCTCTCTCTCTCTCTCTCTCTCTCTCTCTCTCTCTCTCTCTCTCTCTCTCTCTCTCTCTCTCTCTTCGTGTTCCTCCACCCTCTCTTCTCCGGTCTCGAATATCCGGCCATGGCGGCGTCTCAGGCCAACACCAGCTCGACGACGATGGCTTGGCACCGCTTGATAGATGACGAGGAAGCAGGCTCAACCTCGACGTCGCCAGATCGACGACAAAGCCTTGACCTCGACCTCGATGCCGCCGGCTCAACGACGACGCCTCGACCTCAATGTTGCCAGATCGACAACGCCTCGACCTCGATGTCGCGAGATCGACGACGACGCCTTGACCTCGACCTCGACCTCGACCTCGACCTCGACGCTGCCGGCTCGACGACGACGCCTCGACCTCGACGTCGCTCCTGACCTCGACGTCTATTACGTCCAATTCCATCGATGACAACTTCTGATTTGACCTCGACGGGATCTCTGAAACCAGATGGCTCGCCGGCTCATCCCGTGGCTCGTCTGGTCCTTGACGGCTATGATCGCCTTCTGCTGGCGATTCGAGATCCGTACAGCTTGGACTCCGCTGCTGACTCGATGACAAGTCCTGGACGACGCCGCTTCAAAGATATCGCCTGGAGGTGACTGTTCTGGTAAAATTCTGAGTGTAAATTTGCTACAATTCGTTTCTTTGGTTTTTAGAAAATGTAAACAAAGATTAGGATGATGTTTTCTGTTAATTTGATAGTGAGTGTGAGAAATCATGCACAGAATCATGTTCTGATAATGTGGGAGATGAATGAAATGAGATTCATAAGTATGTTTCGGCCTCATTGTATGATAGTATATTTTGAACAATGCGATAGTACATTTTCATCATTGTGATAGTATATTTTCCCCACTGTGATTGTCTATTTTTGACACATTGGTAATAGCTTTCATTATGCTTGGTAGTAGATTTTGTTGCCGAAAACATTAGCTATTGGTTTTGTTTGGAGGTAATAGTTTTAATTTGTTGATTGTGGTAGTAGTTTTTGTTGATGGTGGTAGTAGCTTTTGTTACTTGCGGTAATAGTTTTTGTTGCTGACGACAGTATCTTTTATGACTTCGTCAGAGGTTATTGGAAATCTCTTTGTAGTAACTTTTGTAACTAGGGGTAGTAGCTTTTATAGTTGGTGATAGTAGATAGTAGATTTTTTTGTTGGTGATAGTAGATTTTTTTGTTGGTGACAGTAGCTTTTGTTCTGCTTGGTAGTAGTTTTTCATATGTTCGGTAGTATCTTTTATAGGTGGTGGCAGTAGCTTTTGTTCTACCTTGTAGTAGTTTTTCATTTGCTTGGTAGTATCTTTTATAGCTTGAAATAGTAGCTTTTTTTGTTGGTGACAGTAACTTTTCATATACTCGGTAGTATCTTTTATAGCTGGTGACAATATCTTTTGTGACCTTGCCGAAGGTCATTGGAATCTCAGCATAGTAGCTTTTGTAGCTGGTGGTAGTAGTTTTTGTTATGTTCGGTAGTATTTTTTGTTACCAGTGATAATATCTTTTGTGACCTTACCGGAGGTTGTCAGAAATCTCACCATAGTAGCTTTTATAGCCGATGGTAGTAGCTTTTATAGCCTGTGATAGTAGTTTTTGTTGATGGTGACAGTATTTTTTGTTGTCAGTGGTAGTAGCTTTTTTTGCTGGCGGTAGTAGCTTTTGTTGCTATCGGTAGTAGTTTTCTTTGTTGGTGGCAGTAGCCTCTTTTGCTATCGGTAGTATATTTTGTTGTTAGTGGTAGTAGTTTTTGTTGCTATCGGTAGTAGCTTTCTTTGCTGGTGGCAGTAATTTTTTTTTCTATCGGTAGTATCTTTTGTTGTCAGTGGTAGTAGTTTTTTTTGTCAGTGGTAGTAACTTTTGTGGTCGCTAGAATCCTCACAGATGGTCGGCTGGAAAGTTCGCCGGAGGTCGGCCGGAGACCTCCCCGGAGGTCAACCGGAGACCATTTGTGATTGTTGACTTTTTACATTAGTGGTATTTTTGTAAATATAAGAGAGAAAATCTAATTTTTTTGGTTGGATGGCAGTCTGTAATTTTGTTGAACTTTAATACCTAATATAAGACTCTATTTATGATTGGGTGGACTTCTATAGGTAAAAATGTTTAGGTGAACTTATATGGGAGAAAATGTCTCTAAATAGACTTATATGTAATTGACCCTTTTAAAATTATGTGAGAAAAAACTAAAAATGGGGCTTCGAGAGGAGTTGACACATCGTTAATATGACAACAATGGTTGATATTGATTGTACAACCACCGGATGAACATCTTTCACCAGGTTTTACGTCGTGTGTTTGCTAGATTGTAAGGAAGGTGAATTTTTTTCACATTTATGATTTATTAGTTAGTTAGTCAGAGGGTGTGAAGATATAAAGATGTAGATACCACCCCACATAAATTTATGCCCAAAATACCAACCAAGGTTGTATAGTAGGTTTACGCAAATTTTAAAAAACCCTCTTGCTGAGCTTCTTGCTTCTCTTTCCAATACTCTATATGTAGATGTAAAATACTGTAATGAAAGTGACAAATTAGTTAATGAGTAATATAAAGAGTGCAAATGTAATATAATAACAAATGGAGGATCATAAATGTAAATACGTATGTTAGGGCCGAATAAAAAAATTAAAGAATATCAAAGACACCCACAAGTCCACAACCCGTATAAGAAAGCATAATGGAGTATCAATGCACCATCCACAAGAATGAAGCTAGGGCTCTCTTCTCCGCCGTGGACTAATTAACAGAAATAACTTATCGATAGTTGAAGAAATCAACTGAACACTTCTCAGTCTGAAAAGTTCCAACTAAAGTCCCATTCTGACTCACAGGAACCTTCAAGTCACATTCAATTCTAGGCTTGAACTTCCCGGTTTTGATCTTACCCAACCTGAACCGAATCCTCAGATAAAGCTTCATCTCAATCTTGTAAACCCCAGCAGTCTTCTGTTCATTAAACTCCTCAAGCAAGTCAGATCCAACAATCAATTGCTGTCCCTGAAACACAGGGTTCAATATGTTTGTGGTCTTGTGGCCTTGGTAAAATGGGGTCAGAGTAACCGTACTGAACCTCTGGCCCTCGTACAGAGCTCTGGCTTCAATGCGATCATAGTAAACGCCGATCTTCTTGTTAGGGTTTCTGATGGTGAGGTTGAGGGCGAGGTTGTAATGCAGGTTGCTATCGGTGGAGAAGTTGAATTGGGTGAGCGTGGCGTCGGTGACGTGGAACTTGACTTTGGTGGGGCGGACTATGAGCCAGAAGACGAGGAAGGCTAGTCCCATGAAGACAACAGCAGCGAAGATGAGCTTGAAAACGAGGCCGAAGACGCAGCTGCAGCAGCAGCCGAGGGGGCCACCGCCGCGGCTGGGGCGGTGGTAGGATTTGCTGGGCGGGACTGAGGGGCCGTAGTAGGCCCCGTTTAAGTGGGCTTCTTCTCTCTCTGCCATATATGGAGGCTGAAATGGAGCGATGGTTGTGTAAAAGTTAGAGTATATATAATCAAAACTTGCTAAATGATCGCTAAATGATCGAATGGGGTGAAGAAGACAAGAAGTAATGGAAATTATGAAGGTGAAGCGAGGTTTTTATAAGGGGTAGAGAGGGAGTGGGAAATGAAGATATTGGTGTGCTGCGTGCATATGTAGAATAGGGAAATACCAAGGACGCGAGGGGAAAATCAACGCGTTAATTAGTTGTTCATAGGAGAAGATTTCAATATTCCTTGCTGCTTCCATAGCGCCATATAGAGTGGTAGCTAGTATAATTGGCATGACTGTACGTAGCTTCTTCACACACACATGCTTCTTTTGTTAATCATATCTACCAATGTGATTAGACGCTTCCAACCAATAAGAAAAGCTTAATGTACGTACGTAGGAGGTGTCCGACTTAGGATAGCTAGGAAACGATGATTGCGCAATTAAATGGTGCTTATTATTCATTAATAGCAAGGTAACAACCGAAAAAGAAAAGGGAAGAGGGCGCAACTGATTACTCTATTCTGATAGCCATGGCATCAGAGATGAGCTAGGGTTTGAGAAACAAGAAAGAAAAGAGAGAAAGAGAGACGAACAAAATCTCAGAGAGAAAGGCTTTGATTATCTGGAAACTTGATTACAAAGAAATGAGTCTCTAAAGATATTTATACAAGAAGAGAAAGGAATGCTGTAACAAACAGACAAAGAAATGCAGCTGTAATGTAAACACGTGTCACACACTCATTACATCTCTCTAAAAATCTGTTATAACTAAATAACAGCAAGGTCAATATTGAAGGATAGTCAACACCCTCCCTCAACCTCAGCTAGGGAAGCTAGCCTGAGATTGACACAAAGAGTTCGAAATATAGGAGATGCTAGGCCTTTTGTAAGAATATCTGCAGTCTGTTCTGTTGTAGAAACATACTCAAGTCGAAGATCATTGCGTTGAACTCTTTCTCTAACAAAATGGCAATCATTGTCAAGATGCTTGATCTTAGAGTGAAATATTGGATTGGAGGCTAATGCTAGAGTAGAAAGGTTATCACATGCATTTGAGCAAAGGAGAAGAAGGAATTGCAGTCTTCAAATCACATAGTAAATGCTTGATCCAACTAATTTCTGCAGCAGTATTTGCCAAACTTCTGTATTCTGATTCTGTAGAACTCCTAGATACAGTGCTTTGTTTCTTGGACTGCCAAGAAACTGGACACAAACCAAGATAGACAACAAAACCTGTAGTAGAACGTTTTTGTATAACTTCACTAGCCCAATCAACATCACAAAAGGCCTTCACATTCACAACATTATGTAAAGCACCAGAGGAACTATAGAAAATTCCCTTAGCAATGGTTCCTTTCAAATATCTCAAAATTCTCTTAACAGCAGCATAATGCACATCTGTGGGATTAGTCATAAACTGACACACTGTATTGACAGCATATGCTATATCTGGACGAGTACTAAATGTTAAATACTGTAAAGCACCAATAATACTTCTATAGAGAGTAGAATCTTGAAGAGGAGTACCTTGATCTACAGTCATTTGAGAATGAGGAAAACAAGGAGAATTGCAGGTATTAATTGAGTCCATACCAGCCTTAATAGTAAGATCTTTTGCATACTTAGTCAAGTAATATGCCTTTTTGAACTCTTGTAATCTCTAATCCAAGAAAGTATGACAAGGATCCAGGATCCTTCATATCAAAAACCATACTCAACTTAGATATAACATCATGAATGCCATTTGAATCTGAACCAGTGATAACTATATCATCCACATATAATAGCAGTGCAACCATTCCAGCTGAAGTATGTTTGATAAAGAGAATGGGATCTGAATGAGAAAAAGTTAAAACCAGACTTGGTAGAAACTAGTAAATTTTTCATTCCAAGCTCTTGGAGCTTGTTTCAACCCATATAGAGACTTTCTAAGCAAACAAACACGAGTAGGATATTCTGGATCAATAAAACCCCAAGGTTGAGACATATAGACTTCTTCTTTCAAATCTCCATGTAAAAAGACATTCTTCACATCAAGTTGTCTTAACTCCCAATTATTCATAGCTGCAAGAGCTAATATGACCCTGACTGTACTATGTCTTACCACAGGGCTAAAAGTTTCATCATAATCTAGTCCCTTAGATTGACTAAAGCCTTGAGCAACCAACCTGGCTTTGTATCTGGAAATACTCCCATCAGGATTCTTCTTGACTTTAAAAATCCACTTACTTCCCACAATATTTCTATTTGTAGGACAAGGAACAAGAGTCCAAGTACCTTGTTTCAGCAAAGCCTCTATTTCCTCCAACATTGCTTGATCCCATTCTGCCTTCCCAGAAGTTGCTCGAAAAGATTTTGGTTCAATAATATCACTGACATCAGTAATAGCAGTAAAACCACTGAAATATGGATACTTAGAAAATAACTGTTGTTGAGCAATGGCAGAAAAACAGTAAAAATCTTCAAAACTTTTCTTTTTCACTATGCCATTCTTGGCACGAGTTAACATAGAATGATCATTATAGTTCTGATCAATAATAGAGGCAAGCTCTTGAGGAATATCATGATCCAAATTCCCTCCATACTGTAAAGCATTTAAATCAGGCTCATTAAGAGCAGAAACATTACTTGGAGAAACAGTATTATTAGAAGTAGCAGCACCATTATTAATGACATCAACACCACCTGTATTAGTAACAACAGTTACTATAGTATCAACACCAGTCGAATTATTTGAATCATATGCCAATATGTCAGCTTCACCTAAAGCATTTAAATCACTACCTGTTGAACCAACACTGTTTGAATGATGATCAGTAATATCAATATCACCTGCTGAAACTACACCACTATTTTCTGTGGAACCAATATCAGCTGATCTAGTATTTGTAGAAATATCTGTTATTGAGGAATCAACACCAATACTAGCAACTACATCATGAGCAGAAGCAGGAGAAGAAGTGACAGGCATCCACGGATGTGAAAGAGTAGTGAGAGATGAAGAGGAGAAAGAAGAGGGAAAGAAAGTAACTGGATCAATAGGGGAGGACTCTGAAAAAGGAGTATGATGAAAAGGAAAGATGGTTTCATAAAAAATTACATGTCTTGACATCCAAAGTTTATTTTGAGTGATACTGTAACAAAACACTCCCTTATACCCCAAGGCATAACGTAAAAAGACACATTGTGTCGTTCTAGGATCCAATTTGTCATGATTATAAGGTCTGAGATATGGATAACAACATGAACCAAATATTTTTAGCTGAGAAATGTCAGGAGGCTTATGGAAAAGAAGTTCAAAGGGAGAGATCATATCTAAAGATTTGCTAGGCATTTTGTTAATGAGATAACAAGAATGCATGAGTAATACTGTGAAACCAAAACTGTTTGGGAATACCAACTGTAGACATTAAGGAAATTGTTGTTTCCACTATATGTCTATTCTTTCTCTCAGCAACCCCATTTTGCTGAGGGGTATGAGGACAAGTAATTTGATGAACAATACCCTTTGAAGAAAGAAAATTATGAAAGGCCCTGCTATTAAATTCACCACCTCCATTAGTTTGGAGTATTTTTATTGTTGAATTGAATTGATTTTCAACAAAAGAACAAAAATGAACAAACTGGACAAAAACATCAGATTTTTTGATAAGTGGAAAAATCCACACAAATCTTGTACAATGATCTATGAAAGTAACATGATACTTGTGCCCTTCAATGGACAAACATGGGGCTGGACCCCATACATCATAATGCACCTTTGAAAAGGGCAAAGATGATTTTGACTCAGAAGGGGAAAAAGAAGTCTGTGCATCTTGCCTTCTAAACAAAAGAACACATTGTACTAGAAACCGAACTAGGAATTTTTATTTGGGAACTAGACAACATTTTAAACATGATAGGAGAAGAAGGATGACCTAGCCTTTGATGCCATACTGGAAATGAAGAAGCTGAGCTGACAAAAGCAGATGGAGAAGGTTGTGAAATTGATGATAGTGGTGGAGACTTGAAAAGAAATAATCCTTCCTCACTACTCTTTCCTTGGTAAAGAATCCTTTTGGATGCCTTGTCCTGCACAACAATGTTAGATTCATCAAGAGTGATAAAGCAATCATTATCTCTGCACAACTTTGTGAAGGACAATAAATTCATTGCTAAGTCAGGAACATGAAGAACTTGATTCAACTGTAAAACATGCTCAGCAAGTTTAATATAACTTGAGCCTGTATGAGCTACTTTTAAACCTGTACCATTACCAATGGTTATCTTGTTGTCAGAAGCATAAGGTTGAGCAACTGAAACATTCCTTAGCTCTGAAGTCATGTGGTGTATAGCACTAGAGTCACCAATCCAGGTTTCAGAGTTAGAATAAGAATTTGATGAAGCAGGAGGATGATTTGATGATGAGGCTTCACTGCTAGGATTGAATCCACCAGGAAAACAAGAACTAGAGGGGCAATTTGATATCACATATCCTCCTCCCTGTGTTTGCTGAAAAACACCGTTAGTATTTGTAGAAGATTGAGCTTCTAGAGCAGTAAGAGTAGAAGGAGGATCTGAGCCTTGATATGCAAAGTTGGTTCTATGAGAACAGTTAAGAGCAACATGGCCCTTGAGACCACAAATCTGACATGTAGGAATGGACAAGGATAATTTGCAGTTGTGTGACCTTTCTTAGAACAAATTTGACATTCAGGAGAAGGACCGTTATTTTGTGGCCTATATTGAGGTTGAGAAGACTATTGAGGCTTGGATTGAGGTTGAGAAGACTGTTGATGTTGTAATCAGGATTCTGATAACAGGTGCTTGTAAGATGACCATGTTTACCACATATCCCACATTTGTGAACCCTGAAGCATGTATCAACAGTATGACCTCGTTTCCAACACACAGAACATTCAACACCACTACCTGCAAATCTATTATCTTTCACTTTGCCATCAACTTTATCATTCCACCCTCTACCAGTACCATGTGCTCCCTCATTTGATCCATTATTGCCTCTAGCTACCATAGCAGACATGTTTGAAAGAAGAGAGAAACTTTCTTCAATTCTTCTTTCTACAGAAAGCAATTGAGACCTCAAGTCTTGGAGAGAAATAAGAGTTTCTCTACCCTCAATCACAATTCTCACAGTGGAATACTCATCAAGTAATCCATTTAGAATGACAATTACAAGATCTTCATCAGGAACAGACACTCCCACAGATAGGAGTTGATCTCTAGCACTCTTCACACGCTGCAGATATTTTTCAACTGTTTCACTTCCCTTGCCAAGCGTTTGTAACTCAGTTTTGAGTTGCATAATGCTCACTCTTGACACAGCAGAAAAATGTTCTTGAAGAGCTATCCAAGCTTGCCTAGATGTCTTACTTCCAATAATAACATCTACAATATCCTCATCCAAAGTAGCTATCAAAAGACTGAGAAGAGCCATATCTGTTTGTTTCCATGCCTTATATGCTGCAGTTTCTTCAGTTGTAACTTCACCTTCAGAAGCAAGAGCATATCTAGGCGGAGCAACCTCAAAGCCATAAAAAAATCCAAACAATCCATTTCCAACAAGAGTAGACTGAAATTGAAAACTCCATTTAATAAAGTTCCTTTCTCCAAGACGCATTGTAATGATGCTCAACAAAGAGTGAACATCAGAGTGTGAAAGACTAGGTATAGATGATGCACTTCGAGAAGCCATGAGAACCTTAGCTGCAAATGTCAATCTATCAGGAATACCACTAATACTAAAAATACTGATTGAGATCAGCACAAGTAGACACTTCTGCTTCAAAAAGAACAGCTGAAATGTGCACAAGTTTTACTCCCAATTGCACAACTTCAGATACTACAGATCACTAATTTTTCTCAACATAGGCACTGAAATAGCTCTAAAATTTTACCAAAGCTCAACTGAAGCACTCAAACCAGCATTTGCATCTAAAATTTCATCAAAGTTCAACTGAATACTCAAAATCTCTGTACTCACATCTAAACCTTCATCAAAGCTCAACTATATGCTCGAATTGTATTCTTCATCAGAATTTACTCTAATAAACTCAGATTTAGGCTCAGATTTGCTCTATTTTATCTCAGACAAGAAGCTATTTGCTCAAAAGAGACACTATATGCTCTAATTTTACTCTGATTTGCTCTATATGCTCATGATTTACTCCACAACTCTAAAATTTTACAGATTTCACCAAGAACTATGAATCGCATATTTTTCAAGGAATATGAGCAAAGAAAATCACCTAAGTGTGATCAATAAGCTCAGATCTGATGAAGAAATTAAAACTCTAATCAAGCTTCAATTAAGAACAAAGCCCCTGGTAACCAAATCGCAGCACAACGAGAGCTAGATCTGAACAAAAAACCAAAGAGAATGATTAGAGGAGAGTCAGAAGCATGTATCTCAGGTCTTGGATCTATTGGAGCTTTGATACCATGATAGCCATGGCATCAGAGATGAGCTAGGGTTTGAGAAACAAGAAAGAAAAGAGAGAAAGAGAGACGAACAAAATCTCAGAGAGAAATGTTTTGATTATCTGGAAACTTGATTACAAAGAAATGAGTCTCTAAAGATATTTATACAAGAAGAGAAAGGAATGCTGTAACAAACAGACAAAGAAATGAAGCTGTAATGTAAACACGTGTCACAC
Organism: Fragaria vesca subsp. vesca; assembly: GCF_000184155.1. NCBI lineage: Eukaryota > Viridiplantae > Streptophyta > Magnoliopsida > Rosales > Rosaceae > Fragaria > Fragaria vesca. The sequence goes on along the minus strand of NC_020496.1, from coordinate 21,272,025 downwards.
ACTCATTTCATCTCTCTAAAAATCTGTTGTAACTAAATAACAGCAAGGTCAATATTGAAGGATAATCAACATATTCCACCTACAATTACATAGTGACATACAAGAAAAATAACTCTATTATGAAATAGCATCATCGTCAATAGTGCAGTTTTTCCATATTGTTGCCACCGATATACAAGCATATCCGATGACACTGAGTTTCACTTTACCGCTAAGAAGCATGGATCATTTGATAAAGCAAAGAAATCGTTGCCTACTGAAAGCAAACAATTTACTTCCACTAGACGGTTAATTATTACTCAATTCCATTGCAAGAAACTCTTTGCCAACCTAGGGTAGACAAGGCAGTAAGGATGAATAGACAGAAACAACGTTCCCCACATTGTCGTACTAAGTAATGGTAGGATTATTAACGAGCTCAAATACTATCAAAGAAGCATAAAGCTAACTACAAAGTTAAGAAAGAAAATTAAATGTCTTAGACCCGCCAACCTAGGGTAGACAAGGCAGTCAGGATGAATAGACAGGAACAACGTTCCCCACATTGTCGTACTAAGTAATGGTAGGATTTTTAATTCAAATACTATCAAATAAGCAAAAAACTAACTACAAAGTTAAGAAAGAAAATTAAATATCTTAGACCCGAGGTCGAAGCCAAGCCCACAACTGAGTTAGGGTTCGGAAGCCCCAATCGATGACTCTAGCTCGATAGAACTATTGCACAGGCAACGCCGCCACCTCCATCCTACGTACCTTCAAGCCCATCTCGTAACCTTTGCTATCATCAGTCAACCCGAGTCCCCAACTCCAAGCAGAAGACCAAATTCGGGCCACATATGATAAGACCGATGATTTATTACGTATATCTCATCTGGTATCTGTAATTTTTTTTTTTTTGTTGACTGAAAGATATCCTTAGCGAGAAGACTCATGTATCAGTCGATGGCTTGTCTCAATTTGTGGTAACAAGCTTACAAATGATAGCTACCCCTCATTACAAATAAGCACAAATCAAAACCTAATACAAATGACTTCTAACCATACCTATCTAACTCCCATGTAATGATAATATTAGTCGCCTAAAGATAGCAATTGGTGTTCAACTAAATACTACAGAGAAATAAATAGTATAATTTTCGAACATAAGTCTAGGTAAAAAAACAAATAAATTAAGGTACCTCCTTGCTTTGTTTTTTAGTAGATCTCCTTGCCCTTATAATTAGGGCTTGCCTCTCCCCTATCAAACCTCGGGATTTGCCAGATGACACGGAATAACCAATTTCAGAGGCTTAATTAAACTTCTTCTGGTGCTTCGTATACTTGCTTCCCAATGACATACCTTTATGTTTCAAGGTTTTGATCGGTTTCTCTATCCAAAGAGATTCTTCAAGAAAAGATATGACTTTTCCATAAGATGAAATCACCTCTATCACATCCGTGTCATAGCATGCCAACCTTGGACCTTGAAGATCAAACCCTGAGTCCATATTTTGCACGAGTGGTAGCCCAAGCAACACAACCACCCTAGTCCCACTGCCTACTAAACCCAGTAACCTCAGCTCCCAAAACAGACCCTGCCAGCCTAGGCAACCTGCCAGACGGAACTAGGATTTCAAAATCGACTGGGCTAAACTTTCATTTAATAAAAACTCTTAAACATATGAAATTATGAATATACCTCTAGAAAATTGTTGAATGAGAGTTGACGGCTCATAGTTTAGTTGTAGATACACTTTAAATATTGATTGAGTTAAATAGGTTGCCTACTTTAAGGAAGAAAAAGAAAAACTAGGTTGAAGAGAAATGAAAGATAATCAAACACTTTATTTATGATTTTTAATGGGCTTTATTTTCAATTTCTAGTGAGATTTGCAATTAGACTTTTATGGTTAATGTGTATTACATGATGAAGTCAATCAAGTTTAGAATTCTCTTCTAAAAATGACACGGTTGTTTGGATGCCAGAATATTTGGCTGGGCTAAGGTTGATACAAATGTGCAATTTAGGATAATTAACCCTAGTTAATCTAAAAAGGAAAAAAAAGTTAATCTGGGCTACAACACATATACCCTTGTACTATCCTCCGCCCCTGCAACCCACCCAGTCTTTAGCGGTCAACCCTAGTTCAAAACTAAGGTTTCATGTCGAAAATCCTAGATGGAGTGTGACTGTTTCGATAGCCCCAAGCGCCGTTAGGGTTTCAGCCAGGAAATCACCCAACTTTTCAGACCCGTCTTTATCAATCATTGGCGCCATGCTACGTCAGGCCGACCCTGTCTCCCTCACAGTCAACCGTCGCCTACCTTCCGCCGACGTAGTCTCTGCCACCATCACAGTCTCCACCACATTATGATAGGGATATAACTTATGGTGGGAGACTTTGCTAAGCTAAAAGAACATCCAATAGAGAGTCCCATTTTTCTAGCTAAATTTGGTTACAAATTTACCTTATGGGTCATGACAATATTGAATATGGAGAGTTTTATTACAGCGGAGATGTTGAGATTTGTTTTTTTTTTTTTTTTTTTTTTTTTTTCTGTTTTTTTTGAAGGAGATCGATAGTGAGACGTTACAAATGAAAAACATTATAGGGGTTTGTAACTCTTTACCTATTGCAAATTAATTGGTTCATTGGGTGCTCAGATTTGATCAATTATATCATTTACATCCATTAACATTAAAACGATATTCGGACTGAAATTAGAAAATATAAAGAAAAGGGAAAATGCCCATTTAGTACTAATTGAAACTCCTTATTTCCCATTCCAATGATTATCTTTTGCATTAGCCTATTCCAATATAAGGTAACCATTTTTATGCCCAAATGCACAAATCTTTACTAAAGTCTTAACAAACCATATTATTTTAAGACTATTTTGCCCCCACCTCTTCAACATGAAAAGACTTGGCCGGAACCTCGGACTCCGGTCACCGGCTGCCGGACTCCGGTCACCGACCGTCGGATTCCGGTCACCAGAATTTCCCCGACCGTCAGATTCCGGTCACCGGAATTTCCCCGACCGCCTGATTCTGGTCACCGGATCTTCCCCTGTAACCAGTTACTGACCCCCAATAACCAGTTACTGACCAGTTAATGACCTATAATAACCAGTTACTAACCCCTAGTAACCAGTTATTGATTAATTACTGACACCCAGTAACCAGTTACTAACCCCCAGTAACCAGTTATTGATTAATTACTGACACCTAGTAACCAGTTACTGACCCTCAATAACTTTTAGTTTTTAGTTACTGACACCCAGTAATCACTTAGTTTTCAGTTACTGAAACCCAGTAATCAGTTACTGACCCCCAATAATCGGGTTACTACCCCCAATAACTTGGTTACTGATCCCCAATAATTAGTTACTGACCCCTAATAATCGGGTTATTACCCCAATAATCAATAAAAACACAAAAGAAGAAAGAAGATAGAAGAAGAAGAATAAGTAGAAGGTGATTTCCAAACAAAAAAAGAAAACCTTAAAAAAAAAATTAACTAACTCCCAGTAACTCTTAATGACCCTAATAATCAGTCAAACACATACAAACAAAGTATAGATCCAATACAAAGACAAGTCATAACCCAAATATAAACTAAACCATTTGCTCATCTATCACAATCAATAATTATCAGTTTATCACATACAGTACCATAGTCTGCATCATCTCATATTCTCTTTCATGTATGATGCATCATTCGCTTAACCTCCATCTTTCTCCTCCCTCCATGAGTATTTCTCCTTGTACCCAACAAAGGATTATGTGAAGAAAGCATTACAATGCTTAACCATAGATCTGAAATACTCCCTCCATGAGTATTTCTCCTTGTACACTACTCTTCTCACCTTCTCACCTTCTCCAACCACAACACCAATTTAACCTCCAGACCAACAACAACCATAATTTACCAACAATATCAAAGAAGGATCATATCCTACCTTCAAATCCCTAGCTTGGCCGGGGTTGCAATCCTCCTCCAGTAGCTCGAGATCCCAGAGATGGCTCGACCCCATGATCCTCGTCGGGCTCCTCGCCGGTGCGTCGTCCTCGTCCTTGATGTGGCGGTATGATCGGGCGGTGACGATGAATGACTTGAGGATCTATCCGGTGAAGGGAGAAACATCGATGAGAGAGAGAAGGAGAGAGAAAGAGGAGGGCGGTGATGATGGTGAGAGAGAGCAGCGATGATGGTGAGGAGAGAAGAAGAGAGAAGAGAGAGAAAGGAGAGCAGATCGGAATGAGAGGTGAGGGAGAAGAGAGAAAGATAATTAGGTAGGGGTACAAACGTATTTTTCGTAAGAAACATTGGAATGGGTTAAGGGAACTATTTTTCATTGAACTGGGCTTTACAAACCTTGGTTTTAGGTATTTGGACATTTTCCCTAAAGAAAATCGGGTTCTGCTCTACATTATAGAAAAGCGAAGTCAGTCCTCTTCCTAGTGAACCATGAAAAATGAATCTAATGAATTAATTAAATAGACGTTAGAGGAAATAAAAGAATCAAGACCACTATATATAGGACTCTCATGTGTCACAAGTACAGAAACCCTAAGGCATCTGAACAAAACAAAACTGAAGTCCCCTGCTCTGGCATAACACTACCAGAAATTGTTAATTGAAATAATCAATTGAACATTTCTCAGTCTGAAAAGCACCTAGTGAATTCCCATTCTGTTTCAAAGGAACCTTCAAGTCACATTCAATTCTAGGCTTGAACTTTCCGGTCTTGATTCTACCCAACTTGAACCGAATCCTCAGATAAAGCTTCATCTCAATCTCGTAAACCCCAGCACTCTTCTGTTCATTAAACTCCTCAAGCAAGTCAGATCCAACAATCAATTGCTGTCCCTGAAACACCGGGTTCAAAACGTTTGTGGTTTTGTAGCCTTGGTAAAATGGGGTCAGAGTAACCGTACTGAACCTCTGGCCCTCGTAAAGAGCACGGGCTTCAATGCGATCATAGTAGACGCCGATCTTCTTGTTGGGGTTTCGGATGGTGAGCTTGAGAGCGAGATTGTAGTGCAGGTTGTTATCGGTGGAGAAGTTGAACTGTGTGAGCGTGGCATCTGTTACGTGGAACTTGACTCTGGTGGGGCGGACTATGAGCCAAAAGGCGAGGAAGGCTAATCCCATGAAGACGACTGCAGCGAAGATAAGCTTAAAGTTGAGACCGAAGAGGCAGCTGCAGCAGCAGCCGAGAGGACCTCCGCCGCGGCCGGGGCGGTTGTAGTGTTTCGTCGGGGGGATTGATGGGCCGTAATAGGCTCCATTCAAGTGGGCTTGTTTCTCAGACATGGAAGCTGGAGGGAAGGAAAGAGAGTACAGAATAACGCAGCTGAGTGAATTGAACGGGTGAAGAAGAATGAAGTGCGAAGGAGATGAAGTGAGGGTTTTATAGAGAGCGAGGGAGAGTACGTGGGAAAGGAGGAATTGGTCTGCTGCGAAATACAGGGGGTGAGTAAAGAAAACTGACGCGTTAGAAGTCGAGGCAGCGTGTGTATGCAGTGTTCTTTCTTCCCTGTGCTCCGGCCCGTCGAGTCATTATTTGCTTGACATTCTCACCCGATACTCTTTGCCCTACTTAGAACAAATTAAGATTTGTCACACGTTGCCACCTGTACCAGGACTATGAAAATCGAGTACGTAAGAACTAAGAAGTTTAGGAAATGTCATAAATCTTATTTTACATATCATAGATCAGAAACTCCTACCTACGATATGAGAGCGAGGGAGAATTATAACATAGTTACGGATCAAAATTCAAGTGCAAATTTGAGTGAATTTCTATGGAATATTATGGTCCCAAAAGGTGGCCGGTAGTCCAAAATTACAGAATAATTACTATAATGAAAGACATTAATAACAGGAGAGATATTTTTTATTTTTTGATTGAAAACAGAAGAGATATTTGGGCAGTAATTTTGGTTGGGTTGTGTGGTAAACAATCAAGAACACGGAATTGATTAAATAAAGATGTTTTAATCTTTGGATCATGTATTTGAAAAAGTATGATAATGTAAAATAGAATGTAAAATTGATGTATATATATATATATATATATATTGTTCCCTTTCAGAGCAGTGTCTCGCTTTGAAATTAAAGTGTGGACCTCCTCGTTTTGCTCATTTTCAGGTCGCATTTCCACATCTCAACCGTACAATGTCTAGAATACAGTGTGTAGATTATTCCTGCAAAGTTTCATCCAATTTGAAGATCATTTGGGTACCGAATTAGATTAAATAAATCAACAGAACAAAAATTGTCCAAACAGATCCGTTCGTTATGATTACGGAAGCTCAAATGATCTTCAAATTGGATGAAACTTTACAGAAATGATCTACACACTGTGTTCTAGACATTGTACGATTGAGATGTGGAAATGCGACCTGAAAGTGAGTGAAATAAGGAGGTCCACACATTAATTTCAAAGTGGGACATCGCTCTGGAAGGGAACTGTATATATAGAAATGCGACCTGAAAGTGAGTGAAATAAGAAGGTCCACACTTTAATTTCAAAGCGGGACACCGTTCTGGAAGTGAACTATATATATATATATACCCGTTCTAGTGCGGACATCCGCACTCGGCTTAAAGTGCGGACGTCTCTCCGTTCTCCACCGGACGGCTCCGACGATGGCGCGCCTCAACCCGAGCGGACACCAGAGGCACTCCCCGACTACTTTCCTGCCGCAAGATCGATTTGAAGGTCTAGGCAGCAACCTCAAACCCAAAACTTC
>NC_020496.1:21258379-21264876 GCF_000184155.1 Fragaria vesca subsp. vesca | reverse complement strand
CTCTATATATATATATAGATACACACTGAAACACTATATAAACACCATGTATTTCATACATATATTTTTCATACATTCTCAAAAAAAAAATATATTAGTTGTTGTTACTGGATATTAAAACTGAACTGTTAGCAAATTGCTAGATGAGTTTGTAACGGTTCAATTCTTCATTACCATGGATCATGCATGTACGTTACAAAACCTTAGATATTGTGGTTGGAAGAAAATTGTTACTAATAAAACGATGATGAACGAGTGTTCCTTTATTTTATTACAAAGTCAATCATAATTCATAAAATAGATCAATGACGATGCTACAGTGACTAATGTCGTGTAGATGTGGCTCAGCCATATTCTTAACTGATTAAGAGCATTTTCTTTTAATACAAGAACTAAACAGCAGTCCTCACACGATAACCATTAATGAAACCTTAGAATACAATTTATGTCTAAACCCTATACTGTAAGAACACCCTATACTGTAAGAACACCCTAAATTAATATTAGACATATCTATAAAATTTATGCATTCTAACAAACACCATTTTGCAAAGAGTGCATCATTAGCTACTCCATTTGCTTTACAATTTTGGCGACATACTAGAAAAATACCGTTCATGCAGAGCCATAAATTACAATATCTATCAGCTTTCCGGCTATGATGTCACTGGGAATAACCAGTGACCCCAAGTTTCATCTTACAACTAGGAGGTTGCGACTATTTGACGAAACAAATAACTCTCCGCCTCAGTAGGACAAACATGGCACGTTGCGTGTGCTTACCCTAGGACATAGCCCACCAGTATCCACTATTGCTAAAAAATAAAAAAGCAAAACCAAAATAGAGAACCGGTATAGCCCTCCCTCAACCATTACAAAATGGTATTTCAATGACAAAAAACATAAAGTAACTTGTAAAAAACATAACTGCCCTCATTGGGCTTATTTCCTTAAAACATGCGCAATTGGTCAAACCCAAATGGCAACCAAATCTCTCAGCCCAAACCTGAAGCTGCTTCATCCCTTTACCCCATCATCGGCAAAATCCTACCAAAGCGCCTTCGTAGCCGTCTGACCAGCGGCGGCCAACTCTGATTGTATTAGTCCCCCTACCACCAACCATGATGCAGATCTACACTTGGACTTGGATCAAACCTCAGAGCACCATCAACCGCACCAAGCCATCGTCAGTCGCCGGCAAACAAAATCGGTCATCCGATCGCTACGCCGCTTAACACCGCAAGATCCTCTTCCCTCTCCGATCCCAGCCCACCTCCATGAAACAGCCATAGCCTGCAATTGAGAGACATTGCCTTTTAAGCCAACGCTTCCAACCCGAGGACCATCTCTACCAGAAACCACACATCCAGCCACACCCGCCATGGGCCGACTAGGACAGAGGTCATGGCCGGCGGCGCGGTGCAGCTGGATAGGTAAGAAGAAGGGAGGCGACAAGGTTATTCTCTAGGGTTTTTTAGAGAGAGAGAGGAGGATGAGATGATGCACATAAAGTTTATGACCCAAAAAGTTTATTAGAAATGCTTAAATGATTAAGAGCATCTTGAGTAATGCTAGCTATTTTGTAGTCAAATTTTAGGCAAAATAACTAAAAAGTCATTTTGGCTAGCCACTTTAGAAATACCCTTTACACTAGCACTCTCTATTTGAATTACAGTTTGATTTATATTATTGATTAAATAAAAGGTAATATTATTAACACACTCGTTTTTGTTATTTTTGTTATTAACATACCACATCTATGTGTTTATCCACACATTTCAATTTTATTTACAAGTTTGTCACTTGAACTTGTTCAATAATTGGCTCTCATCATATATGTGGTGTGTTAATAGCACCACCCTAAATAAAAAAAAAAATGATTTTATTATTTTTTTTTTTAAGTTTTTATGGAAATGGATGTTACTCCGGGGGCGTAAAACTCATATATTAAATTGACCAATAGGACGAGCGGAAGTTAAACTCCAATACAAGTCAAACAGTTGGTGAACCGGGAGCATAGCTCTGATATAACTCGAAGAGCCTACAAAAGCTACAAAGAAATACTAACTTCAAAACTACTGTCCATAAGAGGACTTTATTTTGGCCTAGAAAGCAATAACCTACATAACCAACCGAAGTACCCTAGCTCAATGAATTGAGGCTTAAGACCATTTCGGTGTACCTTTCCATTAAAAAAGGGGGTAAACTCTTCAATGCGGTTGTGTAGGGATCTTCTGCAGCCCCAAAAGAGTCACCTAAGCCCAGAGCAAAGAAACTCACCTAAGTTGGATTGAGGAGGGAGAGTGGAAAGGCTCACGAAGCCCAAGCCACACCCACTACACTCAAGCCATGAATTGGGCCAATCCTTATCGGAGCCCTAGCAAAACCATCAGAACTGGTACCGCGCCAGCCTCAGTTTGTCGGCCTACCCATACACGACCCCATATCCTCTAACTGGTTGAGCCGCCTCTGAGAAGCAAGATCAACTCCTCCTCCTTCTACATGAAAACTCGATCTCCTCTGCACAAAAGTTGACGACGGGAGAAATAACGTCACCATAGCCCGCCTTTGCCCTTTCTTGGAACCTGAACCAAAAAATGAATAGCAAACATATGTGAGCCTCTGCCGCGTGCATCACTGGGATGAGAAACAAGAAGCCCGTCCCTATATCTTGAATCTCACCACGCTGAGACGTCCCTAATGGCTAGGAGCGAAGCATATGCGCTACCGCCGCCTTACTCTCAAAACCCTAGAGAGGGTTTCGGTCTAATCACTGTAAGATTGTAAAGTTATTAATTTGTTACCAAAATGACTTTAAATGAAGATTCTTGAATTATAACTTTCAATAAGTTGGAGTACAAAGGAAGTATAACTTCGAATAAAGTTTTTATTTATTTATTTTTTTATTTTTATTTTTTTTTAAGTAGAACGTAACGACCACCCTTAAGCCATAACCATTGATGAAACCAAAGAATACAAGGGGGGAACATATTGCCTAGACCCCAAGTTATAACAAAACATGTATTCTACGCACCAATTAGCAAGGAGTGCATATTTGGCTACTTCGTTAGCTTTACAACTTTGGCGACATACCGGAAATTTAACGCTTCCACGAAGCCATTGAATTCTAATAAGAACACTTTTTCCGTTATGTTTCCACCAGAACCAAATTCCGGTGACACTTGGTCTCATCCTGCCACTAGGAGGTAACGACCATTTGACAATGCAAGGAACTCATTGCCGTCCTAAGCCAGACATGACACTCAAGGTGTTGAAACCGGGACAAAACCCACCTCTACTTATTGAAAACAGTAAATAGCCAAAACCAAAAATCAAAGCAAAAAGACAAGCAAAAAAAATATACATTGACCCATATATAGACCAACACAGCCCAAAATGGGCCAAAATCCAAAACAAAGGCCCAGCTTCCGTCCATGGTTTTGAAGAAGGCCCGCTAGGCCCACTACCAGGACAAGCACCTTAGCGGACGAAAAAGTTTTGTCGGCCTGTTAGCTTAATTCGTCGGCTAAGATTTCGTTGGGAAAAGGTCGTCGGCGATGATTTTAGCCGATGAAAAAGAAGACGTCATCGGCTATAGTCCCACAGTTTAGCCGATGAAAAACATGTCACCGGTTTTTTTCCTAGACTTTAGCCGACGAAACAATTAAGATATTCGTCGGCTAAAGTGTGTAATAAAAAATTAAAAAAATAACTATAGCCGACGAAACATACCATAATTCGTCGGCTAAACCTTATAAAAAAAATTAAAAAATACTATAGCCGACGAATATAGTATTTAAATATTGTCGGCTAAAGTTGCTGGTTTTTGAAAAAAAAACTGCAGAAAATTTCGGCCACCTCCAATCACCACCAAAATTTGACAAAATCTTCCTCTCAACATTTCGAACAACTTTCTAGAAGAAGTCGAAGCCCAATTCTAAGCCTAAACATGTCAATTGAATCAAAATATAAAAATCCCCAATTTTAAACCCTAAAAACTTCAAATCTTCGATTCTCCTCACACGCACTGAATCGAGCTACCAAATTCTAGGGGAATGTAGTACTAATCAAACTCAACTTATCCAAGAATCCAAACCAAACCATTCTCAATGAATCATAAGCCAAAAACTTCACACCACCCCACTTTCTTGCACTCAAAGAAAAGTTCCCAAGTCCTCACTATAACCAAAGTAATCATATCTCTTCAACTGAAACTCCGGCCGGTTATCTTCATCAACATTAACAGACCCAAAAACTTCAGCCTGCATCAACATCAGCATTCAATCACACTCAAACCCCACACCAAAAACTCACAACTTTCCAAAACCCAATGTTCAAAACTCAAAAAATTAAGCACAAAACTTTAACCTCAAGAAAACTAACCTCTTCTTGAGGGAGGAGCTGGGTAGGCGCTGGAGCAGACTACTTACCATTCACCTCCGGTAAAACTCCTATATAAAGAACTTTACCCGACGAAATTCTTTATTTTCGTCAGCTAAACTCCTTTGAAAATTTTGAAAATTTTCCCCCAAATTTGGTTTGCCGCCAAATTTTTTTTCGACTTTAGCCGACGACTTTTCATATATTTTTGTCTGCTAAAATCCTTTGAAAATTTTCCTCCAAATTTGGTTTATTGCCAAAAAAATTTTGACCTTAACCGACGACTTTTTTAATATCTCGTCGGCTAAAGTCTATAAATTCACGAAAACGCTCATATCTCCCTCTATATTACGTAGTTTGGTCAAACCTTCCACACGAAAAACTTTCACGTAGATGAGACGCAACCGCCTATATAAATATTTTGAGACATTTACCTTCCGACGATAGGGCTACCCATAGGGAACAATAACGGTAAATAGGATTGGCCGCTACTATCGGCACCGAGACGTTACCCGATTTATGTGATTTTTGAACCATAGCCGTATTTCACCATTATGAACACATCTTATTTCACGAGATTTTTGATAATTTTGCTTCCTATGTAGAGTTGGTTCACAAAGTTGTATAACCTACTAAATAAGTTATACAACATTAGTAGACACGTTGTGATTCAGATGACTAAAATTCACAAACCAAAATTCAACCGTCAGATATGATCATTATGACGAAAGATGTCTATGGTAAAAAATTCAACTGGATCCGACAACGTTAAGGGTTCGATCGAAACGGTCAACCCTAATCCATCGTCACTTATCACACGAAAACGCTCATATCTCCCTCTATATTACGTAGTGTGGTCAAACCTTCCACACAAAAAACTCTCACGTAGATGAGACGCAACTGCCCATATAAAAATTTTGAGACATTTACCTTCCGACGATAGGGCTCCCCATAGGGAATAATAACGGTAAATAGTAGACACGTGATTCCGATGACTAAAATTTACAAACCAAAATTCGACCGTCAGATATGATCATTATGACAAAATATGTCTATGGTAAAAAATTCAACTGGATTTGACAACGTTAAGGGCTCGATCGAAACGGTCGACTCTAATTGGAAATAAGAAAACTGCATTTTGAAGCCCTAAACGAACTCGGATGGCCAAAAAGGCCCATATGCCATGGCATAGTGATGAGTTTGACTCGTAGGGCCGTTACGCTTCCGAAAAGGTATCATAATAGTCAATCGGACACCGAACGCCAAATCTATAGCATAATAAATAATAAGGGTAAATTGCATTGACCGCAACTATCGGCACCGAGACTTTACCGGAATACCATGATTTTTCAACCGTAGACGTATTTCACCATTCTGGTCATATCTTATTTCACGACTTTTTTGCGTTTGAAGGTTCTATGTATATTTTTTTTTCCCAGATGAGTTGTTGTCTATATATGCAAATATAAGGCACTTTAGCCGACGAAATTATATTTTTCGTCGGCTAAACTTTTAAAAATTTCGTCGGCTAAAGTTCACGGACTATAGCCGACGAAAAAAATTATTCAGACGACGAAAGAAAATTTCGTCGGCTAAAGTCCACGTTAGCCGACGAAAAAATAATTCGTCGGCCTGGTTTTTTTATTTTCGTCAGCTAAAGCCTTTCTTCTGGTAGTAGTAGCACCACCACTATCACCTACCCTCAATCTCCCCAGATCTGAGATGAGAACCCCCATAAGCCAGATAATAGATCTGATATAAGATTAACCCGTCTGATCTACTTAGATCAGACCGATTACTTTGTCTGCTAGCAAACCCAAGTATAACGCGTCGCGATCTAAGCTTTCTTCCACCCATCTTGCCGCCGCATAAACCTTTACCATTTTATCAAGTATAACACTAAACTACCATTTAAATGTACAAATGAGAAAAAATGATAAAATAGTCTTCAAATGTTCCATATGATGAAATGGTCACCTCATAACATTTGAAATGATAAAAAGGTGTATTTTCACACTTTTTGCATGACCATTATACCCTTCTCTCTAATATCACATGTTTTTTTATTCATTCTGAGTTTCGTCTCTCTCTCTCTCTCTCTCTCTCTCGCATCCAAA
>NC_020496.1:21249689-21258359 GCF_000184155.1 Fragaria vesca subsp. vesca | reverse complement strand
TCTTGAATCCACAAGGAGTTAAGAACATGGACCCGACTCGGAGATCCGAAGAAGGTACGTACTCACTCACCATTTTCCTTTGGATTTTTAGGGTTTTTTTTTTCTAGATTTTCCCCAAATTTTTTGACAGGTTTATGGTATAATTGTTTGAGTTGGCCACAATTGTAGCTTGAGACAACACAAACATGATTATCCTAAGGCATCTATGGTTGGCAGAGTCAAACTTCTCTTATTTCTTTCTCAATTTCGTTGGGTTTCTATGTAGAGTATTAGACTTGAAATTGAGACAACACAAACATGATTATCCCAAGGCATCTATGGTTGGCAGTGTCAAAGTTCTCTTAATTCTTTCTCAATTTCGTTGGTGATCATGCTGTTTATGGCGTAGGGTTCTTGTCTGCATCTCATGAAAATTGCGTATCTGGATGGGTTTAAGGAGGCTGCAATTGGTTCCAATTTAAAGGAAACACTTAAGGCTTTAGTTTACCTTCACAAACAGGGTCATATTCATCGAGATGTTAAGGTCTGTAATTCACTTCTAAATAAACTTCCGTACCTTTTTTGTTTTCAAATTGATTCTAATGTAATTGTTTGTTTTTTTTGTTTTTGATGCAAGCTAGAAATATATTACTCGATACTAATGGGATGGTGAAGCTTGCGGACTTTGGTGTTTCGGCATGCATGTTTGATGCATCTGATAGATAAAGGTCAAGAAATAGTTTTGTAGGAACACCTTGCTGGTAAGTATAAAGTCACCAAAGTTTTACTTAATTCCTATTTGTTGCCACATATTATGCTAATTGCTCTCTTATCTATGTATATGAGATTTTAAGACCTTTTTGCGTTCCAAGATGGCACCAGAGGTACTGCAACCAGGAAGTGGATACAATTCCAAGTGAGTTTATATTTCATGTGGTAACTAAAACAAGTTCTAAGAAATGGATTTCACCTCTGTCAGATGTGGTTATAGGCTTGTAGGTTACTAACCTATAGTGTATATGGAAGCCCTTCTAATGAGGACCTTTAAGTTAAAGACTTGTTGAGGACTTTTCGGCTTATCCCACCTTTCGATCTTATATCCACATCTTGACCGTTCAGTTTATAGGTATTTATGAGTAGATCATTTCTCTAAATTTTCAAATATATTGAAAATTGTTAAGGCATTCATAAGTGTGATTTATCAATTATGAACTTGAACGGTTCATATTTGACAGATTTGGTTCGTCCATTAATTTGATCTAGTTTGTTATCTTAACGAACACCAATTTGGTTGAAAATTTGTAAAAATGATCTACTCATATAAACCTAAAAACTGAACAGATAAGATGTCAAAATGTGATCGAAAAATGGGTTTTTTAAACCATAAACCGAAAAGTTCTCAACTTAAGAGTCCTCAACTGATGAGTCCTCACTAGAAGAGCTCCCTAGTGTATATATATATATATATCAATGCATCATAGAGTCTTATTACTTTTTTATTTGCAAGCATTCACTGTCTCATCTGTTTGATAAGTTATCTTCATTACCATGTGGAGCAAGATTGGTTTTTTATTTGTTTTGTATGATAAATAAGGGGAAGTTCTATGCTTAGGTGTTTTTTTTTTTTTTTGGTACAGGGCCGACATTTGGTCATTTGGTATAACAACATTGGAGTTGGCACATGGTCGATCATACACCATTTTCAAAATATCCTCCCATAAAGGTAATTCTATCGGAAAAGGTTTAACTAAAATGTAAATAAATGTATATATGGTAGTTCTTCGTTGAAAATCTTGGCATGCCTAACTCTTTGTTTGTTCTCTTAGATTCTCCTCATGACCATACAGAATGCCCCTCCTGGACTTGATTATGATCGTGATAAAAAGTTCTCCAAGGTATTGTTTTTTTTTAATTAAATTCAGTTTACCCCCATGAGGTTTGGGAGTAACTTCATGTTAATCCTTATACTTTCAATTTCATCAGTTTACCCCTCAAACTTTTGAATTTTCCTCAAGCGTGACCAAATGTCCTATATTCTGTCCAAATCGGACTTTAACTGCTGATAATTTTAACCTTAACTGTGAGGCCAGTATCTAGAATTTGGGCAAATCGGACCTTATATGTCCAAATCGGACCTTAACTGCTGATAATTAAAGGTCAATTCAAACGGAATATGAGAATTTGGGCACGGCAAACAAAAATTGAAGAGTTCAAGGGGTAAACTGATGAAAATAAAAGTGTAGGGACTAACATGAAGTCACCCCCAAACCACAAGGGGAAAATAAAAGTGTAGGGACTAACATGAAGTCACCCCCAAACCACAAGGGGGTAAACTGAATTTAATTCTTTTTTTTTCTAGATAGAGAGTGGCATTGATACAAGACTCACCATCGGCATTTCTTAATGCTTTAAGTAATTTGCATTTGTAATAGTCTTGCTTATAGAAGCATTATATCTCTATAATCTTGCTTAGTGATAATGATCAATGCATTTGTAAGCTTGTTGATCAGTTTCATTTTTTGATGGTTTCTAGCTTTACTTTGATTCTGATGGCATTATGAAGCTGGGTTCACCCCATTAAACTGAAGAACAGAAGGATTTGATTTTTATGGTATTCTGAAATGGGTTCATTCCATAAAGCTAGGTTCACTCCATAAGAATCTGAAGGCTTTGACAATGAAGCTTATGTAGTTAAGCACACTTATGGAACTTCTTCAGTAACTTGTCATCATGATGCTATAACTGATTCACAAATCTCATTGTACTTGTCAGCCATGTTGTTGCAGCTTTACTTAAACAAAGAGGTTTGACAAAATCAGCAAGATGGAGCTTAAATCAAATAGAATGTTGCTCTAGGTTGTTTTGATATGATGCAGAGAAAGTGGGGTCAACATCTCTTTAGTATAGGATGTACTTTCTTTTTTGGTTTGGTAAACTATTGTTATTGTATTAAGTATCCACTGAAATCATATGAATGAAGGTGAAAATGTCTTATTTCTTTATTATGTTTTCCAGATTACACTCTTAATTGAGTAATAACATCGTAGTTACAAGCCAGATTACACTCTTATTTCTTTATTACGTTTTCCAGATTGTAATCTACGTAAGTATATACATATCTATAACTACTCATGTAACTACATTAAGCTATGTAACCATCCATGTAACTACAGATTTATAGTTACTTGGGTAGTTACATACATCCTATATAAGAAGCTACATACAAAACTACACATGTAACTACATTAACTACATTAATTACATAAATGGTAGTTATGTTGCTAGTTATATGACTAGTTACATGGCTTTCAATAGTTACTTGGATAGTTACATACACATTTAACGGCTACATTGCTACATGGCTTTCAATAGTTACTTGGATAGTTACATACACAATTAACGGCTACATTGCCAGTTATATGAACACTTGCTTGGTAGACTTTTCTCTTTTTCCAATTTTCGGCAGAATGACCTTCCCTCCTTCTGACAGCCATAACTTCCTCTAAAAAATAGCTATGAACGATCCGTGAAAAGTTCTGGAAAATAGACTCTTCTACCTTTCCGTTGATATAAGGCAAGTTTCCTGGATCACTCTGAGCTGCACGCAATTTGCTGTCAAATTTGACTGAAAATCTGGACAGAATTCCGTATTTCTTAAGGTTTCATCTTTAATGCGCATCTGTTTGCAGTGTGTAGCATCTCTTTCCTCACATTCCTTGCTCAAGAACTTGAGAAGGTCAGCCCTCGCTAGCACATCAAGGTCCACTTCACTCTCATTGAGCAAAAACACCAAAATTCATTCACAGACATTTCCTCAAACACCTAGTGTGCATAATTACCAAATAACATAACATGCACAAATTAAACATCTCAAACAAACATGTATTTACAATCTCATCAATAAAAGATTCATGACACTGCATTCTATTTCATAAATGACATACCTAGAATACAATAAAACCCATGAATTCAAGTGTGTAGCAGCTCTTTCCTCACATTCCTTGCTCAAGAACTTGAGAAGGTCAGCCCTTATTTGAGTTTATTTATGAGATCCAAATTATTAACTCATAGATTTAGAGATCCAAAGGTAGAATAATCAGACAAACACTAGTAAACAAACAAACAAGGAGAGAATCATCAAAACACAAACAGACCAATACCTTTAAATAGAGCTTAACCCACTTACACTTGACCAGACCCATTGAAAGGCCAGTGTAGATCAAAGCAAGGATAAGATTCCAAGCCATGTAGCAGAAAGGATGATGGATGCTTGTGACCACCTTCTTTGACTCATGGGACAGCTTGCCTTTGAAGATCCACAGCGAGAACTCTCTGATGTCAGGGCCGATGAATGAGTGTAGAAAAGAAGGATCGTGGTTAATTCGAGAAGCCATGACGTAAAAAGATTTGTTAAAGGACAAAAGACAAATCAAGGAGGATGAAATCGTCGACAACGACGGCGGAGAGCTCTGTGGTGTGCTTCTAGATCTAGATTTGTTCTCTCTAATCTCGCTTTGGTAAAGGCATCAATCTCGGTAGATTTAGGAATTACCAGAAGTACGACGATTTAGAAATTACCAGGACTAAGAAATCAGATTTCGTGGAGGACGACGGATTCGCCGGAGAGAGAGGGATTCACAGAGAAAAGAGAAAGAGAGAGTGAGGGAGATGGATTCGAGTTGAGAGTGAGCGACCCAGTTGGATCCTGGTTAACGTGTAGCGGTTTTTGTCAGTGGCATGGCATGTAATTTTTTTAAGGAATTTAAATGGGTAGTATTGTTTTATCATCAAGGAACATTTGTTAACAATTTTATCATTTGTTACTTTTAAATGTACCATTTTATCATTGGCCCTTGAAACTTCTACCAACATTTTGATAATAAATTTTATTAATTATACTTAACTAGAGCATATTGTATTAATTTGACAATCGATGAAATTTATTAGAAACATCATCATCATAATCATCATCTATCAAGCTTCTTATTAATCATGTCATACATGTATTCAAGGTATTCAAGCTTTTCCCCAAAGATATTCCCAATGTTGCCCTAGATATACTCCATTCTCTTTAGCATACCATATGCAATGATCTCCATCACATTCGAAAAAAAAAATTCTCATCAGCTTTAAACGCATCAAACTTTACACTCTTGTCCAAATACCATAAATGGCAAAAAAAGAGAGTGGTGCCCCAAATGTTGATCCGAAAGCCAAATTCATATTGCTCATTAACAGCAATATTGTGAACACCAAGATCATCATTTTTCGATTGACAACGAAGATTAAGTCTCTGTCCGTTGTTCAAATTGTTGACGATGCGTACAAATTTCTTTTTCCCAGGCTCGTGATCCCACCAAGTCCACGCATTACATAAACCAAAGGCAAGAGCTAGGAGCAATACAACACAATAAATCTGTCCCAGCTTCATTTTCAATTTTCTTAACAAGTTCAAGTCTGATAGGTACACAGTTATATATGTATTTATACAAAAAAGATAAGATAGCTTTGTGGTATTCATTTATGACTACTTTATTTGGATGATATTTTGTTTGGTTTATATGGAAAAAATATTAAACTTTTCTGGCATTTTGTGCTTGGCTCTATCATGTGTATTAAGAAAATATAAACTATGCATGGTAACTTTTATCTAGATTCATTGTTTTATTATATACGGTAAAACCGTGGTCTGTATGATACTAAAGATTTCTTTGTGCATGTATCACTTTTTAGGCAAAAAAAGGTTACCATTGCATCAGTAGTGCTGCCACTACTCTTATATGATTGATCATATATAAAAGCTTCTCGTTTTCTTCTTTTTTTTTTTTTAAAAAAAAAAGCCATTTTTATTAGTATTAATTGTACAGTCAAAACATTATTGAAAAAAAAATTGTACAGTCAAAATACTAATTTGGATATGTAATTATATTCAAGTGATAATTGGTCTACCATATATAAAAATACTATTCACTCCTTATTTTGGACATAATATTAATTTACCAAAATATTGGTTGACATATTGGTGTGATCCAACCACACAAATATTCATATTTACCAATAACGGAAAAAAGATGATAAAAATAAAAGCTTTGACCGAGTTATTTGTATTATTAATAATGTGAGAGCGGAAACTAAATCGATTATGAGACTTACACCAATTCTTGATTGGGTAGTTTTATCGTCGAGACTAGAACATATGGTGGTCATAGTCAATAAGATCACTTGAATTTGGTGAGGACCATGGTATGGAAAAAAAATAATAGCAAATCACATATACATCCTCTAAAAGGATATGAAATACAAATAAATTTACTTGTGTTTACTTTAAACAAATAAGGACAATCTTTTATGTGCATGTCATGTGTCATGAGATAGTTTTACTAAATTGTCCTTGCATAACCAACTAACCAATTTATGGCTGTGAGGAGGAGTATATAAACGCTAGAGGACGATTGAAACGCAACGTTTCTCTCTCAGTCTGTTCCTCGTCGCTTCGTCGTTGCGATCTCTCGGTCTCTTCGTCGTTGTGATTTTGTTTTGCTTCGTCTCCATAGGTGAATTTGCAGGTAACTTTCATACTTCTTCTTCTCACATGCTTAAGTTTTCATTCTTCTCCGTCGATTTCAAGCTTTCTGATCTACTGAAAAGCTAGTTGTATCGAATTCCTCTGAATTTGATCCAATTTTCGTTTAGGGTTACTTCATTTTTGAATCTGTTTGATGCTTTGATGTTATTAGTGAGCAATTTGTAGGTTGAATCTCTTTATTCTTTATTCTTATGGTGTTTTCATCTTTTTGAATTTTGAATTGAAATTTGATGACGAGCTATTTCTGTTTAGGTTTTGTGTAGATAATTTTCCAATTGCAGTTATAAATCAATTTTAAAGTTCATTCGAAGCAGATTTGTTGAGCTATTGAAATTTGTAGATGCTTGTTTTGGTTTTGATTCAATGTTTTCAGCTATTGTAGTAGCAGCTGCCTAGGTCTTGTTTGGTTTTGTTTATTTGTTTTGATTCAATGTTTAAGCTACTTGTAGTAGCAGGTGTTTGTTTTGATATGTTTTTATTTACAGTTTATATGCAGTAGCTATTGTATTTTATATGTTTTGATTCAATGTTTTAGCTATTCTAGTTAATATGCAGTAACAGGTGTTTGTTTTGGGGTTGATTCAATGTTTTCAGCTATTGTAGTAGCATGTTTTTGTTTTGATGCCTAGGTCGTGCTTGTTTTTGTTTATTTGTTTTGATTCAATGTTTCAGCTACTTGTAGTAGCAGGTGTTTGTTTTGATATGTTTTATTTGCCGTTTATATGCAGTAGCTATTGTATTTTATATGTTTTGATTCAATGTTTCAGCTATTCTAGTTTATATGCAGTAGCAGGTGTTTGTTATGGGGTTGATTCAATGTTTTAATGTGTGTTGTAACGAGAACGTTTTAGATTTTTTTTCGGCGGTGCAGCGACACGCTGCCCTTTAGGTTCATTGATATACTTTCATCATTTAGTATGGTCATTTTGTGGTGCAGCAACATACTTCCTTTTTTCGGATTTTTTCAGTAAATGCAGTATCAGAATATTTTTTGTAGCTTTATTGATTCTGTGTTCTCAGCAAGTACTATAGTAGCATATATATACATCTTGTTGTATCAAGATCTAATTACTCATTATGGTTTTGTAATTTTGATTGGATTTTGTGGTTCAGCAGGTGTAGTAGCAAACATATAACTAGTCTAGTCTGTGTAGTAGCAGCTCTTTAACATTTGTGTTTTTTTGGATTTTTGGTGATTCTTGTGGTTCAGCAAGTGTAATAGCAGATACATAACTAGTCTAGTCTGTGTAGTAGCAGCTCTTTAACATTAGTGTTTTTTAGGATTTTTTTTATTCTTAATGTTCAGCAGGTGTAGTAGCAGACATTTTACTAGTCTAATCTGTGTAGTAGTAGGCATTAGTGTTTTTTACGATTTTTTTGGTAGCAGCTCCCTAGCTTGTCTTAGTTGCATTTTTTGGTTTGAGGTGGTGTACTAGTCGGATTAGCAGTGCAGCGGCACGCTGCCGTTTTTAATCTTTTAATGTATGTGCATAGCTCTGTTTGATAGTGTGTGTGAACATTTTTTGTAGGATGTCTAATTCTAAGTTTGGAAGGTTTTCATATGGGGGAGATTCTTTCATTATGTGCTTGTCATCAAGCACTAAGTATGATGATATCACTACCAGGACAAGCACTTTAGCCGACGAAAATTTTTCGTCGGCCTGTCAGCTTAATTCGTCGGCTAAGATCTTAGCCGACGACCTTTCGTCGGCTAAGATTTCGTCGGGAAAAGCTCGTCTGTGGTGACTTTAGCCGACGACACATGTAGAAGTCGTCGGCTATAGTCCAGACTTTAGCCGACGAAAAAATGTCATTGGTTATCTGCCAAACTTTAGCCGACGAAGCATTTAAGGAATTCGTCGGCTATAGTCTAGAGTTTAGCCGACGAACAAAATGTCATCGGTTATTTTTACGACTTTACCCGACGAATAATTTAAAATATTCGTCGGCTAAAGTTTGTAATAAAAAAATAAAAACATCTATGGCCGACGAAATATAGTATATTTCGTCGGCTTTATAGGGATTTAGCCGACGAATTAAAGCATATTTCGTCGGCTAAAACTTATTTTAAAAAAAAATAAAAAACTTTAAGTCCGACGAATTAA
>NC_020496.1:21247062-21248740 GCF_000184155.1 Fragaria vesca subsp. vesca | reverse complement strand
AAATTAACTAATTAAGTTTTTTAAATACCTGTTTACGAGGGTTGTTGAATTCTGATGTCAGAAGCCAACGCCACTCGTACTCCCTGTACTGGAACTCAGCAGGGGTACCAGAACGTGCGTTCCCGTGCGTAGTCCAGTGGGTACGCAACTCGTTCTTCCACTCCTTGTACCTACAGATACAACAAAAATATTAGAAATATTATTAATATCACATACAATTTTGTTTTTCATTAACTTCCCAACGTACCTTCCCCCATGCACAACATTGGCCCAGCTGTCCTTCAGGTGCTCGGGAACCTCAAACCACACCTGCATTTAACCGTTTATTGCTTTAGTTTTTCGAGAAATCAACAATGTAATACATAATATTATTTTGTAAACTCACCGACATCGCGTTCTGGACCATGTCCTTAACCTCCTACGGGACCTCGCCCCAGTCTGACCACAACATAGGGACTCTATCCCTAATGAGCGCTCCCACGCGGCCGGAGTACGTCCTCGACTTCCCGCCCGATACTATGTGGCCATCCCCGTCAGTATTGATGACGATCCTCCCCACGGTACCCATGATCTTCTCGAGAGCCTTCCCTGTGACGGGGCCTCTCTTCTTCTTTGTCGGCTTCGCTCCTACGGTGCCTATCACATGATAAACCAAATTGATTATTAAAATCGGAGACCCTTTAAAAATAATCATGCATCACTGATTACCTGAGGCGCTCGCGGCGGACGTGACGGATTCCGTCTCTGTCGCCGACGATGATACCCTCGCAGAAATAAGAGGCGTATCAAAAGGCACGAACCGGTACGCCGCTGATGGAGCCACTGGCGGGGGCAGTGGATAAATCGGCGTCCCTGAGCCATCGACTACAGGTAAGGCCGGTATCATCCGCGGAAGGAACAGATGAGGCGGCGGCATCTGTACCCCAGATGACCCACTATCCGAAGAAGTAGGACCCGGAGTGGGCGCCCGGTGTATCTCAGGCATACGGGGTGCAGACACCTCCGTCTGGGTCTGAGGCCACAGCTGCCTCGAGGAACGAGGGACGGCCGCCTGCCTCGATGAAAGGGGCACCTCCGGCTGCCTCTGCGCCGTCTCCAGAAGGCTCGCATGTCTGGCTGTCATCTGGCCCTGAAACGTCGTTTGGGGGTTGCTAGAGGTTCCCTCAGACGATTCGGACCTTTGGCCCTTCGAACTCTTCTTCGATCTAAAATAGCCACTCATCCTATTTAAAATATTAATTTGAATCAAGGCTGAGGAAACATTGAAAAAGTAAAAATTCAAGCTTATCCTTCTCAAATCTAAGGCTTTAGATTATTTTGTCTTTATTGTATAAAAAATATTTTTCAAACCATATTTTTTCATTATGTTCATGCTTAAATTTAAACACTTAATATAATGTGAAATATATATATGTTTAAAATTATACTTATTCAAAAATATGAATTCAATAAAATATATATATATATATATTCATCCGGATTTGATATAAGTTTTTCTATTTTGTATTTTGTATCTTATGTTTAAAAATTTGTACCTAGCCCACGATAAAACCAGTACCTAATCATGGAATGCAAGCATCAAGTTCATTATCAACAAAGCATATGTTTAAAAAATAACGATAATTTATCTCCTAAACATAAATTAGGGAAATTAGACAGTACATAAAACATAAAACAT
>NC_020496.1:21245835-21247042 GCF_000184155.1 Fragaria vesca subsp. vesca | reverse complement strand
GATAATTAGAAGGGAGGAGGGAGGAGGCTAGGGTTTCGCACTTAACCCGAAAACTTTAGCCGACGAAATAATTATTTCGTCAGCTAAAGATAGAAATTCGTCGGCTAAACCGTCTAAACTCGTCGGCTAAAACTTTGAAATTCGTCGGCTAAACTTTACAAATTCGTCGGCTAAACCTTTGAAATTCGTCGGCTAACCTTTGAAATTCGTCGGCTAAAAGTATTTTTATACACTTGGCATGTTGTGATTGTGATGATCAAACTTGAGAAACAGAAATCCGACCGTCAGATCTGACCATCATGATAAAATACATGTATGGGAAAAAATTCAACTTGATCCGAAAAGAATAAGGGCTCGATCCGGACAGTCAATTTCGTAAGTCAAACCCCTAAAGGCACGGAAAAGGTCGTTCGACCGTCTAAATTACGTATTTTGGCCGGACCTCCAACTGAAAATAGTTTTAAACCGATGACACGCAACAAGTCGTATCAAAATTTTACGCAAAACAACCACCGAATATAGGGCTACTCATAGAGGGAAAAAATGAAAAATTGCATTGACCGCAATTATCGGCACCGAATATTTACTGGAATAGTGTGATTTTTCAACCGTGGATGTATTTCAACATTCTCGTCATATCTTATTTCAGGACTTTTTGGCGTTTGAAGGTTTTACGTATAGTTTGTTTTTGAAACGGAACATTTACATAACACTTGGTAAACAAGTTATACAACATTAGTATGCATGTTGTGATTGTGATGATCAAACTTGAGAAACAGAAATCCGACCGTCAGATCTGACCATCATGATAAAATACATGTATGGGAAAAAATTCAACTTGATCCGAAAAGAGTAAGGGCTCGATCCGGACGGTCAATCTCGTAAGTCAAACCCCTAAACGCACGGAAAAGGTCGTTCGACCGTCTAAATTACGTATTTTGGCCGGACCTCTAACTGAAAATAGTTTTAAACCGATGACACGCAACAAGTCGTATAAAAATTTTACGCAAAATAACCACCGAATATAGGGCTATAATAGGTAATAGAAAAATTTTAGGGTTTAGCCGACGAATACCCTAACGTATTCGTCGGCTATAGTATGTAATTAAAAAATTAAAAATAACTATAGCCGACGAAATATAGTATATTCGTCGGTAAAAACCATCTTAGCCGACGAATTATAGTATATTTCGTCGGCTAAAGAAAA
>NC_020496.1:21243307-21245689 GCF_000184155.1 Fragaria vesca subsp. vesca | reverse complement strand
TCCTCTAAATTAAAACTAAGGCTCGTAATCGGAATCATCCGATGAGTCTTCTTCGGTGTCAGAATTAATTTCTGGTAATATATGTCTTTCCTCATCGCCAGAGTCTTCGTCTGTTTCTTGATTTGGATCAACATCAATAAGCCTTGGCTCTTCATCACGAATTCGCACCGAACGACCCGCTTTCAAATTATTGAAGCGAACGGTAGAGGAGTTAGGAATACCTATTGCGTTGGGCTCTTGATACGCCACATCCTCTTCCTCGTCTTCGGCCTCTCCAAGTGTAGCCGCCCGGTAAATGTTTCGAGGGTGCACAAGGTTGACTACTTTCCACGAGTCACCCTTAGCAAGGTCATCAAGATAAAACACTTGTTTTACCGATGTGGCAAAAACGAACGGGTCATCTTCGTAAGAACTTGTAGCAGTGTTCACCGATAATATTCCGTACTGATCGATCTTCATGCTCTGCGGCCTAGTATCAAACCATCTACACTTGAAGAGGTGCACTGTCATGCCTTGCCCATAAACGAGTTCCACCACTGAATGGAGAACACCGTAATAGTCAACTCCATTCCGCCCACCATGTGCCATGACCCTAGAATTTTGTGTTCTCCTTCTGCTAGTCTCTTTGTTCGCATATAAATTGCACGTCATTCACCTTGCACACCGGATAAACTCTTGACATTATCGGCTTCATCGCTAGAAGTCTTAGTTCGTGCGACCAATTTAGGTGACCATCAAATTGAATATGGTTCATCTGCAACCAACCATTCAACTGTAAATATGGATAATTATGCAATAAATATAAACACGTACAGAAAAATTAAATTACGTACCCAGCCGCCAAAATAATCTGCGAACTCCCTGTTGTGGTACTCGAGATCACCTTGAATGTCTGGACAATATAGATGGATGTCTTTCCAGTATTCAACTTCTGGATTGTTAATCAATACCCACCAGTGGGCAATGACTAGCTCATGTGGTTGCAACTTGTAGGAGTCTGGCAAAATTCCATACACTTCAACATCACTGGAGACTATGGAAAGATTGAACTTCGGTACATCTACCGGCATGGTTTGCGGAGTTTCCTTCAACGCTCCTAAATACAACTTCATGTAGGTGACGCACTCGTGCGCAATATATGCTTCAGCTATACATCCTTCAGGCGCGGATTTATTAGCCACATAATCTTTGTAGTCTCCAAGTTGCCTGTAAATCAAGTTGCAAAATGTTATGATTATTGAACATGTATATATATTGAGGAATTCAGGTCTAAAAAACGTACCTTTCCATGGGATACATCCAAGTGTAGTGTACTGGACCGGCAAGCAACAATTGCTCGGGAAGATGGATCATCAGGTGAGGCATGATGTCAAAAAAATTTGGAGGAAATATCCTCTCAAATTTACACATGATATAAATGATGTCCTCTTGCATTTCCCGGAGGTTAGATTTTTTCACTTCCCGTGTGCATAACTTCTGGAAAAATCTTGCCAACGCTACTAACGACTCCACCACCTGACGGCGAAGGAACGGTCGAATGAAAACAGGGAAGAGACGTTGTAGCAAGATATGACAGTCATGACTCTTCAACCCGTACATCTTATTGTCCCGGAAGTTCACACACCGGGCTATATTTCCTGCATAGCCTGAAGGATACTTCACACAACTCATCCACCTGAAAATTAGGTTCTTCTGGTCAGGCTTCACGGTGTAAGGAGCTTGAGGCATTTTTTTCTTCCCTTCTTTCAACCACAGATGTCTTCTTAATTGCATTTTTTTTAGATCAATGCGTGCCTTATGACCGTCTTTCGTCTTCCCCTCCAAGTTCAGCATTGTGCCCACCACACTGTCGCAAACATTCTTTTCTATGTGCATCATATCTAGGTAGTGCCTGTTCAACAACTTACTCCAGTATAGGAGTTCCGAGAATATGCTCTTATGTGTCCAGAATTTGTACCTGTCGGGTCTTTCAGGTATTGCCGCCACAATGTTGGGATGATTGCTGAGCTGCCCAAAATCGTACTCATTAAGCACTGCTAAAATTTCTTCCCCCGTCCATCTTCTGGGAGGCACACCGTGTTCTACGGTCCCATCAAATGCCTTGTCATCGAACCGCCATTCGTGATTATATGGAAGGAAAGCAGGGTGACCCAATCTGCATATCTTGTTGCAATGACTGCTGCTCCCCTCATCGCTAAGACACTCTGGACAAGCCTTGTATCCCCTAACAACGTTGCCCGACAACATCCCACGGGCAGGAAAATCACTGATGGTACCAACAACCATGACATGCATCTAGAACATCTCGTGCGTGTACTTGTTATAAGTGGGATAACCAACGTCCACAAAAATTTAAGCTCTTCAATCAAAGGTCTCAAATAC
>NC_020496.1:21232457-21243287 GCF_000184155.1 Fragaria vesca subsp. vesca | reverse complement strand
GTCGGCTAAAGAATGTTTTAAGTCGTCGGCTAAAGTCACAGACTTTAGCCGACGAAAATAAATTCTTTAGCCGACGAAATTTTAATTTCGTCGGCTAAAGTTGACTATAGCCGACGAAAATATAATTTAGCCGACGAAGGAAAATTTCGTCGGCCTGGTTTTTTTTTTTCGTCGGCTAAAGTCTTTCTTCTGGTAGTGTATGTGTGCGAAGATTTGTTTGAAGTTTCAGAATCTGAAGGTTGGTCAGTATGTCCTGAAATATTCGCTCACTGATCTTCCTAATTGTCATCTCGACTCTGATGAGGATATTGCCGTAATGATGGAGATTTTTGAAGTGTTGAACTCTCGGTTCATAAATATCCAAATCTTTGATGTTGGATCTAGCTCATCTAGCTCTATAATGCCTTGAAGAGTTGTAATGTTTGCTACTGTTAGCATTGAAGCACCATTTGATGATGGCGATGTTAGTAGTGTTGATTCTAATTGTCAGGATGACAATAACATGATCCTAGGGAACTTTGTAAGTGACAAAATGAAGAGGAAGTACATGTACATGTCAAGCGAGTGGAATGACTATATTTTCAAGATAGGTCAGCTTTTTACTGGTGGTGTTGTACGTTGAGTTTCGGGATAAGTTGTGCAAATATGTTGTTGAGAACGGATTTCAGTTTCGCTATACGAAAAATGGCAAGTCTCGCATTAGTGCTGAGTATGCCAAGAAAAAAAAAGAGAGTTGGCAATGGTATGTGCATGCCTCGTTACGCCAATCCAATAACTTTTTCTACATCACCAAATTGAACAATGAGCACACTTGTGTTTGTGTTGTTCGTCATCGGAAACACAAGACGCTGGGATCCAATGTTGTTTCCACTATCATTAGTGATAAAGTTCGAGCTAATCCATTGGTGAAGACTAGGGATATTATGGATTATTTGAAGCAAGATTATGGCTTTGAGGTTGCTTACAATACAACGTATAGAGGAAAAGATACTGCCAATCAAAGCTTACATGGCGATGAAGGCATAGGCTATGACTATTTACCTTGGTACCTAGAGGCAATAAAGAGAACAAATCCTGGTTCCCGTTGTGTTCTTGACACTCAAGATGGTCGTTTCTAACGCTTGTTTATTGCTTATGGGGCTTCCCTCCATGGTTTTCAATACTGTCCTCCAATTTTGTTTGTTGATGGAACCTTCATCAAGAACAAGTACAAGGGGATGCTTTTAGGTGCTTGTGCAAAAACAGGGAACAAAGGTATGATAAATTTTGGATATTTGTTTTGTGTAGTAGCAGCTATTTTAGTAACAGTAGCAGTTTTGAAATTATCGACCTCTTTTCTGTTTTTGTAGTAGCAGTAGTATCTAAGTATTTTTCTTGCTTGAATCCAGTAGCAGTTGAAGTAGTAGCAGCCTTCCTCATTTTGTTTTTTCTTCTTCTTTTTATATATATTTATTTATTTCTTGTTTCACTTTATTTTGCAGATATATTTCTATATGCATTTGCAATTGTTGATGCCGAAAGCAAAGAGAACTGGAGGTGGTGTTTTGAGCAGCTAGCCATCATCTTAATCAGTGATCATAGGAATATTGTTTTCATGACGGACCCTGGTTCAAGTATGTTGGATGGCATTAAGGAAGTTTTTCCTAGTTCCCCACACTCATACTGCATAAAGCATTTCAAGGACAACTTGTATGGCAGGCTATCGAAGAAGTTGCCTGCGTCTTATAGAGACACTCTTGTGTTGTCGTTTGCTGCTTGTGCATACGCTAGAACTTAGGAAAAGTTTGATGAAGCAATGCAGAAGTTGAGAAGTGATGGAAAGGGGGTGGTTGAAGATTTTCTCAAAGAACTGAAACCGGAAAACTATGTTTTCGCTCACTTCCCTGACAAAAGATATGGTGCAATGAGCAATGAGCAAGCCGAAAGTTATAACAACATGATCAAGGATGAAAGGTGTATGCCACTGCCTTAGCTGCTTGAAGGCGTTCGTGTTCATACGATGGATTTGTTTATAAGAAAGAGGTTAGGCTCTTCCAATTAGGGCAGCGTTCTGCGCCCTAAGATGGAGAAGAAGTTGTTGAAGAGACTGCAGACGGGAAGGAATTGGAGGGTTAGCCAGTCTAGTCAAGATGTTTTTGAAGTTTTTACTGAAACCTACAACGTCATGGTGAATTTAGCTGGGTGTGAATGTTCTTGTGGTCACTAGGAGTTTCGATGCTTTCCTTGTGCGCATGTTGTTCAAGTGATGAATAAAGCCAATCTCCTTGCGTATGACTACATTGAAGACTACTGGAAGACTACATTCTACAAGAAAACATATGAGCTTCCTATCTATCCAGTTCCTAATCTGGATAGGCCTAACATCTTGAGTTTTGGAGATTCCACATTGCAGCCTCCCAAGACTAGAAGACCACCTGAAAGACCAAAGTCGAGAAGAATCAGATCTTTTGGTGAACAATGCAAGGAGATCACTTGCTCGCGTTGTCACACATTAGGCCACCACAACAGCAGGACATGCACCAATCCTATTTGAGTACAACATGTGTGTTGTAACGAGAACTTTTTAGATGTTTTTTTAGTGGTGCAGCGGCACGCTGCCCTTTAGGTTCATTGATATACTTTCATCATTTAGTGTGGTCTTTTTGTGGTGCAGCGGAATACTTCCTTTTTTTGGGTTCATTTGGTTTCAGATTTTATCTCGTTATAAAAAAACAAAAGAATTCAAGGATTTTTTCTCAGTAAATGCAGTATCAGAATATTTTTGGATTTTGTGGTTCAGCAGGTGTAGTAGCAGACATATAACTAGTCCAGTCTGTGTAGTAGCAGCTCTTTAACATTTGCATTTTTTTGAATGTTTTGTGATCCTTGTGGTAGTAACTGTGGTATATCAAAGGAAATATGCCAATTTATAAAGAGCCTTTCAATTTCATATAACAAAACAAGGGAATATTGTAATGATATGCTTCCAGAAAAACCAGAAACCTAAACACCAAATACAGTAGCAGCATTTTAAACAACAAAAACCTAGACACTCCAAATACAGTAGCAGCATTGCTAAACAATGTAATTAAGAGCATCACATCTGAAGATCACAAGATATCAAGAGACATCATGCCTATACTCTCCTCAAGTACGAAAACTACAGACCAACGTAATTATATTCATCTATATGATAAAACAATAGTCGACCGCACAATTGATTAATCTGCAATATCCAAAAAAACATGACCTACTAAACAAAGAAAAATTGTGATCCTTATGAGTTCATAATCTCAAACTAAACAGCAATAAGCAGTAGCAGCCCTCCTATATAAACACATAGACTTTCAATCACGCTTCTTCCTTTGTCTCTTTAAGGGAATCTGGACCTCAAAATCTTCCATCTTCTTCTCTTTCCAGTCGGTCCTTGCTTTGATCCTTCTTACCACTGAACGTTTCCTCGGTCCTTCTCTTTCAGCTGCACCTCCTACATCTTAACCTTCTTCTTCCCTTACACCTTCTACATTTCCAGCTGAACCTTCTTCTTCCCCTGCAGTAGCAACATTTTCAGCTGAACCTTCTTCTCCCTCTACAGTTGCAACATTTTCTGCTCCTAAACCTTCTACATCATTTCTAGCTGAACCTCCTTCAACCTGAGTTGTAACACCAACCTCACTCGTTTCTCCCTTTTGTCCTAGCAACAACAATTTATACTTGTATTCCAACTTTTTTATGTAATTATTTTTCTGCTTTAGTTTTTTCTTCAACTTTTTGTTATTTCTCTTCAGTTCTTCTCTTTTATCCCAAAGTTGCACATAGGAGTCATTCTTCGATTTGCAGCTATAGATTGCACTCGCCACCATTTCTCCCCTTACTTTGGCCAAACCCTACCAATATCCAACTCCTCATTTCTAGTTGCTTTTCGAAATTTCTTAGACTCCTTTTCAACAAACTCTTCATACAACCTTAAGTCCTCCGGATCATACTTTTTCTCATTCACAAACTCTTCATGTCCTCCTCCTTGATCCGCATCTTCATCTTTATTGAAAAACTTCTTCAAAATCTCTTCCATGTTTGCTGCTGCTTCTTCGTATGCTTCACCTTCTTTGTCCACAGCAGCAGCTTTTTCATTCCCTTCTAGCTGCAAATAAAAGGACAAATAAATGAGTCAAGATTAATTCCACTCATATCTACTATAAGTGTAATCTAAGTTTATACTTACCCAACCATTTAATGTCATGTCGAAGGATTCAAGGCCTTCACGAGTATCCTCTTCATCTTCTGAAGTAGCACCCTCTTCGGCTTGTCCACTAGAACCCTCTACGGCTTGTGCAGTATCACCCTTCTCAGCCACCACAGGAGCACCTTTTTCGGCTTGTGTAGTAGCACCTTCTTCAACTTGTACACTAGCACCCTCTTTGGTTTGCGCACTAGCTCCCTTCTCAGACACCACATGAGCACCTTATTCGGATTCTGCACCCTTCTCAGCCACCACAGAAGCACCTTCTTCGGCTTGCGCAGTAGCACCCTTCTTAGTCACCACAAGAGCACCTTCTTCAGATTCTGCAAAACCATCCTTCTCAGCTACCACAGAAGCACCCTCTTCAGCTTGTGCAGTAGCACCCTTCTTCAAGTTCTTCCTCGCTTCTTTCTTCTTTCCCACCTCATCATTTTTCGGTGGAGGGTTCTCAAAGTCATCATCACCAACTGCATTATCAACCTGCAGTGCAGTGTTTTCTAATAAATATAGGGTTTTCAGAAAAAATAATAGTTTATTTTTGAACAAATAACAACTATGATTTATTTTGTAGCAATAGCTTTTTATTGTTTTTCAATGTAGTAGCAGCTATTTTTTTCTGTGTAGTAGCAGATTAATGCGAAAAGAATTTGGTAGTAGCAGAACCCAATTAAGAAGCTAAAGTAAAATTCAATAGAGTTGCATGAGTAGTCTTACTGTATCTCTCAATGTTTGTTTAACAGTCCCTTGCTCTGCGACATGCTTTTGCTTTTTTGCCCTCTTTGTTTTTTTCCCACTTCTTGCTCCACCGTAGTAGCTTGGTTTGATGATGCTTTTTTCTCTTCTGCTCGTTGTCTGTTTTTGCTTTTTGGCTTTGCAGCAGCATGCTTTGGTGGATGATTCATAAAATCATCATCACCTTGTTGTTCGTTATCTTTTGCATTTGTCTCATCCTCAACATTATCAAACCGCAATACAAGTTTTCCCAATTAATCTAAGAAAAAATGATCACAAGACAGTAGCTGAGCTAAATGAAAATGTAAAATGAAATAGTAGCATCTATATTTGTTATATGTAGTAGCAGCTTAATGTTTGCAAACTAAAATTATATGGAGTTGCATCCATTACTTACATCAATTTGATGGACTTGCATTTTTTTAAACGCCGTTGTGAAAGCAGGGAGACTACACTTTACGCAGCATGGAGTCATCCCACATCTCCCATTAATTTCACAAAGCACAGTGCTTCTTTCGCAAATCCAGTACTACAAAACAAAAACAAGCATGTAAGAAAGTAGTATTAGCAGTAGCACATAATTTAAAGGCAGTAGCAGCAATACTATTGCTTACCGGGATCAATACTACACATCCACTACTAGTGTGAGCCCTCCCATCCTCTGAAGTAGTCAAGCACGATAATAAGTAATCCCTAACTCCATTGGCCCAATTGTACTTCTTTATGGTGTCATAATCTGTTATGCATTTGACAAAGCTCCAACCAAGAGTTGAACCCGAACTTGCAAACAATAGTGTGGTGAATAAATGCAGTAGCAGGAGCTGTGTGACTCTCATTGGCCATCTATACCTTTTGACTTTCACTTCTGCATCCAGGAGATCTAATATCCTTGACTTTGTTATCCTGATTTCATTGCAGAAAAAAGCTTGCACCATTGAATTATCCACAGGCTTTTTTGAATCTTCAAGTGGGGTCGGCACATTGAGCCTGTTTTTTGGGTTTTGCAACCCAAAAATCTGCTATACATCAGACACACTGATCTCAGCCACCTGGTTTCCAAACTTGAACTTCTTCAATTTTGGCACGTAGCAGTCAATCAATCGCTAAATTTCTCTATTCGACTTCTTTGTAGTGGATTTTGACACCAAACGTCTATCATATATTGATATGAAATCCCAGAATGCTGTCTTCATTAGCTCATTTCTTAGAATCTCCTTATCCTCACCTAAGTCCTTGCAAACCTTGGTGAATACTTCTTCAAATGCCAACATGTTGCGTCTGAATTGACGAAATTTCTGCTCAGTGTACCTTGGCTTTTTAACCTTGTCTACTTCCTTGGCTTTTTGATGTTATTTACCCTTCCTTGTCAACTTTTTTCTACACGCTACAGTCTTATATCGCTTCCCTTTCGGTTTGGCATTCATATCATTTTACACCTGTGCACAGTAGCAAGAAATCATAATTAAACAACTCATGTTACAATAGCAGATATATTTCTTACTTTTTACAGTAGCATGAGCATGATCAAGTTAGCAGGAAACAATTGAAATAGTAGCAGTTTAAAAATTTACTTTAGCAAATGTAGTAGCAGACTTATTACTGGTCTAGTTTATGTAGCTAGCAGCTCTTTAACATTAGTGTTTTTTTTGTATTTTTTGTAATTCTTGTGGTTCAGCAAGTGTAGTAGCAAATACATAACTAGTCTAGTACGTGTAGTAGCAGCTCTTTAACATTAACATTTTTTTTGGATTTTTTGTGATTCTTAAGGTTCAGTAGGTGTAGTAGCAGACATATAACTAGTCCAGACAATTCAAGACATATTCTCAATTGTAAAACACCCAATACATAGATAACTTATGATACAGTAGCAAAGATATTATCTTAACAGTAGCATGAGCATGATCAAGTTAACAGGAAAAAATTGAAACAGTAGCAGTTTCAATTTTATTTTAGCAGGTGCAGTAGCAGACATATAACTAGTCTAGACAATTCAAAACATATTCTCAATTGCAAAACACTCAATACATAGACAACTCATCATGATACAAATACAGTAGCAGAGATATTGCAAATGAGCATGTGCATAGAGAATTATTACCTGGATATCGTTTGCCACCTTTGTTTCTTTTTGGCTCATTAGTATAATTCAGACCCCTATTCCTTCATTAATCAAATCTATAAATTGCTACTACCTCCAAAAGCATTGTAAAACATGAATTTTGGATTCTTATAAACTCAGTGCTACTGCTCGATTATGAAATCGAAAACGAAATCGTGATTTCAAGTTCAAATAACACCAAATCTAAACGAAATTCACAAACACAAAGCCAATCTATGAAATCGAGTTCAAATTCATAGAAATCGATTATTCATTTTTGATTGCTACTATAAAATCGCGAAGCTAAAAACTGAATCTCAGACATGTAGAAGCCATAGAAGATTGAACAAGTACCTGAATCGTGAATCATGAGAGACGTCGATCTTCTACTGTGGAATTGCTACTGTGATTTTAGGGTTCGGGATTTTTTGAGAGAGAATCGGTGTTTCGAATGGAAATGGTGGAGAATTGTGGGACGAATCTCTCTGCTACGGTGATTTTAGGGCTTGGGATTTTGAGAGAGAATCGTTGTTTTGAATGGAAATGGTGGAGAAGTGCGAGACGAATCGGTAGTTGGGGGTTGAGGCATTGGCAGTTTTATAGTTATTTTAGAAAAGATTGGTTTTTTGGGTATTTTGCTTAAAAATTGATGACAGGGCGTGGGACTATGCATTGTGGGCTTGGGCTTATGTCCTTATTTGTTTAAATCTGTTGGAAGGTGGTTTTTTTGTGTTTTGCAACTGTTTATGGTAGTGGGTTGTCATTTTCTAAAAAAATAACTTAAGTGTTGTAAATAGTTATTACTTAGTGGGCATTCTTGTAATTAACCAACTAGGGTTGTTATTGTAATTTACATCATGGCCTTATCTCTATATAAGAGATGGTTCCCTACTCAATAATGCACACATATTCTCTTATTCTATTGGTTGTTTCTCTCCTTTCTCAATCTATTCTTTTTATTTTATAACACGTTATCAGCACGAATAGTTCTAACGCTAAGGTAGTTTTTATGCAGCATGGAAGAGAGACCGTTGATCAATTGATGGAAGAATTTCAATCACAAACAAGCTCTCGGATTGGATTAGAAGTTTAGTCCACCAATATTCTCGGTTCTGACACATACGATGAACACTCATTGATTCGCTTTGCATCGAGTAAAGTTTTCTAAATTCTATTATAATTCATGTTTCTTTCAAACCTTGATTACATGAAAAACCATCCTGAAGCATGAACCATATGTTGTTTATGTTTCGATCTTGTGATTTCATGCTTATTAACTTTGATTGCATATTGAAAAATCCGTCTACAATTCATGAGCACCAAATATATTTTATTAGTCTATTTGGTTAATACATATGAACATGAAATGTCATATAAGTTTTCTTATGTTATGAGAATTGGAAAAGGAAAATATAGCACCAAAAGGAAAATCACTACGGAGGCCAGTAGCCACCGAAATCAGCCTTTGCAACTGCTTAGTAGTGCAGACAAGAAGGCACATGGATCAGCAAAAAGTATAGTTTTTCATGATATCCAAACTCAGGATCATGCATGCATTCCAGAAGTAGTGCTTGTAACCATTAAGGTTTTACCATTAATTTGGTCAATGGTAGCAGACGTTACATATATTCCATATTCATTATCCCTGAAGCATTTAGCGATAAGAAGGAATTAATATTGCTCTTAATAGGGTTTAAATAAAATCCGTTAGTAAATGTTACGTCAATGATATAACGACATTTCAGTGCTAATTATGTTACTTAATTGTAGCTTAATATGTATATTTTGTCAGTTACAAATTTGAATTGTGTCAAATTCAATATGTCATTTAAGGACATGTAATGCCAGAAACATTTACCAATTTACAACCCACATTATGCTACAAGCATTATGGGCCAAATTATTGTGCAAATTATGATATAAACATTATGAATTTAATATTCGGTTACGTCAATTTGAATAATTGCCATTATAATTCATTATGCTAGAAGCATGAATTTTTGGTTTAATTATGTAATTATTATATAAACGTTATGCCAGTAGCATTTACCTCATTTATTACTAATACAGTAATACATAATGTCATAAGCATTAATGAGATTTAAACCCATAACCGCTACATAAATGATATTTGTTATTGACTTTATGTCGGATCCTAATTTAATGTCAATTACGAATAAGAATCATATTCATTTCAATTTGACGTTTATGAGGGTATAATGCCAGAAGTAATTACACATTTATAACCCCATAAATTATGCTTGAAGCATTAGGGTTTAATTACGTGATTATTACATCAATGTTATGCCAGAAGCATTTATCCAATTTAATACTTATGTGTAATGCTAGAAGCATTAATGAGATTTAAACTCATTGCCTTTAGTACTTAACCGCTGCATAAATGATATTTATTTAGTAATTTATGTCATATATTAACTGTCGGTTACCAAATTCAAATCGCGTTAGTTTTATACAATTAGTTCTCAATTATGTTATCATTTATATCGATAATTATTATGAGTATGTAATGATACATTAATGCCAGAAGCAATTGGTGATGCAAATGAGTTAGCTTTGCAAGTAACCGCTACATTATTGACATTTATTGGTTCAGTAATTTTATTGCATATGCATTATGTCGATGTGAATTAAATTGTTTTCGTTATAATTTAATTTATTTCAGTTTCATATAATTACTTTCACATTAAGTTTGTATGTTACAATTTAATAACATATATTGCATTGGTTTATGTTATATTGGTGAATATTAATGATGTTAAGTCAGAAGCTTAAATCAAGCCTGAATATACACAAATTGAGCCAGAAGCTTGACGCAAGCTGCAAGGCTAGCATATAAGCTGCCATGTGTCGCCATGAGTCCATAGAATGAATATAATTCTTCCCAAACTAGACTCATCCAGTTGGATGCGATGTCTATGCAAGTTCTTTTGAGGCTGTGTACTTAAGTGAGCCTCGCTCCACCACCTCATCATTGCTTACCTGGTCGTATACAATTGGAGTTACCGAAAGGGTTGATTAATAACATTGCATTTCTTGGTAGACCATTTTTGAGCCCAGTAGGCCCACTCTCCCTATACGGGACCTAGAAGCTCAGCATACCTCTCAGATTGTGCCCCTTATACTTGTAAAGTATGAAGAAGTTTATTTTTTTCACTTTAATTAAAGTAAATTCCTTTAGTCCAACAGAATCAAACAAAAGGAAAATAATCTAATGATACTGGATTTTCGTACCTAGTCATTATGTATGTCTATAAGACATTCCAAATACTTTCTCATAATGGTTGTTGTTAAATATTCACCATATTTAATGTGTAGTTAATTGCCAGAAGCATTTACACATAATTACGTGACATATTCACTATGCTAAATTAGTAGCGTGGAATTAATATTATCAATTGTTACATGATTATAATTTGAAAATACATGTACCTAATGAACCGGTAGTTCAAAAGTGAACTTGTAGTTCATGTATAAATCGAACTTGTAGTTTCCACTACCAGGACAAGCACTTTAGCCGACGAAAGATTTTCGTCGGCCTGTCAGTTTAATTCGTCGGCTAAGATCTTAGCCGACGACCTTTCGTCGGCTAAGATTTCGTCGGGAAAAGGTCGTCTGTGGTGGCTTTAGCCGACATGTAGAAGTCGTCGGCTATAGTCCAGAGTTTAGCCGACGAAAAAATGTCGTCGGCTATAGTCCAGACTTTAGACGACGAAAAATGTCGTCGGTTATAGTCCAAACTTTAGCCGACGAAAAAATTTAA
>NC_020496.1:21228394-21232053 GCF_000184155.1 Fragaria vesca subsp. vesca | reverse complement strand
TTAGCCGACGAAAAGCATGTCGTCGGTTATTTCTCCGACTTTAGCCGACGAATAATTTAAAATATTCGTCGGCTAAAGTTTGTAATAAAAAAATAAAAACATCTATAGCCGATGAAATATAGTCTATTTCGTCGGCTTTATAGGGATTTAGCGGACGAATTAAAGCGTATTTCGTCGGCTAAAACTTATTTTAAAAAAAAATGAAAACTTTAGCCGACGAATTAAGACGTTTTTCGTCGGCTATAAGTCCACTCTAGAAAAAAAAAAAACCCCCGAAATTTCTAAATTACCATTCCAAGCAAGCTGCAAATACACCAAACAATTCCATATAACCAACAACAAGCACATAAAACTATATAATTTATTCATCAACTACAGAAAATCTAAATCATCTAAATTAATATCCGCTTCTGGGGGCTGCTGCGGAGGTTGCGGCGGCTAGGGTAGCGGTATGGGCGGAGGCATGGGCGGAGCCGGAAGTCCCTGAAGCTGGGCAGCTGTAAAGTCCTTCATGTACTGGAACATCTGCTGTTGCTGGGCCTGCTGGATGGCATGTATCTCGGCAACATAGGCTGCCTGCGCGGCATTATAGGCTGCCTGCGAGGCATTATAGGCAGCCTGACCAGCTTGCTGTTCTCGTAGTCTCTGAACTTCCGACTCTAGCTGAGTCGTCCTGGTGGTCATGGACGTGGTCCTGCTGCTGGTCGAGGCTGCCTTTCGTTGAAATCCTGGAGTGGTCTTTAGGACCCCCTCGCCTTTCTTTCCTAGACCTTGGCAATAGAAGTTGTTTGCTCTCGGTGGGAAGGCTGTGCCCATGATCCTCGCCCCAATCGTCGGATCCGAAGTGTCGATCCGGGACAGGGCTTCGGACATCTCTTCCTCCTGCGTGTCCGGCCATGTCTCCCTCGCTATAGCACTCATCACCTCGTCACTAGCCTCCCTCACCTTCGCCTATATGGATAGGAAAAAAATTATTAATTAACATTTTGACATATATACAAGTAAATTTAAAAATTTAAAAACGTAAGATGACTTACAATATCCTCCTGGGAGTCAGGATATGTCTTCTCGTACGTATAAACGTACCGGTTGACTTCTGGATGTTCCCTGGCCGCCTCGTCCATGAAGACTGCGAACGGTCTAGAACCGCCATGATGGTTCCTTGTGTTGCGTTGCTGGTTCTGAGAGTTCGCTCGGGAAACGGCCTTCAAAGAAAAAAATAAATTATTAGTAAAATATTTAAAAACGTACGTACTTAATGACAAATTAACTAATTAATTTTTTTAAATACCTGTTTACGAGGGTTGTTCAATTCTGATGTTAGAAGCCAACGCCACTCGTACTCCCTGTACTGGAACTCAGCAGGGGTACCAGAACGTGCGTTCCCGTGCGTAATCCAGTGGGTCCGCAACTCGTTCTTCCACTCCTTGTACCTACAGATACAACAAAAATATTAGAAATATTATTAATATCACATACAATTTTGTTTTTCATTAACTTCCCAACGTACCTTCCCCCATGCACAACGTCGGCCCAGCTGTCCTTCAGGTGCTCGGGAACCTCAAACCACACCTGCATTTAACCGTTTATTGGTTTAGTTTTTCGAGAAATCAACAATGTAATACATAATATTATTTTGTAAACTCACCGACACCGCGTTGTGGACCATGTCCTTAACCTCCTGCGGGACCTCGCCCCAGTCTGACCACAACATAGGGAATCTATCCCTAATGAGCGCTCCCACGCGGCCGGAGTATGTCCTCGACTTCCCGCCCGATACTATGTGGCCATCCCCGTCAGTATTGATAACGATCCTCCCCACGGTACCCACGATCTTCTCGAGAGCCTTCCCTGTGACGGGGCCTCTCTTCTTCTTTGTCGGCTTCGCTCTGACGGTGCCTATCACATGATAAACCAAATTGATTATTAAAATCGGAGACCCTTTATTATTAATTATAAGAAAAGTAATCATGCATCACTGATTACCTGATGCGCTCGCGGCGGACGCGACGGATTCCGTCTCTGTCGCCTATGATGATACCCTCGCGGAAATAAGAGGCGTATCAAAAGGCACGAACCGGTACGCCGCTGATGGAGCCACTGGCGGGGGCAGTGGATAAATCGGAGTCCCTGAGCCATCGACTACAGGTAAGGCCGGTATCATCCGCGGAAGGAACAGATGAGGCGGCGGCATCTGCACCCCAGATGACCCACTATCCGAAGAAGTAGGACCCGGAGTGGGCGCCCGATGTATCTCAGGCATACGGGGTGCAGACACCTCTGTCTGGGTCTGAGGCCACAGCTGCCTCGAGGAACGAGGGACGGCCGCCTGCCTCGATGAAAGGGGCACCTCCGGCTGCCTCTGCGCCGTCTCCAGAAGGCTCGCACGTCTGGCTGTCATCTGGCCCTGAAATGTCGTTTGGGGGTTGCTAGAGGTTCCCTCAGATGATTCGGACCTTTGGCCCTTCGAACTATTCTTCGATCTAAAATAGCGGCTCATCCTATTTAAAATATTAATTTGAATCAAGGCTGAGGCAACATTGAAAAAGTAAAAATTCAATCTTATCCTTCTCAAATCTAAGGCTTTAGATTATTTTGT
Source organism: Fragaria vesca subsp. vesca (assembly GCF_000184155.1). Classification (NCBI taxonomy): domain Eukaryota; kingdom Viridiplantae; phylum Streptophyta; class Magnoliopsida; order Rosales; family Rosaceae; genus Fragaria; species Fragaria vesca. The sequence goes on along the minus strand of NC_020496.1, from coordinate 21,229,454 downwards.
CTTTATTCTATAAAAAATATTTTTGAAACCATATTTTTTCATTATGTTCATGCTTAAATTTAAACACTTAATATAATGTGAAATATATATATGTTTAAAATTATACTTATTCAAAAATATGAATTCAATAAAATATATATATATTCATCCGGATTTGATATAAGTTTTTCTATTTTGTATTTTGTATCATATGTTTAAAAAATTCGTACTCTGCCCACGATAAAACCAGTACCTAATCATGGAATGCAAGCATCAAGTTCATTATCAACAAAGCATATGTTTAAAAATAACGATAATTTATCTCCTAAACATGTAATTAAAAAATTAAAAAATAACTAAAGCTGACGAAATATTAGGTTATTCGTCGGCTAAAACTTTATTAGCCGACGAAATACACTATAATTCGTCGGCTAAAATGGTTTTAGCCGACGAAAAATAGTATATTTCGTCGGCTAAGATGGGTTTAGCCGACGAAATACACTATAATTCGTCGGCTAAGATGGTTTTAGCCGACGATAAATAGTATATTTCGTCGGCTAAGATGAGTTTAGCCGACGAAATACACTATAATTCGTCGGCTAAGATGGTTTTAGCCGACGAATTATGGTGTATTTCGTCGGCTTAAAGAAAAAAATACATTAAAAAAAACAGACGATATTAGTAAACCATACTAACTTCCTGTTCATCATGTATCACCAAAAAGACCGTATAAAATTACTGAAATATGAATTCAACATATGTAAACTATAAAAGAAAAGGTCTTTAGTTATACAAATTAATGGATTATGTCCTCTAAATTAAAACTAAGGCTCGTAATCGGAATCATCCGATGAGTCTTCTTCGGTGTTAGAATTAATTTCTGGTAATATATGTCTTTCCTCATCGCCAGAGTCTTCGTCTGTTTCTTGATTTGGATCAACATCAATAAGCCTTTGCTCTTCATCACGAATTCGCACCGAACGACCCGCTTTAAAATTATTAAGGCGAACGGTAGAGGAGTTAGGAATACCTATTGCGTTAGGCTCTTGATACGCAACATCCTCTTCCTCGTCTTCGGCCT
>NC_020496.1:21213671-21223166 GCF_000184155.1 Fragaria vesca subsp. vesca | reverse complement strand
CGTGCCATCTCATAGCTTCGGCCGTGTGTGAAGAGATGTACAACCGCTCCAACCTATCCCTCAAAGGGAAATACCGAAGTACCTTTACAGGTTTCCTGTTGCCTGCAGGAGTCAGCTTATATCTGTCAGTGTGACATACCGGACATGCGTCAAGGCCACCAAGGTCATTCCCTTCTGAATCTTTACCCCAAAAGAGAACGCAGTCATATCTGCATGCATGGATCTTGATGTAGGAAAGCCCAAGATCTTTCAGGATACATCGGACCTTATGATGAGTGGTAGGAAGACGATGACCGTGAGGCAGCATCGAAGCAGTGTACTGTAGATAATCATTAACAGCTTTCACAATCGATTTAGTCTCAACTTTAATCTTCATTACGTCCATCACACTTTCAAGAACGATCTTCTGACAACCGGGGTACACAGGGGTCTGTTGGAAAGCAAGCAGTTTGTTGTACTTATCAATACCAGCAGTGTTGACAGCTCTAGGGAAGGGCTGCACCGGGTCAGGCATATACTGTCCTTGAGCGCATACACCGCTCTCATCAGGAAACATGTCGTTGATGAAGACCGTTGTTGGATCGTTGGATGTACTACCCGTCTCAGAAAATTGGCCATGATCATGCGGACCCCTAGATGATGTTTCACCGTAATATAACCAACATGTGTACTTCTCCCAAAACCCGTTACTCTTCAGGTGCTGCCATACTTTGTCAATCGCAAATCGATGCATATCGTTGCGACACTGACATTTCGTGCACGAGCAATAGAAAATTGTATTCCCGTTAGCATTAGCCAGCGCATATTCCAGAAAACTCATAATTCCTTTACCATATCTTTTGTCCCATTTTGGAAGCGAAATCCAACTCTTATCCATATCCTGAAAATATAACAAAATATATATATATAACGCTAGCTAATTATTAATTAAATTCTATGCCATATATAAAATTTTAATTCATTTATATATATTTTACATACTACAACTAATTGATAACAAATTAATTAACACACATATATATATATAGATATACTTAATTAATAATTACATAACAATATTATATATATCAACATCATCACAAAATCATCATCAACAACTTCATACCATCAACACAATATTATAATTAATTAACATATATATATATATATATCTACTACTTATTAACAACAACTTCATATATATTATCAAATCATCAACCAAATCGATCAACACACATATATATATATACATCAAACGTACTCAAAATCTATCAATTCAATCACACTCAAAATCGATCAACTCAAATAAAACTCAAAATCAACATATATACACATGTACGTACCTATATATAGCTCCACTTCTTAATTATGGACATATTTCAACAACACCCAAACTTTTTCTCCCGTTTTTTTTTCTCAGATGAGCTGCTGTCCAGATCTGCGAATATAAAGAACTTTAGCCGACGAAAATAAAATTTAGCCGACGAAGGAAAATTTCGTCGGCTAAAGTCTACTTTAACCGACGAAAAATTGATTCGTCGGCCTGGTTTTTTTTTTCGTCGGCTAAAGTCTTTCTTCTGGTAGTGTTTGATAATAACCCCCTTAAGAAACTTGAAGTTTCATTTCAAAATTCTTCAGACATGATAAAATCTGTAGCTTTTATCATGTTAATTGGTAGTCTCCAGAAGAAACAATTTGAAGTAGACATATATATATTCCTTGCTTGAAGCAAAACATAATTAATTAGAGAATATTGAAATGAAAAGGCTTGTTGCCTTAGAATCTAAATCAAAATTGATATGTATTATAAATATTAAGGAACTGAGTGTTTTCGTCTAGCTGACGAGGCAAAATACCTCTACGTTTCAGAAGAACGTTATCAAAAAGTAAGTTCATTGAAACCAATGCTTAAAACGTTGAAACCACTAGAAAAATTGTGTAATATCTTTGCATAACCTTCGAATGTGCGGCCGAAAGCGTAAATTGACTATATTCAAATTTATTAGCTAGAAGCTAAATGATTTAGCTCGAGCAAATACTAGCTATAGTATTGATGTTTGATGCACCCAGGAAAAACATATGATGCATCGTATCCTCAACTCAATTATCACACGGGCATCCCCCTCAGAATAAGGGTCTTGTCTTTAATGACACATTATATCAAGCTGCTCGTTAAGAATGTTGAATACTAGATCATCACATGCAAAGACTAGAATATACATTATCTCTTTATGCACATAATGCAAGGAAAAATACGTGGACCTATCCAACCACCATACGGACCAGTTAAATATTAATGGTTTTGGTTGATGCATCGACAAAAGTGATCAGATGTCACACTATTGTCCACAAGAAAATGCTGCCTTTTTTTAAACTCTCACCTATGAAATAGAGGGTACACCACTCAGATTATCCCATAAAGTCTATAAGACTTGATAATGCCGGACAGTTTACATCGAAGGTTTTCGATGATTATTGCATATCCCTTGGGTTTTGTAAAACATATAGTTTCCTATGTTCAAACCCAAGATGGCCTCGCATATAGAACCTTGGTAATGTGCACCAAGCTTCTACTATTTACGTCGGGCTATGCAATCTTGCATGCAACCATGTCGGTCCAGTTGAGGCCCACTGCTACCCGTCTTATTTCGTGTTACAGTTAGTGACTAGGTGTGAACCTGATATTTTTGCACTTACACGTATTGGGTTTGCAGTTTCCATGCCAATTGTGCCGCCACAACGTACACAATCGGGTCCTCAACAAATGATGGGCATATATGTCGATTATGAACCTTATCCATTTATGTGCTCCTTAGAGCCCTTGACAGGAGATCTCTATACCACTAGATTTGCGGTCGTCACATTGATGAGATAGTCTTCCCGCCGTTAGGGGGAGATAACAACGTCACCGTTCCTGATGAACGACGTGTAGAATGTCTCATCTTGATCCCCAAACCGCACATGTTATATTGAAGTGCGAAGAATTCTACTTCTAGTTGAAGTGCAAAGGATTCTAGATCTATGTAATGTAGCTCAGAATATGCCAGACACTTCATTAAATCTAGTTAAAGTGACAAGAACATATATACCTGCTGCAAACCTGTAAGGATAAATGTCCCCGTAGGACGTATCGTCCTAGTTGGACGAAGTACGGTCATGGCGGCTAACCAGTCATAGTCCCTGCCCTGAAACGAGGTAGACCATTAGGTTCGAATGATTCTTATCCCTAGAAGAGGGTAAACTTGGCACAAATGAATCTTCTTGCCATCGCAATCTCAAACCAATTCAACTCACGAGATTAATCCGGATTATGAGTTCGTCCTAGAAGAGACGAAGTTGGGGGACGCTCCAACATTTAAACCCACTCCCGAGAATAGAAAATCTCGGTAAATTTAGTGAGATATTGAATCGGAATGAGAGTTCATCGAAGATGTGTTTGCATTTGCGGTGGCCACCGAAATTATAATAAGCGATGATGTCGAACCTTGATTCGTTGATAGATCTCAACGAAGAGACTACTGGCTAAAAAGGAAAGAAATAATCCAAGTCATATTAGATTCCTTAACTTAGAGAAAGGTGTTATGGGCCTATTGTTCTCACACCTCCCCATGTTAAACATACATATAGAGTTTAATGGGTACTTGTAAGGAAGCGTAATAAGAAAAATGAGATTGTGATATACAAAACTCTTCTAATGGCGCAAGGATTTTCTCAACGCCCTGTGGTTGATTACGAGGAGAAGTATTTTCCCGTAATGGAAGTCATAACGTTCCACTACCTTATCAGTTTGGTAGTTTCCGAATAACTGAATAAGCAGCCTATGAATGTGGTAACAACTTATCTCTATGAGGATCTGAATATAGAGATATACATGAAGGTTCTTGAAGGACTTCTGTTACCCAATGCAAATAGTTCTAGACCATAGAACATGCTCTCCATTTGGTATAGTAGTTCACTTTAGGTTCAAACAATCTAGACGGAGTTGGTGTAACCGTCTAACTGTCTAAGTGAATATTTGCTTAGGATGGGATATATGAACAATGGACTATGCCCATGCGTGAACAAACTTCGGGTTTGCAATTTTTGGTGATCTACGTCAATAGTATGAATTTGATTGATACTTTTGAAGAGATCAAGAAAACCATAAAACACCTGAAGTCAGAGTTTGAGATAAAAAGACTTTCAGAGACCAAATCATTTTCTCGACCTGGAGTCGTGTAAAGTGCAAATGGAATTTTGGTCCATCAATCAAATTACATCTAGAAGATGTTAAGATGCTTTAATGAGGATAAAACAAAGTCTTCAAGCTCACTCATAATCGTCTAAAGTCTAGTGAGACCCGTATCATCGTGTAGATGATAATGAAGAGATATTGGGACCAGAAGACTCATATCTAAGTACAATAGGCACATTATTGTACTTGGCTAAATGCCCTAGACCGGACATCTCACCCGATGTGAATTTGTTAGCTAGATATAGATCTGCGCCGACACGCCGCCTCCGTAAATTGCATAAAAGACAATTTTCTGTTACTTTAAATGTATGACGGAAAATGACTCGTTCTATCCGTAGGCATCATGGAATGGATCAACCGCCTATGATTCTTGGAATGATGTTTGCCTTGTTAAATATGCTGACACGAGTTATGTAAACCCACACAATGCTTATTCCCAACTGGTTATGTCTTTACTATAGGGAATACAATAATCTTAGAGGTATATGAAACAAAAACCTCTTTAAATCATGCTGACTATTAAGTTATTCAAGAAGCATGATCAATGTAGTAGTTTTACCTAGTGTGTAGTTTTCAGAGGGAGTCAATATTAGGGGGAGTATCCTGAAGCATACTCTTGACCATTGTGTACTCTTTTTATCCTTTGTCTAGGGTTATTTTGTCCCACTGGGTTTTGTTACCTGTCAAGGTTTTAATGAGGCACACATGTAATTGGTCATCTTGCTCATGCTGCATCTTGAAGATGCCTTTATTTGAAATATATGCATTTGCTCATCTTTTCCCTTCGACCACGGGTTTGTCCCACTGGGTTTACCGGGCAAGGTTTTGGTGTAGCAACTATTATGCATCTATCTCCCATAGACTCATATCTTATGATCCAGACTAAACCGCTTCACCGAAATCAAGGTTCTGACTATCACTGCTACTTGTGTGTTGTGCTCTTTTCTCCTTCGACCAGGATTGTTTTTGTCCCATAGGGTTTTTATTACCTGGCAAGGTTTTGACGAGGCAACACCGAAGCACATATTAGGGGTAGCTAATGATAGAGAATACCCAAGGGGGAGTGTTGTAAATAGTTATTACTTAATGGACATTCTTGTAATTAGCCAACTAGGGTTGTTATTGTAATTTACATCATGGCCTTATCTCTATATAAGAGATGGTTCCCTACTCAATAATACACACATATTCTCTCATTCTCTTAGTTGTTTCTCTCCTTTCTCAATCTAATCTTTTTATTTTACAACATTAAGCTAATTAAGAGCCTTAATCACGAATACAAGTGTCAATTATAAGGACATTTGTAATACCCCAAATTCGTTATTAATTTCTATGATTTTAGAAATTATTAAGTTGGAAGTTAGTGCGATTTTGTATTCGTGAGAGGGCATAAGTGTTCGGGCGAATATTTTCTCGAAAGACATTTTATTCAAAGGGTCAAAGAGTTGACATTTTATTCACTGCTTACTCAGAAAAAGAGGACGCTTATTTCACTGCCGTACAGCCTAGACCAAAAATGTCCTCAACATGGTGTTGTGAGATGGTTAGATTTTGATGTTGAAGTGTGGCGACGAATGGGGCCAACATGTTAATTATTAGGAGTAAATATTTGTGACACCCTGTAGTTTACACCTAAAATCAGTTTTGTCCCTCTTTTTTTTTTTAAACTGGTATACCCCTATACTTTGAATTCTCGACTGATTTGCCCTTTTCCCAGCTGGTTATGACTGTGACATACTCATTAACAGTCTAAATAACCCTTCACTCTTATCTCTTCTAGCATAGTAATAGGGGGCTTAGACCTTGCTCTCAAAACCCAACCATTGAAGCTCTCACAAGCATTGTTAATGAGCATGTCACAGTCATAACCAATTGGGAAAAGGGTAAATCAGTCGAGAATTCAAAGTATAGGGGTATACCAGTTTTAAAAAAAAAGTGAGGGACAAAACTGATTTTAGGTGTAAACTACAGGGTGTCACAAGCATTTACTCCTTATTAGGAGTAAATATTATTTGTGAAATGTGTTTTAATATTATTTGTTAGTCATTTATGAAATGTGTTTTAATATTACATAAAAAAACTTAAAAGGTGTACATTGAATTAACATAAATTATAAAGTCTCATCTCGCTAGCTATACTTAGAGAGCGAGATATCTAAAAGTTAAAATAGTTAGTTACTAGTCTGCTGGAGCTGGTGAAATTGATTAAAAAACAAAAAACAAAAAAAAAACTAAACTAAACACACTCTTTAAAATGACTAAGGAGCCAATATAGAACTAAGTGTGATAAAGATGCTCTAAGAAGTCTTAGCTTCAGAGTTTTAATGTCATTACTCATTATCTAAGATACACCTCAACAAAGGAGAGATTTGAACCGTCTAGCTGCAACAGAAGTCATATATACTATGTAGACTATGTTATACAACTTTTAATTTTGTTCAACTAGCTAGCTACATGATGAATGTAATTCTATCTCAATTGTGTTCAAATATCATTGTAAGGCTTAACCTTGTTCAACTGCGTGCTCAATCACTCTTAAACACAACTTACTATTGGTACTAATTAAGCAAAGAATCAACTGTGAACAAAATTATTAATTTAATTCAGATATTACTTTTTACACTAGAGTAATAAAATTGATTATCGGTTACTATTTCTCATCTAAAAATAAGCGATAGCGTTAGTGAAAATACGTCTTTTCTTGAAATTTTTGTTGTTGTCTTTTTTCTTATTTCGTCACATGTTATATTTAGTTTTCTGATTGAGTCATTGAGGGATTACGTCTCTCACAAGGTCAGTTATCTCTCTCTCTCTCTTAATAAACTCTACTTGGTTAGGTTTGTTTAGTTTCAAAAGAAAAGAAAGATGATGGTCATCATAAGATATTAACGGAAAAAAAGTCTAAAAAGCATTTTTATCGATCTTACCTGAATTCTTCATTATGGGCCGGCAAAGGGATTTAATCAGATCAAGTTTCTATTTCTGGTTTCATATATGATGAGATTCACGATCGACTATAACAGACATATATCTATATATATAATGTAAAGGTTTACTGTATATAAAAGCACTCGGATCATCATAGGTATTACGTACACCAAAAAATGAATGAAAATCATGGCTATATATAGGTACAATAGTCTAATGCTACTGGATGAACAAGATCACAAATATTGTGAATGTCGAAGGACGCATGATCAATGAAGTTCTCTGCTCTGATATATATAGACGATCAGAAGATATCAATTGAAGTAATCGATGGAGCACTTCTCAGTCTGAAAAGTACCAACTGCTTTTCCACTCTGACTCAAAGGAACCTTCAAATCACATTCGACCCTAGGTTTGAACTTCCCGGTCTTGATTCTACCCAACTTGAACCGAATCTTCAGATAAAGCTTCATCTCAATCTCATGAACCCCAGTACTCTTCTGTTCATTGAAATCCTCAAGCAATTCGGATCCAACAAGCAATTGCTGTCCCTGAAAGACCGGGTTCAAAACGTTTGTGGTTTTGTGGCCTTGGTAAAATGGGGTAAGAGTAACCGTACTGAACCTCTGGCCCTCGTAAAGAGCTCGGGCTTCAATGCGATCATAGTAGACGCCGATCTTCTTGTTGGGGTTTCGGATGGTGAGGTTCAGAGCGAGGTTATAATGGAGGTTGTTGTCGGAGGAGAAGTTGAACTGTGTGAGCGTGGCATCTGTTACGTGGAACTTGACTCTGGTGGGGCGGACTATGAGCCAGAAGACGAGGAAGGCTATTCCGATGAAGACGACTGCGGTGAAGATGAGCTTGAAGACGAGACCGAAGATGCAGCTGCAGCAGCAGACGAGGGGACCTCCGCCACGGCCGGGGCGGTGGTAGGCCTCTTTTGCCGGGATTGAGGGGCCGTAGTAGGCCCCGTTCAAGTGAGCTTGTTTCTCTGACATGGAAACTGAAGCTGAACGAAAGATATGGAATGTATAGAGAAAACTAGTGAATGAATGAGTTGTGTGGAGATCGAAGAGGAAGGTGAAGCGGAGGGGTTTATATAGGGTATAAGAGCGTGTGGGAAATCATGAGGATTAACATCACAAATATGGTGTGCTGCGTGTTTCAGTATAATACGGAAGGACGCGTGGGCTTACGTTAAGAACATCGCACGCGGTTGCTTAGAACGCAGAAGGTTTGCTGGAGATGTCTCTTTCGAATTTGGACTCGGTCTCTCTCTTTTATTTTCGCGGTGAGATGTAGTTTGGTTGCTCGGGCAGGGAAGTCTAGTCGTCGGTTAAGCGTGGATTTGGTCATGCGGCGGGGAGGTAACTTGGTGTGGCGGTGAGATGTCATAGGGAGAAAGTGGCGGCGGCGACGGGCTCAGTACTCAGATCGGTTTTTCGTTCTGGGTCGAGTTCCCATACCAAGTTTCTGTTGCAGATCTAGGTGGTGGTTGGGTGCCTCCATATGGTGGTTGTGAACAGAGGTGATGAACAAGCGGCGGCCGACGCTGTTGGCGCGGCAGGGCAGCGGGATTGCGTTCAGACTTGCAGATCCTTTTGGGCCGGGCTTTATGTGGCCCATATCTTGAGCTCTAATGGGTTTAAGTTGGGCTTGGGTCCCTTTTGGGTCTAGGACTCTAGGCATGGGTCCTCTTTTTTTGTAGGTTTTGTTTTTTGTTTTGGTTTTGTTTGGTTTAGCATTCCTTCATCTCTAAGCGAAGGTTTTTTGCCTCTTCTTTGAGCGAGGGTTTAGGGTTTTTAGTAGGTTGGTGTCATTGGTTGTGTCGTTGGGTGTGTCATGGTTAATTATGGTATCATTTCCAATAACTATTTTACTTCAGTTAGTTTTTGTTGTCAATGTAATGCATGAGGATGTTGTGTGTACATATATGCTGATAATTTTGGAATATAGTGTTCGAAAGTGTTGGTTCTTTTTGGGGTTGACTGTAAAGATGTATCGAGGCTTCTAAAATAGGTTAGGTTACGATTAAAATTTTTTCGGTTTTTGTCCACTGTAATCGCTGTGTAGATAGGGAGGAGTGTGGGGACGTTATGTCCACCACCCAAATCCTGTGATTGTAACTTTGGATTATTTATCATATTGAATTCTTTCCTAAAAAAAGACATAGATACTTCGTTGAACATACAATTAACCCGACATAGAGCACTACCAGGACAAGTACTTTAGCCGACGAAATATTTTCGTCGGCCTGTTATCCTAATTCGTCGGCTAAGACCTTAGCCGACGAAGGCTCGTCGGCTATAGTGTCGTCGGGAAAGGGTCGTCGGTGATGGCTTTAGCCGACGAATC
>NC_020496.1:21212683-21213651 GCF_000184155.1 Fragaria vesca subsp. vesca | reverse complement strand
TTTCGTCGGCTATAACGCCATTCCAGTAAAAAAAAATACACGAAATTCTTAAATTACCATTCCAAGCAAGCTGCAAAATACACCAAAACAATTCCATATATATAACCAACAAGAAGCACATAAAACTATATAAGGTATCAACTACACAAAATCTAGATGGTCTAAATCAATATCCGAATCTCGGGCTTGCTGGTGAGGAGATTGCGGCTGCAGAGGTAACTCTATAGGCGCAGGCATGGGCGGAGGTGGAAGTCCCTGTTGCTGGGCAGCTGTAAAATCCTGGAAGTACTGGAACATCTGCTGCTGCTGGGCCTGCTGGGTGGCATGTAGGGCTCTAGTAAAGGCTCTATATTCGGCGATCTGGGCGGCATGAGCGGCAGCCTGAGCAGCATGAGCGGCAGCCTGAGCAGCATGAGCGGCAGCCTGAGCGGCTTGCTGTTCCCGTAGTCTCTCAACTTCCGACTCTAGCTGAGCCGTCCTGCTGTTGGTCGAGCCCGCCTTTCGTTGAAATCCTAGAGTGGTCTTCAGGACCCCCTGGCCCTTCTTTCCTAGACCCCTGCAGTAGAAGTTGTTTTCTCGCAGTGGAAAGGCTGTGCCCATGATCCTCGCCCCAACCCTCGGATCTGAAGTGTCGATCCGGGAAATGGCTTCGGACATCTCTTCCTCCTGCGTGTCCAGCCATGTCTCCCTCACTATAGCACTCATCACCTCGTCACTAGCCTCCCTCACCTTTGCCTAATTGGATAGGAAAAAATTATTAATTAACATTTTGACATATATATAAGTAAAATTAAAAATTCCGTAAAAAGGAAATAGTACTTACTATATCCTCCTGGGAGTCAGGATATGCCCTCTCGTACGTATAGACGTACTGGTTGACCTCTGGATGTTCCCTGGCCGCCTCGTCCATGAAGACAGCGAACGGTCTAGAACCGGCATGATGGTTCCTTGTGTTGCGTTGTCCGGTT
>NC_020496.1:21206471-21208288 GCF_000184155.1 Fragaria vesca subsp. vesca | reverse complement strand
TCCTCTTCCTCGTCTTCGGCCTCTCCAAGTGTACGCCGCCGGTAAATGTTTCGAGGGTGCACAAGGTTGACTACTTTCCACGCGTCACCTTAGTAAGGTCATCAAGATAAACACTTGTTTTACCGATGTGGCAAAAACGAACGGGTCATCTTCGTAAGAACTTGTAGCAGTGTTCACCGATAATATTCCGTACTGATCGGTCTTCATGCTCTGCGGCCTAGTATCAAACCATCTACACTTAAAGAGGTGCACTGTCATGCCTTGCCCATAAACGAGTTCCACCACTGAATGGAGAACACCGTAATAGTCAACTCCATTCCGCCCACCATGTGCCATGACCCCAGAATTCTGTGTTCTCATTCTGCTGTCTCTTTGTTCGCATATAAATTACACGCCATTCACCTTGCACATCGGCTAAACTCTTGACATTATCAGCTTCATCGCTAGAAGTTTTAGTTCGTGCGACCAATTTGGGTGACCATCAAATTGAATATGGTTCATCTGCCACCAACCATTCAACTGTAAATATGGATAATTATGCAATAAACATAAACACGTACAGAAAAATTAAATTACGTACCCAGCCGCCAAAATAATCTGCGAACTCCCTGCTGTGGTACTCGAGATCACCTTGAATGTCTGGACAATATAGATGGATGTCTTTCCAGTATTCTACTTCTAGACAGTTAATCAATACCCACCAGTGGGCAATGACTAGCTCATGTGGTTACAACTTGTAGGAGTCTGGCAAAATTCCGTACACTTCAACATCACTGGAGACTATGGAAAGATTGAACTTCGGTACATCTACCGGCATGGTTTGCGGAGTTTCCTTCAACGCTCTTAAATACAACTTCATGTAGGTGACGCACTTGTGCGCAATATATGCTTCAGCTAGACATCCTTCAGGCGCGGATTTATTAGCCACATAATCTTTGTAGTCTCCAAGTTGCCTGTAAATCAAGTTGTAAAATGTTATGATTATTGAACATGTATATATATTGAGGAATTCAGGTGTAAAAAACGTACCTTTCCATGGGATACATCCAAGTGTAGTGTACTGGACCGGTAAGCAACAATTGCTCGGGAAAATGGATCATCAGGTGAGGCATGATGTCAAAAAAATTTGGAGGAAATATCCTCTCAAATTTACACATGATATAAATGATGTCCTCTTGCATTTCTCGGAGGTTAGATTTTTTCACTTCCTGTGCGCATAACTTCTAGAAAAATCTTGCCAACGCTACTAACGGCTCCACCACCTGACGGGGAAGAAACGGTCGAATGAAAACAGGGAAGAGACGTTGTAGCAGGATATGACAGTCATGACTCTTCAACCCGTACATCTTATTGTCCCGAAAGTTCACACACCGAGCTATATTTCCTGCATAGCCTGAAGGATATTTCACACAACTCATCCACCTGAAAATTAGGTTCTTCTGGTCAGGCTTCACGGTGTAAGGAGCTTAAGGCATTTTTTTCTTCCCTTCTTTCAACCACAGATGTCTTCTTAATTGCATTTTTTTTAGATCAATGCGTGCCTTAGGACCGTCTTTCGTCTTCCCCTCCAAGTTCAGCACTGTGCCCACCACACCGTCGCAAACATTCTTTTCTGTTATAAAATCTCAATTCATTTAGTATATATTCTACGTACTACAACTAATTAATAACAAATTAATTAACACACACATATATATATATATACTTAATAATTACAGAACAATATTATACATATATATATCTACATCATCACAAAATCATCATTATGGTATATACCATCAACACAATATTATAAATTAATTAACATATATATATAT
>NC_020496.1:21196866-21205186 GCF_000184155.1 Fragaria vesca subsp. vesca | reverse complement strand
CTTCTCCCGTTTTTTTCCCAGATGAGCTGTTGCTGTCCAGATCCGCAAATATAAAGCACTTTAGCCGACGACATATTAATTTCGTCGGCTAAACTTTTAAATATTTCGTCGGCCATAGTTTGTGAACTTTAGCCGACGAAATAAATTCTTTAGCCGACGAAATTTTTTTTTCGTCGGCTAAAGTTTACCATAGCCAACGAAAATTTAACTTAGCCGACGAAAGATAATTTCGTCGGCTAAAGTGGACTTTAGCCGACGAAAAAATGCTTCGTCGGCCTGGTTTTTTTTTTTCGTCGGCTAAAGCCTTTCTTCTGGTAGTGGAGACATGGGATATATATTATTGTTAGTGTTACTGGAAATAACTATAAATTTCTTAGTGTTACTAGTAAACAAAATGTAATTGCTTCAAACTGCTTTTGCTTTGTTGGTACTATAGGTTTCTCTTTCTGCAGTTTTTTTATTGTTTTTGTAGTTGGTAGCTGCTTGTATGGTCTTTGGACTATTCTTGCTTGACCGTTTTGATCTATGATCAATGGATTTTTCCTACCTTAAAAAAAAATGTAATTGCTTCAGGATTAACTCTATATTACTATATATATATCATGTATGTTCTTAGAGAAAGGTAACATATATACTCGATCAATTACTCATATCAGGTCGGACAGGTCGTCAGGTCCTATATATTTCCAAATCAAGCAAACCTCTAATTAACTTGCCGAAATATTCTTGTGGAAGAAAAGGGGCATGTGATTGACAACCGAATATGAAATTAATTGAGCAAAACTTTTAGCTTTAGCACCAGCTGTGCTGTGTGTGAATATATAGTTCCAAAACCAAATCCTATCGATATGCAATGTATATTCCTTCTCTTTGACTCATTTTGGCCCTTGAAATTAGGCATGAAATCATGTGATCCGGTTTTGAGATATCAGGCACACTCTTTAATTTAGTCCTCATACATACGCCCTCCCCTTTCCCTAATAATAGTATGTGTCACACAAATATATTAAAAGACCAGTTTTCAGGACATATTAGGCTCGTAAATTCATCGGAGTTTATTTTCCGATATATTGATATGATTATCGATTATCGGTTCAAACATCTAAAAATCGAGATAAGTTTTTTTCCTTATATGAACGAGAATATATGAACGAAAAGTTCCACAACACAAAGCGCACAGCAACTCTAACAAGCACAGACCATGATGTGTGGAGTAGAGCGGGAAGCTTCCTAGCTTAGGTTAAAAAGAAGGTAAACTAGGAGCTTTGAATATTTAACGTAATGAGAGTCCCTTTCCATCACGCTATTATTAGTTGGTAGCGATAGAGATAGAGAGAGGGGAGAGAGAGCGAGTGATACGTGTAGCTAGGTAGCGCTGGGAGTTTGAAAAGGACCACCACTATGTGCACCATGTGGAAAATAATCCCACCCCAAACACTACCACGTCAAAATTCCAATTAATAATAATTCACTCTCTTAGCCTCACTACTGGAGTGGATATATGTCATAACTTAGGCATCGGCTGTATATGTTCGGTAGAAACCTTCGATGATATAAGAAGCATTTTGTGGCTGATGCTTTAGCTAATTTAGGGCATTTTATCTCTTCTTTCTAGTTGTAACAGCTTCCCTCTCTCAGTGCATAATGCTTTTCAGTTTGATTTTTTGAGAGTAGAGTGCACCTGAGGTTTTTCTGTGTAGTTTGTTGTTTTCATTTCTTAATGAAAAAAAAAAAAAAANAAAAAAACCATGGTAATTTCTTTACCAGAAAGGTTATGCATGTCGCTCTCTCTCTCTCTCTCTAACATATATTATCGTCACATTCAATAACAGTGTAGTCATCACTAATTGACGTACCTATATTATATATACAAGATGAAAGTCATGAAACCATGTGCTGCGAAGAAAAAATGCAGAGAAAATAATTATGGGAGTCAGAAAGAAATAACTTATCAGTCCTTCAATACATATAAACGAAGTGTGAGGAACTAGTTCTTTATTTTTTATTTTTAAAAATAATAATAAATTGAGTGAATTAGTTTACCTGGTCACTAGCTAGCCGATCATGAGGTTCTGTATTCACCGTTATTAATTCAATTGCAAATCATGGGCCTATTAAAAGCTGAATTTCAGAAACTGGGGAAGGCTTCAAGCTACTTACCCTAAAATCGATTAAACTAATGGATTGAGAGATTAGAATATTAAGCCCAGCCTAAAAGAAGAGGTATTGAGCAAGTGAAAACACTAGAAATTAAAGATGATTGAACAACCAGCGAAGAAACAGCAGAAAGTTTATTTAATAGGGATTTGACAAATGAAAGAAAATGACACCCGAACCTCCACTAGACACCCAATTTTCCATACATGAATCCAAAAATGCATGATTATTGAAGAATAATATACTCAACATCTTAAGCTCTTAATTAAGTACCACGGACTACTATTTTGCTATATACGTCTCATGTATCTTTCGTCATAATCTCCATTTTATTCTATAGCAAAATGTACAAATTTCAAAGGATCCCACGTATATGTATTCCGAATACACAACACAGTTCGATCAAGCCTCTAAATTAATCAACAGAAAATTAAAATTACTGGAAATTAAATAACAGAGAAGGAACGACTAACGGCTTCAGAGCAATACTCAACGGCAATTGTCGCCGTCCGATCCTCATGGATTGCTCCCCCTTTCATTTCCTTCATCATATGCTTACCTTGCATCGCTGGACCAGCTGGTACTTGACAGCGTTTTCTCCGACCACAATTCCGGTAGTCTTGGCTCCCAAAGTTATGAAAGCCGGACATCTCACATAGAGATGGTACTTTCCGGTGATGAATGTTCCAATCTTCCATCTCACCCGGCCGTCGATCTTGATCAACAAAAGGACGCTGCCGGAGGCCTGGTCCTGTGCGAGAGCGAGGGAGTTGTAGGGAGCGATGGGGACGTTGGTGCCGTAGACGAAGGGCGACCAGATGTTGACGTCCTTGTGGCCTTGGTAGGTTGGCGGGATTAGGGTTGAGAAGGTGATCTGCTGGGAGCGGTAGACGGCGTAGACGTCGAGCCTGTCGTAGTAGATACCGAGCTTGTCGTTGGGGTTGCGGGAGGAGATGGTGACCTGGAAGCTGGAGGAGAAGACGTTGGGGACGGTGTTGTTGAAGTTGAAGACGGTGACGTCCTGGAGGATGAAGCGGGGCTTGGACGGCTGGAGGATCGCCCAGATGATGAGGATGGTGATGAGGAGGATGAAGTTGAAGATCAGGAGCCCCGCGCAGCAGTGGCGGATTCTCTTTCGCCGCTTGTTGTGGCCGTGCTGGCCGCAGTCTTTCGAAGACATGATCAAGGTGGCGCTGGAGGAGGAAGAGGACTGTACTGGAAGTTTAAGATGAGGGAGAAGAAGAGAGGTTTTTTTCTAGCTAAGCTTGCTCTGGTTATATTTCGAGGAGTTGACTGTGAGCAAGTTTGGTTTGGGGGTATATATTATAGACGGGGGCTATTAGTTCTGAAGGATGATGATGATGATATGATGATCATGTATGTATGGTTGAAAGCAAATATATCCTAGCCTTGGTACAAATTAGGGGATGCTTAAATTCACTATCTGGGTTGTTTTTATGTTACTTTGGTCTGCTGGAGAAACTGGGGAGGGCTTTACCTTTGTAGGGCATAACATATCCTTCATATATTAAAATGTTTGGTGCTGAATTAATATTGTCAGGTACGTACGTTGTAGTGGCAAGAGGTGTCCCAGTCCTATCTATATTCAACACCAAGCTAATTCCTGCTTATATATATTTAGTGAGACTAATCATGTGCCTTTTGACAAGGCTCATTAATCATACTTTGTTTACTACTCTATGATTCGATCTGAATTATATGGAGAAAATTCGATATGCTTTTTAATTTACTGGGTGGTGTAGCTAATTACTTTGCTCAAATGGTGAAAAGGGTTTCGTTTTCCTCAGCTGGAATGGTGAAATGTTTTGTGTTTAAGCTCAAATATGGTGGCATGAGTTAGACCAATCGTTCTTTTACTTGGCTTTATTCAGCAATTGGGATGAAAATGTTTTGCCAAGCTCAACTACTGGGTTTGTCTTTTGCTCCCTATAATGTTTGGTTCATATCACTTCCTCATCCTTAATTAATTCTCTCAAACCTTATCCCTCTATGTATTTATCCTTCCCTCTTTTAGTTTACTTCTAAATGAGACTAAATCGATCAATAATATTAAAGCCTATTTGGCTCAAGTCACTAAGCACGATATTATTATTCAGAGAGCCTAAATATTCATAACAAAACCCGATCCAAGTAATACGCTCTTGGCATTAGCTTCAAGGTACAATACATAAGCTGTCATTATTACTGTCTGCAATCTGCAATTCGCATCGTTATTTTAGTAGAGAAAATTAAACCCTAATATCGCTGCTGGCTTAGTGAAAACGCAAAGCTCTCACTGGTACTCGTTCTTCTTGAAATCAAACTTAGAAACATAGTTTATAAACCTAAATGACTTTACCGACTATATGTCACTTCAATAAGTGAGCAAAAGATGGATGACTTTCATTGGTGGCCTATAGTAAATAAAGGTGTTCCCAAAAGCATAAGTGCGATCACCACCGTCTGATTGAAGCTTGTTAGAGAAAGGCTTGGGTTATACGTCTCCCTACTCGACCCTACTTATCATGACGGAGTAAACTTCCAGCTCTTCCCACCTGCAATTTTTTGGGGGTTCCAGAATATACTTTTCACCAGCTAAAGCTCCATGACAATCATGCAGAGAAGAAATGTTCATGATTCCGATGTTGATGTTGGTGTTTGGTAGTATTTACATTTTTCAGAACAAATCATGTTTCATTATCTTAATGAATCAATTAGGAATAAGACTTTCTTTGAGACTTTTGAGTTAATTGAAAGCTCTTACCCTTTCTCTTAAAGAGCAACATAGACACGTTGCTTTCTCAGAAAGAAATTTTTAGCCTTTCGATTCTTTCAATTTACTTAATTTTGATTCTTTAAATCAATTTTCGTTCTCTGAGTTATGGTTTCCTAAATTTCAAAAGCTCGAAAAGTACATGTAAGAATGACTTCGTTTTATTTGTTTAAATTTATGTTCATGTCGATTTAACGATAATAATGTGATTCTGATGAACCTAAAAAAGATGAGAAACTATAGATAGGTACTATTTTAATACATTTGCCAACGTTTTCGTTTTGGTTTTGGTAGAGAAATACATGTGGAGAGTTTAGTTACTCACCAGCCAAAGTGGTATACATCATAGACATGATGGTAGATAGAGAGTAGGAATTGTCAAATAACCATGTCGGTTGGCATAGTCTGAAGTATGAACTCTAAGACTGATGTGGTCGTTTTCTTATATACGGAGGATACATTTACAATCCACATCAAGTCCAAGTCTTCCGATCCACCTCAACCACCAATGACCAAACCGAGTGACCATTTTTCTCGACCTCTTAGGCTTATATACTATTTTCTTTGGTTCTCAACTAGAAATATGACAAGGGCTAACTGTACTATTTAAGTAGTTAGTGGTAAATAACAATTTTCATTTTATGAAATTTACATATATATTGTAGAAAAAGAAAAACAAAAGTCGAGAGCATCAGAAAAATCAACTATATAGCATCAAAACATCAGCTATCTAGAAGGGCCTACTTTGTTTCATTTCTTGGCTTCTGCTTTATGGAGACATGCATGTATTAGATATTGGTTGTTGCAAAGTTCATATGTAGTGGTATGTTTAACTAATAAAGAGATGCATTTAACTAATTGTACAAGGGCCGCTTGCAGAAAAGTCTAAGAATGAAATGAGTACACTGGGAGACTTAAAAAGATACAGAAAGAAATTATCCATCCAGCCAATGATCTTTTCATTTTATAGAAATAGATAGTGGTAGGGGGAGACTTAATTTGTATATAGTTTTCTTCTATCAGTGTTCTAATCTTAAACAAAAATAAAAATAAACGTTGCAATCGTAGGGCGGACGTATCAAATTGTGTCTTTCATACGTGATTACATGTTTGAAATCAATAATGTATAAACAGTTGTGATAATAAAACCAGAGAAAGAGGAAACGTAAGATGAAACCATGGGAGGGATGGTATCAGTTGTTTGGCACACCTAACAGTGTACCTATAGGATCATGATGATTTCAAGAGTAGTCATGAGAGGTGATGTTTAGTAATTCATTAAGCAAGAAAAAATGGCGATGCGTTTTTCATTTCAGTTAGATATCCATCCAGCCAACCCAACTGCACCGTTTGGGTTGTCTTTCTTTTTGTAGCTTCCCTTAGAATGTAGTAGAAAACAAGGAGCTGCGGGCGCAGAAGATGCAATTCACATCTGCAAAAAGTACTGCACTGCCAAATTCCTTTGCTGCTTACTCTGAATTTCAGTCGTGAAACAAAAGGAGAGTATTATTGATTGGATTCTGGAAAATGTTCTTGGTTGGATAAGGGCTTTTGCAAAAACTGAAAGCAGCAAAAAGAAGCCAAGGATATCCCAAGTGTACGTACCTTCAGTTGTTTGTGGCCTATGTCTAGTGGTAGATTCGCTGTTCAAAAGGGTCTTCTTTCATTCAGCATTTGCACTGATTTCTATGCTGATTCTATGATTCTTATCCTCAGTTTCGCACTTGCTTATGTCCCTACAAGTATCTTCTTCGAACCACCAAATCCCGTTTTAATTTTTTATATCTCTCTAACTGTTATGTGTCAAGGTTTTTTCTTTTTGATTCTTTTCTATTTTCGTAACGAATAAAATGTTATACAGGAGTAATGCTCGGGGAATTATATTATTAGAAAAGCTACAAGTTGATGATAATCTTAATATGTAAGCTTATATGACCTATACACAATCATGTGACCAAACAATGCTCGATTATGAGTGAGGTAAACAAAAAGACGCATCTAACTTGTGTACGTTAATGTAGTAAATAGATGTTAAGCAATACTTGATCATGCTATTGTTTGTTTCCTTTTTTTTTTTTTTCTTTTTTCTTTGAGAATTTAATTTATGTTGCCCTTATGCGAGTGGATAGCAGCATCAAGTCGCAACTTGCGTACTAGGGATGGGTCGCGTCTCCATCTAATTTGCTGCTAAAATCTGAAAACAAGGAAGTGCTGGCCCTGCTTCACTTTTCTTCTCTAAGAAAAGGTTCAATGAAAGAGGCAAAAACAAAAAGGGGTGGAATAAAGAAAAGGGAAGAGATGAGAGAACCCTTGAATCCTTGATTGGTGGGTCATTCGCTGATGGAGAAAAAAGAGATGCTATGGAAGCGAAAGAAAGGGATCTCCTTGGTACCACGCTTCCTACACACAACTACAAAATGTTCACTTTAGGTTAATTTTGGTGAGCTAATTAGGGTCGATCGTTCCTTCAAATGTTTCTGAGCCGATTAATCAATTAGTGGGGGAGTTGAGCCAATGCCTTAGAAACGTGTGGATGCATCGACTGGTTTATTTATTGAGTAAAATACTGTAAAGTTCTTGTGGTTTAAAATTGATATATGTTCAGTCCTAGCCGATTAATCAATTAGTGGGGGAGTTGAGCCAATGCCTTAGAAATGTGTGGATGCATCAACTAGTTTATTTATTGGGTAAAATACTGTAAAGTTCTTGTGGTTTAAAGTCAATATATATTCAGTCTTTGTGGTTTTATTTTAATCTGAATGATCTTTAAAGTCACGATTTTTCATTTAGATAGTCATTCCGTCAATTTTCTCAGTTATATTGTTGATGTGGCCGTTAAAAATTACAATGTCTTTAACAGCCAGGTCAGTATTCTAACAGAAAAAATTGACGGAAAGACCATTGGATGAAAAATCGTGACTTGAATGACTATTCATATTAAAATAAAATTACAAGGACTGAACAGATGTCGACTTCAAACCATAAGGACTAAACAAATTTCAATTCTTATTTATTTATTTATTTTTAAGTAATTTGAGAAAGGGTGAAAGACAATGATGGAGATTGAATAGACTTGAAATCAATTAAAGTTTTGACAAGAAAAAGGGATGCAAGCAATGGTGCAAAGGAAATGAACATTTATCGCCATGTTACTCCTAGAGGTAGGATGAAGGATGATGAAGATGCCTAAGCATAAGCGAGTCTAGCCTATTAACTACGACTTAGCTAGCATAGTAACAAGATCGTTCACCTATGGAAGAGATTTTACAGGACAAAAGGGACATGTCACTTGTGACCTTTAGATTTAAATGAAGCTGATCTGATGGCTGAAAGAAACTTCACTCCAATTTGTGAGCCATACCGAATAACTTACCCATCTCTCTCTCTCTC
>NC_020496.1:21187892-21196846 GCF_000184155.1 Fragaria vesca subsp. vesca | reverse complement strand
CTCTATTCATAAACCCAAGTGAGAGGTGCACAACAACAACACCATAACACATCACCAACGAAGAGCAACGACGCCGTTCCCATCGAATCAGACCTCAGTTTCCATAAGTTGAAATAAAAAAGCAATAATCCTGGGGGATATTCTTAATTTGAAAAGACTGAATCTGGGATTTCATTTAGGAAAATTCTACAATGTGTTAATACATGTGAATGATGTGATACATCAACTTTGTAAATTGACTCCTCAAACTAGTAATATTAGTTCTCGAAATTGTAATATGAGTCCTTAAAGTTCTGAAATTTTCATGTTACAACATTAGTAATCATATGTCTTTAAAGTGGTAAAATATGTGTTTAAAGTGGTAATTGAGTCCTCAAAGTGATTAAAAAAAGTTGTTACAACTTTAACGACTCATATTACAACTTTGAGGACTCATTTTATAACTTGAGGGCAAAGTTGATACATCACATGTATTAACAAACCCTAGCCTTACCCTTTGATTTAACCTAGAAATCTTGATTATGGAATTTTACACAATTCTTAGATTTAACACTAGTATTTACGGCCGGTTCAAGAGACATTAGATTTAACACTAATTTTGACATTATTTCTTAACCATTGGATTTTAAAAAATTCAATGGTCTAGATCAATTCTAAGTATGATGTCAACCTACTAAAACTGATGTGGCAAGTGACGTAGAAATTATCTAATTTCACAACAACTCAAATTACAATAAAATAATGAAAAATCAAAATCTAAAGTCTGAAAAGAAAAAAAAAATCTGTACGAATAAAAAAAAAAAAAAAAAGATAGCGAAGGATCACTGTATCTGCAGTTTAACATATTCGCTAGCGACGTTTCTACTTGGAAGAGGTGCACGCCCAACAATTCAAGACAGAGGATGATCAATTCAAGATAGAGGAATGGAGATCGATATATGGGAACAATTATTGATGAGGAATTATTCATAAGATATGCATTATAAAATGAGTAAAACAAAAAGTTCTGCACAGGATGCTAATGTTGAAATACATGTTAGCCTTACTCTTGGCTGACCATATGATTATGGATAGAATTCATGTATGTGAGAATTTTGGAAGGGTAGTTGTACGTCCGAACGATCCTATTTGTTAATCTTTCTAATTAACAAAATCACCATCACAATATATACTTTGCTCAGAATGAGTAAAATAATCTATTTATAAGGTTAGCTACCTGACATTTTGCAACTGTAAACAACTATACTCCAGTGGAACTTATCATATTTGGATCCAAAAGTATCATGCATGTTTGACAAACAGTACATATCATACTCTCAATGCATTCCATACGAAATCCAGAAATCAAAAAGAATAGAATTAAAATTTGTTTAGCCCCTGTGGTTTGAAGTTTTCATCTGTTTAGTCCTTGAAGTTTCATTTTAATCTGAATGGTCCTTAAAGTCACGATTTTTTATCCAAATAGTCCTCCGTTGGTTTTCTTCGTTAGACTGATGACATGGTCGTTAAAAAACTACCACGTCAGTGCCAAGTCATGCCTAAGTGCCTAAGTCAGCCGAGAATTATATGAACTGACTCATATGCCCTTGTCAGATTCACACCCTTTTCGACCCTAATCTCCATCAGATTCATCCCAAAACGCATCATGCCTCTTATCTTTGAAAACCCTCCACTACCAGGACAAGCACTTTAGCCGACGAAAAAGTTTCGTCGGCCTGTTAGCAAAATTCGTCGGCTAAGATCTTAGCCGACGAGCCTTCGTCGGCTATGATTTCGTCAGGAAAGAGTCATCGGCGATGACTTTAGCCAACGAAACAAGAAGACGTCGTCGGCTATTGTCCCAGAATTGAGCCGACGAATATCTTCAATGTTTCGTCGACCGTAGTATGAGACTTTAGCCGACGAAACATTTAAGATATTCGTCAGCTTAAGTATGTAATAAAAAATTAAAAAAATAACTATAGCCGACGAAATATAGTCTGTTTCGTCAGCTTTAAAAGGGTTTAGCCGACGAAACATGCCTTAATTCGTCGGCTAAACCTTATAAAAAAAATTTAAAATACTACAGCCGACGAATTATGGCATGTTTCATCGGCTATAAGTCCATTCCAGTAAAAAAACAAACCCAAAATTTCTAAATTACCATTCCAAGCAAGCTGCAAAATACACCAAAACAATTCCATATAACCAACAACAAGCACATAAAACTATATAATTGATCAACTACACAAAATTTAGATCATCTAAATCAATATCCGATTCTGGGGGCTACTGCGGAGGAGGGTGCGGCGGCTGAGGTAGCGATATAGGCGTAGGCATGGGCGGAGGCGGAAGTCCCTGAAGCTGGGCAGCTGTAAACTCCTGCAAGTACTGGAACATCTGCTGCTGCTGGGCCTGCTGGGTGGCATATACCGCGGCAGTATAGGCAGCCTGAGCAGCTTGCTGTTCCCGTAGTCTCTGAACTTCCGACTCTAGCTAAGTCGTCCTGCTGCTGGTCGAGGCTGCGTTTCGTTGAAATCCTGGAGTGGTCTTCAGGGCCCCCTCGCCCTTCTTTCCTAGACCCCGATTGTAGAAGTTGTTTCCTCGCGGTGGGAAGGCTGTGCCCATGATCCTCGCCCCAACCCTCAGATCTGAAATGTCGATCCGGGACATGGCTTCGGACATCTCTTCCTCCTGCGTGTCCGGCCATGTCTCCCTCACTATAGCACTCATCACCTCGTCACTAGCCTCCCTCAACTTCGCCTAATTGGATAGGAAAAAAATGATTAATTAACATTTTGACATATATATAAGTAAAATTAAAAATTTAAAAACGTAAGATGACTTACAATATCCTCCTGGGCGTCAGGATATGTCTTCTCGTACGTATAGATGTACCGGTTGACTTCTAGATGTTCTCTGGCCGCCTCATCCATGAAGACAGCGAACGGTCTAGAACCGGCACGATGGTTCCTTGTGTTGCGTTGCTGGTTCTGAGTGTTCGCCCGGGAAACGGCCTTCAAAGAAAAAAAAAAAACTATTAGTGAAATATTTAAAAACGGACGTACTTAATGACAAATTAACTAATTAATTTTTTTAAATACCTGTTTATGAGGGTTGTTGAATTCTGATGTCAGAAGCCAACGCCACTCGTACTCCCTGTACTGGAACTCAGCAAGGGTACCAGAACATGCATTCCCGTGCGTAGTCCAGTGGGTCCGCAACTCGTTCTTCCACTCCTTGTACCTACAGATACAACAAAAATATTAGAAATATTATTAATATCACATACAATTTTGTTTTTTCATTAATTTCCTAACGTAACTTCCCCATGCACAACGTCCGCCCAGCTGTTCTTCAGGTGCTCGGGAACGTCAAACCACACCTGCATTTAACCGTTTATTAGTTTAGTTTTTCGAGAAATCAACAATGTAATACATAATATTATTGAGGCATTTTGTAAACTCACCGACATCGCGTTGTGGACCATGTCCTTAACCTCCAGCGGAACCTCGCCCCTGTCTGACCACAACATAGGGACTCTATCCCTAATGAGCGCTCCCACGCGGCCGGAGTACGTCCTCGACTTCCCGCCCGATACTATGTGGCCATCCCCGTCAGTACCGATGACGATCCTCCCTGAGGTATTGACATTCTTCTCGAGAGCCTTCCCTGTGACGGGGCCTCTCTTCTTCTTTGTCGGCTTCGCTCCGACGGTGCTTATCACATGACAAACCAAATTGATTATTAAAATCTGAGACCCTTTATTATTAATTATAAGAAAACAAATCATTCATCTTTCATTACCTAAGGGCGATGCGGCGGAGGCGACGAATTCCGTCTCTGTCGCCGATGATGATACCCTCATGGAAATAAGAGGCGTATCAAAAGGCACGAACCGGTACGCCGCTGATGAAGCCACTGGCGGGGGCAGTGGATAAATCGGCGTCCCTAAGCCATCGACTGCAGATAAGGCCGGTATTATCCGCGGAAGGAACAGATGAGGCGGCGGCATCTGTACCCCATTTGACCCACCATCTGAAGTAGTAGGACCCGGAGTGGGCGCTCGGTGTATCTCAAGTATACGGGGTGTAGACACCTCCGTCTAGGTTTGAGGCCACAGCTGCCTCGAGGAACGAGGGACGCTCGGCTGTCTCAATGAAGAGGGCACCTCCGGCTGCCTCGAGGAATGGGAACCGCTGGGCTGCCTCTGCGCCGTCTCTAGAAGGGTCGCACGTCTGGCTGTCATAGGGCCCCGAAATGACGTTTGAGGGTTGTTAGAGGTTCCCTAAGACGATTCGGATCTTTGGCCCTTCGAACCCTTCGTCGATCTAAAATTACCGCTCATCCTGTTTAAAATATTAATTTGAATCAAAACTGAATACCAGTTCTCATACGCAACCTAGCAAATGCCTTGTTATGGATGAATGATATGAATATTATTTAGTTTATTTCCTTAGATTTCTTTTGATTTTTTAGTTTTCCTTTTTATAAATGGATTCTGTCAGGAAGAAAAGAGTTACCATGTCTCTATTTTCAGCAAACCAGCAACTAATACCCTGAACATGCTCACAAATCGGGTGAGAACCCACAACTAGAAACAAAATGTCTAAACTTGAATTGTACTACAATGCCAGTCGCATAAGATATATAAGAATGAACTAGAATCACACTACTATAGAACCTAGCAGCTTTCCTAACATCCAAGACTCCACTCAATCAGCAGAGTTCAACATCTATAACAACCACCCTTCCACCATATCAGATATTCCAAATCATTACCAACCCAATTGAGCATTAATCAGTCCCAAATTCCATAGTACCACAAATTTCCAAAGGTCAAAAAGCACCGAAATTTCAAAAAAACCGAACTAAATTACATTGCAAATCACAAATTAACAACCCAGATCCGCAAATTAAAGCAAACAGAGCAAGCAAAGTCAAGAAAAGAGTTACCTTTCGACTGTGTTTGTATTGTGGAAAAGGGAGAGGGAGAGGGAGAGGGAGATTACGAGAGGGAGAGGGCGGAAGGAGGCAGATTGGCTGCTATCACCTAGGAGGCGGTGGAGGTTGTGGAGCTCGGTGAGCGCGCGGTAAGGCGGTGGTGGGCTCGAGGAGGCGGTGAGGCTATGGAGCGCGGTGAGGTGGTGGTGGGCTCGAAGAGGCGGACCGGTAAGTTTTTTAGGCTTTTTTGGAGCTCTGTCAAGCGCTGGGTTTTCTACGGTCCCTATACCTTTAGCCGAAGAAATTTTTACTTGTCAGCTAACATTTGAAATTCGTCGGCTAACAATTGAAATCCGTCGGCTAAACCTTTGAAATCCGTCGGCTAACCTTTGAAATTCGTCGGCTAAAGTAATGAAATTCGTCGCCTAAAGTAATGAAATTTTTCGGCCATAGTACTTTTTATTTAATATTTTCAATTTATTTATTTTATACATTCGGCACATTGTGATTGTGATGATCAAACTTGAGATACGAAAATCTGACCGTCAGATCTGACCATCATGATAAAATACATGTATGGGAAAAAATTCAAATTGATCCGACAAGGTTAAGGGCTCGATTCGGACGGTCAATCCCGTAAGTCAAACCCCTAAACGCACGGAAAAGGTCATTGGACCGTCTAAATTACGTATTTCGACCGGACCTTCAACAGAAAATAGTTTCAAATCGATGAGACGCAACGAGTCGTATGTTAGAGTATTTGTCGGCTAAGGTTTAGGGTTTAGGGTTTAGCCGACGAAATATTAGGTTATTCGTCAGCTAACCTCATCTTAGCCGACGAATTATGACTTATTTAAGATGGTTTTAGCCGACGAAATATACTATAATTCATCGGCTAAGAGGGTTTAAGCCGACGAATTATGATATATTTCGTCGGCTAAAGCATAAAAATACATTAAAAAACAGAAGGTTTAATGTAAACCATACTAACTTCTTGTTCATATATCATCAAAATTCATATAAAATAACATAAATATGAATTCAACATATGTAAACTATAAAGGTAATACATTCTTTTTTATTACAAATTAATGTATTACGTCCTCTAAATTAAAACTAAGGCTCGTAATCGGAATCATCCGATGAGTCTTCTTCGGTGTCAGAATTAATTTCTAGTAATCTATGTCTTTCCTCATCGCCAGAGTTTTCGTCTGTTTCTTGATTTGGATCAACATCAATAAGCCTTGGCTCTTCATCACGAATTCGCACCGAACAACCCGCTTAAAATTATTAAGGCGAACGGTAGAGGAGTTAGGAATACCGGCATGGTTTGCGGAGTTTCCTTCAACGCTCCTAAATACAACTTTATGTAGGTGACGCACTCGTGCGCAATATATGCTTCAGCTATACATCCTTTAGGCGCGGATCTATTAGCCACATAATCTTTGTAGTCTCCAAGTTGCCTATAAATCAAGTTGCAAAGTGTTATGATTATTGAACATGTATATTGTGGAATTCAGGTGTAAAAAACGTACCTTTCCATGGGATACATCCAAGTGTAGTGTACTGGACCGGTAAGCAACAATTGCTCGGGAAGATGAATTATTAGGTGAGACATGATGTCAAAAAAATTTGGAGGAAATATTCTCTCAAATTTACACATGATATAAATGATGTTCCCTTGCATTTCCCGGAGGTTAGATTTTTTCACTTTCCGTGTGCATAACTTCTGGAAGAATCTTGCCAACGCTACTAACGGCTCAACCACCAGACGGGGAAGGAACGGTCGAATGAAAACATGGAAGAGATGTTGTAACAGGATATGACAGTCATGACTCTTCAACCCGTACATCTTATTGTCCCGGAAGTTCACACACCGGGCTATTTTTCCTGCATAGCCTGAAGGATACTTCACACAACTCATCCACCTGAAAATTACGTTCTTCTGGTCAGGCTTCACGGTGTAAGGAGTTTGAGGCATTTTTTTCTTCCCTTCTTTCAACCACAAATGTCTTCTTATAAGCATTTTTTGTAGATCAATGCGTGTCTTAGGATCGTCTTTCGTCTTCCCCTCCAAGTTCAGCACTGTGCCCACCACACTGTCGCAAACATTCTTTTCTATGTGCATCACATCTAGGTAGTGCATGATTAACAACTTACTCCAGTATGAGAGTCCCCAGAATATGCTCTTATGTGTCCAGAATTTGTACCTGTCGGGTCTTTCAAGTATTGCCGCCACAATATTGGGATGATTGCTGAGCTACCCAAAATCGTACTCATTAAGCATTGCTAAAATTTCTTCCCCCGTCCATCTTCTAGGAGACACACCGTTTTCTACGGTCCCATCAAATGCCTTGTCATCGAACCGCCATTCGTGATTATATGGAAGGAAAGTACGGTGACCCAAATTGCATATCTTGTTGCAATGACTGCTGCTTCCCTCATCGTTAAGGCACTCTGGACAAGCCTTGTATCCCCTAACAACGTTGCCCAACAACATCCCACGGGCAGGAAAATCACTGATGGTACCAACAACCATGACATGCATCTAGAACATCTCGTGCATGTACTTGTCATAAGTGGGATGACCAACGTCCCACAAAAACTTAAGCTCTTCAATCAAAGGTCTCAAATACACATGGAGACACTTCTCTGGATAATCGGGCTTTGGAATCAACAAACTCAACATATTGTATTCCTTCTTCATGCATATCCATGGAGGAAGGTTGTACGGTACCAAAATGACCAGTCATACACTGTATCGAAGACTCATGTTGCCAAAAGGGTTGAACCCGTCGGATGAGAGCCCGAGCCTCACATTTCGGACCTCTGACGCAAAATGAGGAAACTCCCTGTCTATATGCTACCAAGCCTCCCCGTCAGCAGGGTGTATAGGGGTATTTTCATCATGCAATTCCCTATCAGCATGCCATCTCATATCTTCGGTCGTGTGTGAAGACATGTACAACCGCTCCAGCCTATCCCTCAACGGGAAATACCGAAGTACCTTCATAGGTTTCCTATTGTCTGCAGGAGTCAGCTTATACCTGTCAGTGTGACATACCAGACATGCGTCAAGGCCACCAAGGTCATTCCCTTCTGCATCTTTACCCTAGAAGAGAACGTGGTCATATCTGCATGCATGGATCTTCATGTAGGAAAGCCCAAAATCTTTCAGGATACATCAGACCTTATGATGAGTGGTAGTAAGACGATGACCGTGGGGCAGCATCGAAGCAGTGTACTGTAGATAATCATCAACAGCCTTCACGGTCGATTTTGTCTCAACTTTAATCTTCATTACGTCCATCATACTTTCAAGAACAGTCTTCTGACAACTGAGGTATACAGGGGTTTGTTAGAAAGCAAGCAATTTGTTGTACTTGTCAATACCAACAGTGTTGATAACTCTAGGGAAGGGCTGTACCGGCTCAGGCATATACTGTTCTTGAGCGCATACACCGCTCTCATAAGGAAACATGTTGTTGATGAAGGCCGTTGTTGGATCGTTGGATGTACTGCCCGTCTCAGAAAATTGCCCATGATCATGCGGACCCCCTGATAATGTTTCACCGTAATATAACCAACATGTGTACTTTTTCCAAAACCCGTTACTCTTTAGGTGCTGCCATACTTTGTCAATCGCAAATCGATGCATATCGCTGCGACACTGACATTTCGTGCACGGGCAATAGAAAATTCTATTCCCGTTAGCATTAGCCAGCGCATATTCCAGAAAACTAATAACTCATTTACCATATCTTTTGTCCCATTTTGGAAGCAAAATCCAACTCTTATCCATATCCTGAAAATATAACAAAATATATATGTAACAATATTATATATATTAATTAATAACAAATTAATTAACATATATATATATATACTTAATAATTACATAACAATATTATATATATATATCAACATCATCACAAAATCATCATCAACTCATATCATCAACAACTTCATACCATCAACACAATATAATAAATTAATTAACATATATATATATATATATATATATACTATAC
>NC_020496.1:21174562-21187872 GCF_000184155.1 Fragaria vesca subsp. vesca | reverse complement strand
TTTGTATTTATCTAACAATAGCGCATGCCTTTTGTGGGTCAGTATGGTTATGAATGTTGTGAAAAAGCAGACACATTTTTTGTTAGTTGAGACTTGAGACTTGAGACTATATTTCATTCGTTTCTAAGTTATTTAGATTCGGGGAGAAATCAATATCATTTTGATGATTTTATTCCATTTTGTTCCATGTTTCTTTTGTTCAAACACATCCCTAAATCCTTTGTACAAGATTTAGTCTTTTGTGTTCATGTTTGTTGAGGTATCATTAGTTGATCTATCGTACAATGTCATGGCTAGATCTGAATTTATTGGTAGGCAAAGAACACTCTGGGATTCTACTTAACAGTTCCACATCAATTTATCTTTCCACATCAACTTAACACTAGATAGAGGCTAAGAGCATATACACAATATGTATGTTTTTATTATTTACTGTATTACTTATTGGTGCAGATACCGGCTGAACAGACAATGGAATCTTGAATTACTGGAACATAAATATTGGAAAGAAAGTTCAAGATCACTCATCCACTAATTCTGAAGCCAATATTACTCCACCACAAACCACCAAATCATCAAACCCAGCGCCATCAAGGTGCACCAAAGTGTTCATGCCACACCAGTCAAATGGATGGAGGGACTTGTAAGATTATTATTATTATATATATATATACAATGCTGATCAGGTGCGGACGTCCGCACCAATGGTTTTGGTGCGGATTTCCATTTTTGCACCACTTTTCGATCGAATTTCCTCATCTCCACCGTCTAGTATCTAGATAATATTGTGTAGATCATCTCTGCAAAATTTCAGCCAATTTGGTGATCATTAGGGTCCTCAAACTCGAGTTTTTCTGGTATGAACATAACCGGACAGAATTCAGTCCGTCCATTTTTTTTTCAAGTTTGAGGGCCTTAACGATCACCAAATTGGCTGAAATTTTGCAGAGATGATCTACACAATATTATCTAGATACTAGACGGTGGAGATGAGGAAATTCGATCGGAAAGTGGTGCAAAAATGGAAATCCGCACCAAAAAATTGGTGCGGACGTCCGCAGCTGAGAAAATCCGTATATATATATCTACTACTTATTAACAACAACTACATATATATTATCAAATCATCAACCAAATCGATCAACACATAT
The DNA here is from genome assembly GCF_000184155.1 of Fragaria vesca subsp. vesca. Classification (NCBI taxonomy): domain Eukaryota; kingdom Viridiplantae; phylum Streptophyta; class Magnoliopsida; order Rosales; family Rosaceae; genus Fragaria; species Fragaria vesca. The sequence continues at coordinate 21,186,721 of NC_020496.1, read as the reverse complement.
ATATATATATACATCCAACGACGTACTTAAAATCGATCAACTCAATCACACTCAAAATCGATCAACTCAAATAAAATTTAAAATCAACATATATACACATATACGTACCTATATATAGCTCCACAAACTAATTATGGACAGATTTCGACAACACCCAAACTTTTTCTCCAGTTTTTTTTTCCCAGATGATGAGCTGCTGTCCAGATCTGCAAATATAAGGCACTTTAGCCGACGAAATTAAAGCTGCTGTCCAGATCTGCAAATATAAGACACTTTAGCCGACGAAATTTTAATTTCGTCAGCTAAAGAATTTTTAAAGTCGTCGACTAAAGTTGACAGACTATAGCCGACGAAAAAAATTCTTTAGCCGACGAAATTTTAATGTCGTCGGCTAAAATTGACTATAGCCGACGAAAATTTAAATTAGCCGACGAAGGAAAATTTCGTCGGCTAACGTGGACTTTAGCCGACGAAAAAATAATTCGTTGGCCTGGTTTTTTTATTTTCGTCAGCTAAAGCCTTTCTTCTGGTAGTGCCCTTTCGATAACCCATCTCCTCTTCTCTCTTAAAACCCTAAATTCACTTCTTCGAATCTATCACGCATACCCACTCCATCACACATACTCCTTCTTGCTATAAGATGGCAGCGTAATGAAAAGTCGTATTTTAAAGTTGACGAAGCCCCATGAAATTTGAAACCATTGAGGGTTGGGTGTTTCGACAATTAATGGAGATGAAGGACATCGTGGTTTGGATTCGTCGAGAAGACAGGGACATGAACGAATGGATTCGATCTTATGGTGAGTTTCGATTCCAAAATTTAGGGTTTCTGGTTTCAAAATTTAAGGTTTCTGGGTTTCAAAATTCAACCTTATATCCACTGTTGATGGAAAAGGTGGTTTTTATTTTTGATGGTTTCGATATCTAGATAATAAATTATGGTTGGTTGATAACTTTTTAGGTTTTGAGTTTCTGGGTTTGGGAGTATATTTGTGGAATTGATTTCAAAGCTGTTGTGATGTTTGTTATAGGCCAGATAACCGTATAATATGGTTGTTGAAGTGGCGCCTAGATCTGCCAAAACTTCTGGTCTGTCCCATTTTCCTTTTTAAAAGCTTTGTTAATGATAATAATATTTCTCAGAGGATTAAACAATTGTAATTGTAGTGGTAGAACACTCACTTCACATCCTTGAAGAGATTAGTTGACTCTAACCTGCAGGCGTGAAGTTTGTAATAGTAAATTCAGTTAATAAAACTGAACAAAGTCTTAATCTCTTGTCATTAGTTCGTCAGAGTTGTAATCAGGCACATAATTATGTATTTATCTATCTCTTAAAGCCAACTTGAAATAGAATTTTTAAATTTTACAACTTAAGCTGTTGGTCTAAACACAAATAATCTATAATAATTGGATTCAATAAACTAACCGAGTTGTTGAATCATCACAAGAAAGATTCTAATTTACCAGCACAAACTATATCAAATGAACTAGCGAATCGATATATACAGTAGACTTGGTATATCTCTCTTTATTCTTTTATCAAGGGTTTTGGGCGTTCGGGGATAATACCCCTTAACGGAAACCCAATTCCCATTCGAGCAGGGTTAGGACCGCCCGTAGACGGGGAAGCTCTCCTAAGATTGTTGCTGCATACACAAGGATCGAACCTTCGACCTTGCTTAAGCCACACTAGCTCCCACCCACTAGTGCAAACAAGCATTGGTACTTGGTATATCTCTCTAATGTATAATATTGTTAGTTCTTCGTTCAGATTAATATTTTTAGTTCAATTTGTTTGTTGCTTAAACTATATATAACAAATCTATGAGTGGTCCTGAGGATCGTGAGCACTAGTTAAGCTTTCACAGAGAGCAACAAGCTTTGTATAATCAATTAGCTATATGAATCAGTTTTTACTTCTCATGCATTATGAAATTATTCAACATGAAGAAGCTGTTTCCTTGTAGGAAGCTTTATATATTTTTTGGATTGCCCCAAGTTCATCATTAGAAACTTGAAGTTGTTGTGTTGATGATTTGCTTTTAATATTGTTCAAGTTCAGTTTGAAATTGGTATGGGTTTGTGTGGTTCAGTGGTTCGGTATTAATAAAATAGGGGGTTTCAGTAGTGATGTTTTGTGTGGTTCTCTAGAAAAATGTATTATTTTATCTTAAATGTGATTGAACAGGATTGTTGTATGCAAATTTGTTGTTTATTTGGTCACTTTAGTTTTGGCATGTACCTCTTTTATGGAGGCAAAATTACCAATTATATAACCTACCCTTTTGGGCATGTACCATTTGTCTTTGTAGATCATCCAGACTATTTCACACTTAAGATGTTGCATGGAAGGTGCATATCAGGCTGTAATACCTCAAAATTTTGATATTAGCTCCCGATATTATTTGGGAATTTTCGAGTTAGAAGTTAGTGTGTTTTTCAGGTTCGAAAGAAGGCTGGAAGTGTAAGCGTTTAATTTCTTGAAAATGCTTTATTCTGAAGGCTCAAGAGTTGACTTTCTAATCTGTTGGGTTTCTCGAAACTTCCTTTACGGAAGTTGTAGAGCACGACGATACGAGTTCGTAGACACATGGCACGCGTAAAACGATCTTCGTATGAGAAAGTTATAGTCAGCGGAAGTTGTGGCTTTTCGGGAATATTTAGGTTAAATAGGAAAATTTCGTTTTGGGTCCTCATTTTTTCAGAATCACATTTCTTCTCCCTCTCCCTCCCTCTCTCCCCGAACCCTCACCACTAAAGTTCTCCAGCCGACCCGACTCGGACCCGGTTGACCCGACCCGGATTTTCCGGCCGACTCTAGCGGACTCAGACGGTGGCACCGGTCAGATTCTCTTTCTCTCCTCTGCGCAATCTTCCCTGTGTTGGTGGGTGAGGACGACTCGAGCTGAGCTATGCAAGCCGAGCGCCACAGTGAGGGCTGGGGACCCGGTTTGCAACCCGATCGAATTCTCACCTCCGGCAGCGGCGACGAGGCTTGAAACCGGTCGAGATAGAAAGTGTTGGGCGCTCTGGTTCAACTTATGGTGGTCTTGAAGCTCAACTCACGACGTAGAGTTACGATGGGTGGATTCTATCTTTCCGGCCAGTTTTCTGGCGTGCTCCAACCGATCTGGCGGTTACTCTAGGTATGAAAATTGTTCTCCTTGCCTTGTTGTTCATGTTGGGTATAGTGGGTGTGCTTTATTGCAAGGTTGTATGGTGACGCGTGGGGCCCACTCGCTGCCTTCTGTGGTGGCGCGTGGCGGCGCGTCCGGGAGGGGATTGGGAGGTCTGTAGTCTTTGTTAGGTTGTGCTTATCGATACGAGCACGTGAGTATGTTGAGTGTAGTTTTCAGAGTTGCTTGAGCATGTTAGGGTTTTGTGAAGTTCTTAGGGGGCGTGTGGGGCCCACACGCAGCTGCATGTGGCGGCACGTCTGAAAGTGTTAGCGTTGTTGGTTGTCATGTTGAACTTATGAAAACAAGTGTAAAAGTCGTATTTGTCAGTTACTAAGGTTAACGTTTTTGTTAATAGGGTGACTTGTGGAGTTTAGTTTTGAGCTAGACGCTTGTATTTGTGTGAAGACGCAGCGGGAGTAAAAGTGAGTAAAATCTCACCAAGGTCCACTTTGTGACCTATTTATTTTGATGATGATTATGATGATGATTGTGATGTTGAGTTTAATGATGATTATGATGGTCATTTTGATGATGATTATGATAGTGATTTTGATGATGATGATGATGATAATTGTTATGATGACGATTATGATGATGAGTTTAATGATGATGATGATAATGATTTTGATAATTATTATGATGATGATGTTGATGATAATGATTTTGATGATGATGATATTATTATATTGTGAGTAAATCTCACATGAGTTCATAAAGGAACCGAGTTTATTTTATAGTTTATTATTGCTAGTTGTGAAGTTGTCCTTGAAAGAAAATGATTTTGTTTTTAGATATAAATGAGCTTAATCGTCAACGGCTAATTATGAAAATATGTTTTCTAATAAAAATAAAATCTTTCAAAAGGACTTCTGATCATGGGTTATAATTGGATGTGTGTCTTTGTGGTGATTGTGTGCATTAATTGTGAAATGGTGTCTTAGTGGTGATTGTTGTACATTAGTTGTGGTTGTGTGCCTTTGTGGTGATTGTGTGCATTAATTGTGGTTGTGCCTTTGTGGTGATTGTTGTGCATTAGTTGTGGTTGTGTGCCTTAGTGGTGATTGTGTGCATTAGATGAGGAGCCTTCGTGGTGGATCGGGAACCAAGCCTTGGCCGGGTGATTGGTTACGGTCAGTATAGAGCTCTAGTCTGTCGGTACTTCATGGGGGATGACTATGTGTTGACGAAACCATGAGTATGTGTTTGTCTAGTTACTTATGGGGGATGATTATGCGTTGACGAACTCATAAGTAAGAGTGGAGAAATGATTTGCGTGATGTTCTTTATTGTTGTCATTTAAATTCCTTGTTTTAAGTATCTCCTGAACTATGCTTAATGCAGGAGATTCTTTAATTTTATTTGTGTGATTTTTAGTGGAATCCTGAACTACGCTTTTTGCAGGATTCATTTATGATTTTGAATTGTTGTGTTCTCTTAATTATTTCTTCTAAATTTCTTTTGCTTTTAGGTGATTCCTGAACTAAATTATTAATGGAAGAATTCCAATTTTTATTCATATGTGATGTTGGGTTGAGTCTTTTATTGTTGATTTACTCATACGAGGTATTAAAGCTTACCCGGTTTGTTGTTTACAACCCAGTGCACCAATCCATGGTGTAGAGGTTGTTTTTGCAGGTCAGGTTTAGCAGAGTTGAGGCTGTGGCAGATAGGCATTATTCTTGTTGTTTACTTTCTAGATTGCAGTGAGTTTTGAGGGAGATTTTACTTTGTTCAAATTATTTTCCACAAGTTGTAAAACTAAATTGTTGTATTGATTGTTTTTCTTTTTTATTATCATGCCTTGAATTTGGAATTTTTATTTATCCAAAATTCGGGGTGTGACACAGGCAATAAATATGTTGGAGGCAAAATAAGCTACTTTGACAATGTGGACAAAGATAAGATGTCTTTTGTTGAGATAGATAGTATGCTACATGAGATTAATCTAGATTATGCTTACTGACGAATGTATTATTGGTATAGAGTTGGTGATGAAAGAGGGTGTTTAATGAAGTTGGAGTCCGATTGGGATGTTTTGGTGATGTGTACCCTTGTACCTCTTGTGAGATTGATATTTCTCTATGTCGACCACAAGGAACCAGAAGATGATGACTTCATATATGAAGACTTGTTTGTCATGCAACCAAGCAATGTTTTGATAGAAGAGATAGAAGAGGCTAGACCTAGCAAGGGAGTGGTGATAAAAGAACCTGAATAGGGTGTGCCTACTCAATGTAGCGTTGTTGGCGGGAAAAATAATAAGGAAAAAGGAAAGCAAAAACAACTTGAGGTTCCTAAGTCCATGAAGCCACATAAAAAGGTAGTTCAGCATGGTTGGGAAGGTTCAAATGATGTTGGGCAGTCATCTAGTGGTTTTAGGTCACATGATGTGGAGCAGGATAATTTGTTGCAGAATGTGGCTGGGAATCTGCAAGACTTTGATAATTTTGATTCTTTGGATTTTCTACAGTCTTATGGTGGTCAAAGGCAAGAAAAAGTGGGTTATGAAGATCAAGAAGGTTATGATGATGAACCTTCAGATAGTGAGGATTCTGATTACTACCCTCTACCAGAAGATAAGGACTATGACAAGTATGTAGATGATGAGGATGATTATATTGTTGAAGAAATTACGGATGAAGAAGAGCAATGAAAAAGATCACTTCTCAATGGTCATGTTGGATCAAGAAATGGAGAAAATATGCAGCATCTAGAATTTTTTGACAAAGAGGATATGTTTGGAGGAGTAGATTCTGATGAAGAACTGCCCAACTACATTGTGAACTCTGATGGTGAGAGGGAAGAGCAAGGGTTGCACTTCATGTCACGCCCCGGTTCTTAAGTTATTTTACGGTTATTTACTTTGGTATTATTTTGGTCTTTTACCGTGTTAAGTAACCGGTTACCCTTTAAGGACCCTAAAGTTGATTTTCTTTTCCGTTTGGAATTTGGGGAAACTTTCTTCATGAAAGTTGTAGAGGACGTTAATACGAGTTCGTAGACATGCTATGTGTTAAAATCGGAGCTAGCATGAAAAAGTTATTATTAAAAGAGTAAATTTTGAGTTGAAAAAAGGGGGTAATTATTAATGGGTATTATTTTTTGGTTGGGTTTATAGCTGGGCCGGCTGTGGAGCAGCCCAAAACCCTCCCCCCTCATTTCCTCTCTCTCCCTCTCTCCCTCACCCATCACTTTCTCTCCCTCCCTCACCTGTGCAACTTGACCCGCCGGAGAAGAGCCTCTATCCGCTGCCGTCCGGTCGCCAGGGACCGCCGGACCACCTCTGCCCGAACCCTCGCCACCTCCTCTCCCTCCCCGGCCTAGCCCCCGAGCCGTTAGCTCGTCAGAAGAGGAGAAAACCCGCCGGAGATGCCGGGAAGCTTTTTGCCGGAAATCCCACCTCCGGCCGCCATAGGTCGAAATCTTTGGCTTATCTTGTAGCCCTCATCAAGGTGAGTAATCCCTCAAAAGGAATTAGTCTATCTCGTTGTGGTTATAGAGAAATGTATAATTGAAGTTTTAGGGATTTATGGATGTTTTGGTTCGATTGCCCTAGTTAGCCTTACAAATGGACTAAGTGCTAGTTATGAATGTTGTTGAGCATGATGAGAGGAATATTCTGTGAAAATTTGAGAAGCATTGGAGGTCGCCGGAAAACGGTTGCCGGCCGCCGCCGCCCCTTAAGGGCAGTTTTTCCTGCTTTTGAGATGGTTTTAATAAGAGGAGTTTATTGAAGTATAGTTTGGAATTTTTGGATGAGTTTTGGTTAGGTTTAGAATTTTTCGGAGATTGGAGAAAATGCCGGTTATTAGAATGAAAATCCGGCCGTTGGATTTCCTTGGTATTTATTATAGACTGTTAGAATTGATGAATTAAGGTTGTGGTAGAGTTTGGTGTGAATCCGGCGAGTTTAACCCTATTAAGAGTAGAGGGTTAAACGGAGGAGAGTTAGATATTTTAATTCACGTATTTATTTTTCTGGAATTGAAGTTTGGTTCTAAGCATGGTTGTTGTGCCAGGATGCGAAGGGAACCTCGCTTGAGTGGCGTTGCGGTTATCGTCGGGCTTATGCCTAAATTTGTGAGTGGACATTTTGGTTTTAAAAATAAGTATGCATGCAAGATTTTATAATCTATCATTTTATTTTCCGAGCATATAATATAATTTTTCAGTTCATGAGATGAGCTTGAAAATTATTTGAGTTTGGTGCATTTATTAAGTGTTGGTCATGATTTATGGAGTTGAGCTCGGATTATTATTTTGATATTTGAGTTTGGATATTTTTATAAATTCCGGATTTCATTAAATGGTTTTAATGGTGGATTTTGAGATTTATATAAGATTTCCAAAAATGGGATTTTCGGTAGTTTCCTATTTTTAATTCTCGAAATTATTGGTGGAATATCGATCTTGACTTTGAGTTTTATAAATGATTACCGAAAATGGGATTGTCGGTAGTTCTCCTCATAATTTAATTGTTTATTTGAGGCATAATGATTTTGACTTGGAGAATATTTTAGCGAGTATTTTCAGGCGGAGATACTATTATTTATGATTCATATCTGTTATTGAAATCTCGCTTATATTTATAAATTGGAGAATATTTTGACGTGTGAGACAAGTCATTGAGTTGTGTTATGATTTCTTCTGATGATTTTCATGTACGGTTGGGAACCATACCATTCGTTTGGCCTTGGAGGGAAGTTTAATGGATTTAAGTGACTTCGTATGTTTTAGTCACCATATTATAGGGTCGTTTATCTTGATTATTGCTAGCTAACCTTATTAGCGGTCCTCATCATATGTGAGTCGCTATTATAGCCTTATTAGCGGTCTTCTTCATATGTGAGTAGAGCGCTTAGCGTGGGACGCTATTATACCTTGGGAGGCAACCGATCGGTATTTATATTTATTAGTTAGCTAGCCTTATTAGCAATCCTCATCATATGTGAGTTGAGCACTTAGCGTGGGACGCTATTATAGCCTTATTTAGTGGTCCTCATCATATGTGAGTTGAGCGCTTAGCGTGGGACGCTATTATAGCCTGGGAGGCATCGACCCGAGCCTGGGAGGCTTCTTTTTCATGGTGATAACTCTTCCCCTATTTTATTCTTCTCAATAATATATTTGATTAACCAGCGGGGCTGGTTTATCTCCTCTTATGAGATTTCTGTTTTAACTAACCAGCGGGGCTGGTTTGTCCTTTATTAAGTGATTTTGGATTTAAAGGTTTAAGGACGTTTAAGTTGCATGCTGTTAAGTTTTAAAAGTTGAAAAGTGGGAAAGTATATAAGTTTTATAATTGTTAAGTTATTGAATTTATTTTTGTCCACTCATTCTAACGTTTTTAAATTACTTTCCCCTGGGCCCTTTGGTTTATAAATGCCCAGTTTGCAGGCTAAGTTATTTGAGGACGAGCGTATATAGAGTCGAGGCATAGTCAGAGGCTGCTTCCGCTAATTCATTTTCATTGTTTTCATTCATCATTAGATATGCTCTGAAAGTCTAGTAGTAGCTTATTAAATGTCCTTATTGTTGGTTGTGGAATTATTATTAGATGAGAAATTGTTATTGAGAGTTTTGATGAACTTGGGGAGCAGGAAAGCTCCAGGAGATGAGGATGGATGTTTGATTATAGAAGTGTTAAGTTGGATTTTTCAAGAAAGGGTTGTCTATTTTCAAAGAAGGTTGTGCCGAATTTTCGGTAAATTTTCCTTGAAGGTGGACCCCACAGGATTTACCTCGGGTTTCAGGGTGAAATTCGGGGTGGGTCCTGACACTTCAACCCTAAAATTGACATGGTCAGACCAAGGTTCCAGTTGGGCATGATGTTTGGTAGTGTCGTGATATTGAGGGATGCTCTTAGACTGATGGCTTTAAAAAGGGGCTGGGAGTATCAGTATCAGAAGAATGACAAGGTCAGACTAAAGGCTATATGCAAACAAGATAATTATCCTTTTCTGCTATTTGCTTCTAAATTGCAACATGAGGATACTCTTAAGATCAAGGAGTGGATTCCTCGCCACACATGCATGGTGAGGATGGTGAGGATGAAACATTTAACAATACCATGGTGAGGATGAAACTTCTAGTGAGGAAGTTCAAGGATCGAATTGCCCTCAATCCGGACTAGAACCCAGGTGAGAGTTTATGTGTTTTTCTGATGGGGTGTTTATATATGTGTATTATATACTAAGTTTCTGTTGCAGAATCATTAGCCAAGACAATGTCAAGTGAGATGAGGGCAAAAGTTAACAAGCAGATGGCTTACAAGGTTAAGGTGGCGGTTTTTGGAAGAGGTTGAGGGTTCCATCCGAGATCAGTTTGCAAGGTTAAAAGACTATGCGAATGAGTTGAAGAGGGTTAATCCTGATACCACAATGGATATAAGGTGTGATTTCAGCAACAGTAACAAGGATCCACAGTTTCAAAGAATGTATATATGCTTGGGAGCCTTGAAGAATGGAATGAAATCTGGTTGTAGAAGTGTGATGGGCTTAAATGGTGCATTCTTGAAAAGTCCATTTGGAGGCCAGCTTTTGACTGCTGTTGGTGTGGATGCAAACAACAACAGCTGGGTTATTGCATATGCTATGGTGGAAAATGAGAATAAAGATTCATGGATCTGGTTTTTGGAACTTCTTTGCAAGGACTTAGATATCAAGGAAGATGGAGTAGGATGGGTTTTTATTAGTGACAAGCAGAAAGGCCTCATTCCTGCATGTCAAATGGTGGTACCAAGCGCGGAAATCAGATTTTGTGTAAGGCATATGTGGACCAATTTCATAAAACTATTTCGTGGAAAAGTTTTGAAAGATCAAATGTGGAAGTGTGTCAGGAATACTACAATGCCTTACTACCTTAAAGACATCGAAGAGATGAATGATCTTGATAAGGATGCATACAAATGGATGACACGTAAGTGAAGCGATAAAATTTTGGATAAAGTTTAGATGCTTACTGTCCTTTTGTTTTGGTGCTATTGCAGTTTTAGCAGGATGATTTAACTACTGTTTTTGTTCAACTTGTTTTGCAGACGAGGATAGGCCTCCAAGACATTGGTGTCAGGTATTTTTCAACACAACCAGCAATTGTGACATAATGGATAACAATATATGTGAGAGTTTCAATGCAGTTATCGTGGATGCTAGAAAGAAGCCTCCCATTACCATGTTCGAAGAAATAAGGTGGAAGCTTATGAAGAGGATTCAAATGAGAAGGCAGATAATGGACAAGTATGAGCACAATATTTGCCCTAAGCCAAGAGACACTTTGGAGAAGAACAAGATCAAATCTGCAGATTGTACTCTAACTTTCAATGGTGGGGATAGATTTGAGGTTGAAAACATTCAAGGAACCAAGAATGTTGTTGACCTAAGGCTGAGAACATGTAGTTGCAGGAGCTAGGATTTGACTGGAATCCCATGCAAGCATGCAGTTTCAGCCATCTACTTGAAGAGGGAAGCCCTTGAGGATTATGTTGCCGAGTGTTATTCGAAGAAGACATACATGGCTATCTACAACAATTTCATCTATCCTATTAACAATATAGACATGTGGTCAAGGTGTGAGGACCAGCAATCTTACCTCCTTCATATTCAAGAATGCATGGAAGGCCGACGTCGACAAAAAGGAAAAAGGATCAATCTGAAAAGTTTAAGGATGCATCTGCAAATACGGAGGGTAAGTTGAGAAGGCAGCAGAGATCCCTCAAATGTGGCATTTATGGTATCGTAGGGCATAATAAGATAACATGTCATAGGCATTTACCTCCAAAGGAGAACAAGAAGAGAAAAGCCAGCAATGAAGGGCATCAAATTTCTGATCAGGTATTAGAGTTTTATAAATCTTAGAGTACTCTTGTTTTACTAATTTCATGGCTATTTGTGTCACTTATTGTGTACAACATTATTGCAGCCAAAGAAACCAAAGCGACCTCCTATGACTCTAAATGAAATGAGGGCAAAAGCAAGGAAGAATGCCAAGAACCAAAGGGTAACAATTCAACTATATTACATCCATTAAAATGTATTTTCTTTTTACTATATAAGCTCTTTACTTTCATGTGTTTTTGTTGGCTTAGGAAAAATATGCTGCTGCCAAAGCTGCAAAGCTGGCAGCAACCAACCACTACCAGAAGAAAGACTTTAGCCGACGAAAATAAAAAAATCAGGCCGATGAATTATTTTTTCGTCGGCTAAGATGGACTTTAGCAGACGAAATTTTCTTTCGTCGGTTAATTTAAATTTTCGTCGGCTTTGGTCAACTTTAGCCGACGAAATTAAAATTTCGTTGTCTGAATAATTTTTTTCGTCGGCTACAGTCTGTGAACTTTAGCCGACGAAATTTTTAAAAGTTTAGCCGACGAAAATATAGTTTTGTCGGTTAAAGTGCCTTATATTTGCAGATCTAGACAACAACTCATCCGGGAAAAAAAAACTATACGTAGAATCTTCAAATGCAAAAAAGTCGTGAAATAAGATATGACCAGAATGGTGAAATACGTTTACGGTTGAAAAATCACAGTATTCCGGTAAAGTCTCGGTGCCGATAGTTGCGGTCAATGCAATTTACCCTTATTATTCACTATGCTGCAGATTTGGCGTTTGGTGTCCGATTAACTATTGTGATACCTTTCCGGAAGCGCAACGGCCCTACGAGTCAAACTCAATGCTATGCCATGACCTATGGGCCTTTTTGGACATCCGAGTCCGTTTAGGGCTTCAAAATGCAGTTTTCTTATTTCCGATTAGAGTTGACCGTTTCGATCGAGCCTTTAACGTTGTCGAATCTAGTTGAATTTTTTACCATAGACATCTTTTGTCATAATGATCATATCTGACGGTCGAATTTTGGTTTGTAAATTTTAGTCATCGGAATCATGTGTCTACTATTTACCGTTATTATTCTCTATGGGGAGGCCTATCGTCGGAAGGTAAATGTCTCAAAATTTTTATATGGGCAGTTACGTCTCATC
>NC_020496.1:21157193-21162662 GCF_000184155.1 Fragaria vesca subsp. vesca | reverse complement strand
ATAAAATCAGTTCCATGGCGTTTTTCAAACGCCATGAAATCAGTTCCACGGCGTTTGAAAAAAGGCCATGAAATATATTTTATGACGTTTGTAAAACGCCATCAATCACTACATCCACGACGTTTCTAAAACGCCATAAATATATTTCCATGTCGTTTTGGAAACGCCATTAAATCTATAATATGACACTTCCTAAACGCCATCTTTCATTTTGAATTTTGTTTATAAAATCATGGATGGCGTTTTCCAAACATGGTAAAAACAATCTAATGACGTTTATAAAACGTCATCTTATTTTCTGTAAATAAAAAAAAAATCTCATTTAACCAGGGCTATACCATTAGTTGATGCATTTATAAATAACCAACAAACAACATAAACATCATATAGAAATTAATCTATTCACAAACTTGAATCCTTCACTTCTAATAACTTAGAAATCCAAGAGTTTATAAGATCCTTGCATATGAGAAAGTAAATGAGTTCACAAACACAAAAAGAGGTAGAGTTGCATGCTCCTCATGAACACTTCACCAAATCTTCCTGCCAAAACCCTCTTGCAATTTGACAACAAACCTGGCCTCTAAACCCACCAAATTGTCCACCATACACACTGTAAAAAAGGAAGCACTTTTAACAAAATGAAGCAATCTCCAATCCAACATACATACAACACTAAATATGAGGGATTTAAATTTGCCAACCATAAAGCTTTTGTTGGTCATAGGACCATCAAATACCAAGCTGCCATGTGTAAAACACTGTAAACATGACTAACTATGGTTAACACAAAACTTGCTTAGTATTTAATTATTTATTAATTTAACCTTTTCATCGTAGACCCAGAATCCTACAAGATGATAAACAAAGTATAACTTGCCTGTCAAATCACAATCTACATCTATTCTCAAATATCAAGTACTCAACTGAAGGCACGAAATTGAACTGAAGTGTGAGGATAGATTAGGTCATACAATATTCTTCCAACTTATCAATCTCAACCTCCTTCCTACCTATAACAGATATACAAGAAAGCAAAAACGATGATGGATCAAATCCAGACCGAAACCCCAAGTATTGATGGAATTAGGGGAAATCAAAATCCTCTCGTAAGTCCAAAGTTTTCATGAAGAAAACTGCCTCTGTTTTTAAAAATTTTATGCATCTGGGTTTGAACAACATAACTCCTTTTCTAACTCTTTGTCTCTCCTTCATCACTATCTCTCTTACCCCCCACCACACAAATCCGATCACAACCACTCACCCCTGTCCCCTACTCACTCTTTGACACATCTCTTGATAAAATCTTCAAGAGTGTTCCCATTTAAGAGGCTTTTACACACTAAAAAAGGGTAATTCGTATATGAGAGTGACCTGGAGAAAAAAAACTGAGTAGAAGAATAGAAGTTGATGATGAGTGACGGAGGAAGATGGTAGAAGACGGTAGAAAACGAAAGGTTTAGAAAAGTAAATGAACAATTAAAGGTAATAAGATATGCATAAATATTTTGAGTATTATTGTTATTAAGCTCCTTTTTCTATCTCATTGGTTTGGTTAACTATGGTTAGCATTTATCACACATGGCAGCTTGGTATTTGATGGTCCTATGACCACCAAAGATTTGGTGGTTGGCAAATTTGTTTCCAAATATTAGACTACAAAATGCATAGCAAAACATGTATCACATAAGACAGGGTAAATAAAGATTTATTCTAGATAGTCCAACTTGGGCAATGGTAAATTTATGATTTATTTACCTCATATTCAGTCATCAAAGACAATGTACTTGATTGGCCAAGCAATTGTGCTGCCATGTGCATCCTCAAGGTTTGCAAATTCAGGCTCAGAGCGATAAAATTCTGCTCTTTCCACAAATACATTTTCAATGGAAACCCTATAACAATCAGGTCCAAGTGTGTACCCATGCACTGTTGATTTTGGATCTGTTGCTGGGAGAGAACCTCTTGCCACTACTTCACCATTACCATTCCAGTTTAGCAACTTGCACTTGTCATGAATTGAAGGCTGATGGGTGCTTCCCTGTCCCGACTACGAAATATAAAACATAGAAGTCATTACCTTGTATTGATTGAATTATATATATGAACACAATATTTACACCAACACAATTACTCATACCTTTGGGGTTGCAATACCCTCTGCACTTGCATTACATTGGACTTTAGTCTATGTAATCAAGGAAATCTAGATAAGCATCTAGATATGACACTAAAATATATGAAATGAAAAGAAACATCAACATGAATATATACCTTGGAAATTGTAGGTGCAACTTCCCCACTTTCATCATCATCCTCCAAGCTTATTCCAAGTTTGGAAGCTAATGCAGCTTCTATTTTTTGATATTTTGTAGTCATTACCTGCAGTTTGGCCTCTAGTTTTTCAATTTTTGCGTCACTTTGTGCTTGAGCATATAGCTTTGTGTTTGTAACCCCTGCTCCAACACCTCTAATACGACCAGGGCGCTCTGGTCCTAGGACTTAAGTCAAAATAGCCTCTCCATCATCATTAGCCTCATCAATTTTCTTTTGTACCTCAGCCTACACCAAAACAATATGCAAGCCACAATGTAATTATTTAGAAGCAACTAAGTAAAATATTAGATGATACATAAAAGTGTAGACTTCATACAATTTTAGCAGCGTTAGCCTCGCTTGTCTTTTTCTTTGACACATGTGCTTCAATCCAAAGTTGTGGCTCGGTCAGAGGCTTGTCAGGGTGTTCTTTGTTCTAAAAAGGAAAGTCATGCATGAAAGTAATTTCTGAAAACTGGAAACTACACTTGCAGAAACGTAACTTCAAAGTGGAAGATAAATATATATAATATATATAGATTATAACTCTAAACCAAACTTACATGTTCATCTTCCTTTCGTGCATACCCTTTTCGACTCAATGTGTGTGTAAGAGTCTGTTTTTCTCTTATTTCTTTCATTTTCAAACTTTTTGCCTACATGAATATGTCTATCATGTAGAGTTCAAATGAAGTTTAAACTTAAAATTATCAAATAAAGTTATGCTAATTACTTACCAACCACTTATCAGACATTCATTGTTGCACAAATTGATCCCACTCTGGTAATGACACATCATGAGGCTTCAGTTTGGCAATAAGATTTGTCCTCTCTGTCTTGGTCGATTTCAATTCCACAATTTTTCTTATCTCAGTTGAAAGTTCAGATTTCCAAGATCTCCATAATTTCCCCATTTGCTGCAAGATAAATGGCTTGAAGCACACATCCACTAGGTACTTTTGCTGCAAAGTTTCCATGAGAACAGAAAAATTTACAACCATAAAATAATTAAAAATAGAATATTAAATGAGGCATTACAAGAAACATCACATAACAAACAACATAACCAAAACATGTATGAATTACCATCAGAAGTGTCCAGAGACTGTCCCTAGCAAGATCCTTAACTCCATGCCAATTGTCGATGACAATTGGCACTTGTTCTCTCACTATTACTCCCATCGTAGATGAGAATTTGATGGAGACAGCTCCAACAGGTTGCCCCTTTGAATTCACTCCACTAATTTTTTTTCTTTTCCCCTGTTGCCATCACCTGCAAACAGGTTCTGCCTCTTGGTTTCTTTTTCTTTACAAACACATCATGATTCTCTCCTTCATCAATAGACTGTGCACATTGCACAGAATTTCCATCTGTCTCACTTCTACCCCTCTTCCTCCCACTAGTCACAGTCTACACAACATGAAAATGGATACTTAAAAGTAGATAAATACATATGTTATACAAGTTAACATTATAGTAGTGCAAATAAAATCATACCTCAACCATTGTATCTTAGCTAGTTCCCCTGGATAATGTTCCGCTCAAGAATCTGAATAATGTTCCGCTCCAGAATGAAGTCTAGTTGGCACAAAATATGATTTATCAACTTTAATCTATCAGCTTTAATGCTCTAAGTATCAGAGGCAAACCATACAGTAAACACACCATTTTCATTAGTACAAAACACAACTTACATCATATGTACGTAGACAACAGATTACAAAAGATTTCACAACAATGTTAACTTTCATCACTATCCAAGTTGTCTATGTCCAGTGCTGAAATATCTTGCGGAACATATGACGTAAAAACAGACTCATCAAAAAGCTCTAAATCATGAAAGCCTCTTGGAGGAGCCTTCAGCACCACATACCAACTAGAACTTTCAGATTCTCTAGAATAGAACACTTGTTTAGCATGTGATGCTAAAATGAATGGATCCTTTTTATCTAAACCATCATGAATGTTAACTAAACCCATCCTCCTTTTTCACACCACTAACAATGTTCGCCCAGTCACACCGAAATATAGCCAACCAGAAAGTGTAGTAGTCTAACACCAATATTTCTCTTATAATTCCATAATAATTCAGACTAGAATCTGCTTCAATATGGACACCATAATCTGCCGTGGAAACATTTGCATCTATTGTGTGAAAGAGTTTTCCATGTATTATAAAACCAGTATGTGACATTCATAAAATCTAGGCCCTTTCACAAGCAACTTCAAAGTATCCGACAAAAACCCCTCACTAGCTTCAGACATAATCTGTACATTATTTAAATAACAAGACTTTCAATTAGCACGTGGAGTTAGTTACCATAGAATTGACAAAGTGAATTGAGTATATTAAACCTTGGCTTGTAACCAAAAGACGAATGTCTCTAAATGAGTTTTCTCTAACAAGCTGTTATCAGTAATTAAATGTGGGTCTGAAAGAGTCACTACTACAAAAACGTTATCAGACAACACTCATCAGACAACCTTTTTGGGTTCCCTACTTGTCTGATGAAGTGAACTGTTATATACAATGCAAAGTTA
This sequence comes from Fragaria vesca subsp. vesca, assembly GCF_000184155.1. Lineage (NCBI taxonomy): Eukaryota > Viridiplantae > Streptophyta > Magnoliopsida > Rosales > Rosaceae > Fragaria > Fragaria vesca. Next base: position 21,157,804 of record NC_020496.1, on the reverse strand, counting down.
CAAAGTTTTGTTGTCTGATGACACGAAATTGTCAGGTTATATTTCAAGAGTTCAAAACACAACAATGATGCTAATTTTCTCTTGTATGATTTATGAAAATTTTGGCGGAAGGATTCCCCCCATCACCAAATTGAAAGTCGTGCAAGATGCAAAATGTTTGGACAATAGACTTTTATTTCTTTGTTGTATGATGTTGTTACAATTGCAAGTTTAGAAAATATATACAACAGTTTAAAACATTCTGTTGTGTGACTGGAAAATCTGGCGGCATGCCAAAGTCGTTTTGGCTCTAAAATTTCGGCCATCAGACCATGTTTATAGTTGTTACGTTGTGTGATTATTTGTTGAAATTAATGCCAACTTTTGGCGTGTGTCCGAAACATCAATGTCCCAACCCTTTCCCTCCTATATTTCAGCCCAAAGTTAAATTCTCCCCCCCCCCCCAACACTTAAAAAAAACATAACTACGACTCAACCAAAACCTATAGCTCAACCAAATTATCCCTCTCTCGACATCACACTCTCTCAACCATTCAAGCCACACATAACATTCTTCTTCATTCCCTCGTGCCTCTGAGCTCTCTCTATATCCCAAAAACACCTAGCTAGCT
>NC_020496.1:21154926-21155982 GCF_000184155.1 Fragaria vesca subsp. vesca | reverse complement strand
AAATTAATTACCTATGCAAATACGTACTATGGCTTGATTAACCCTATAATGTGCATCTCCCTTGTCCAAAATAGAAGCTGGCAGCTAAGATGAAAACAAAGGATAACACATAGGTATTTGGTGAGCCAATTAAGTTTCTATTGTGTTACTGATTTTGTTTATTTCATGAGCTATTTTGTTAATTAGTTTGTATTGTTACTTTTCTATATTGTTGATTTGACTTGTCGCTCAACTCTGTCGCTCTCTCAGCTCTCTCACTCTTCTCTCAAATCGATTGAATCTCTTAAATGATTCAATCTCTCTTCTCTCTTTTATAACTGTGCACGCCAAGACGAGGCCGGTCGCAGTGGCTAGGGCTCAGTTCGGTTCAATGATTCAATCTTTTGATTTTGCATGCAGGAGGTTTGTTTCTGGTGGAGGTTTGTTTCTTGTGGAGGTTGTTGCTGGTGGATTCAACTGGAGGTATGTCATCTCCTCTCTTCTCTTCTCTTCGATTTCCCCAAAATGCCATGCAGGAGGTTTGTTTCTGGTGGAGGTTTGTTTCTTGTGGAGGTTTGTTGCTGGTGGATTCAACTGGAGGTATGTCATCTCCTCTCTTCTCTTCTCTTCTATTTCCCCAAAATGCCATGCTACTTGCTTTGCGTAATTGATGCTTGCTTGCTTGTGAACTGTGTTCTGCTTGCTTCGATTTCTCCCTAATGTCATACTGTATTGCTGATTATTGGTTTTGATTTTTAAATTATTTGGTTTATTGCTGATTGTTAATGCTGGTGAAATTATTTGGTTTTGATTTTAAAATTATTTGGTTCATGTTATTGCTGATTGTTGCTGAGAAGTTACATGTTGTTATTTGTTTTTCTGAAATTTCATGTTTGGATATATATAGATGGATAGGTCGTGGCTAGTTGCTGATAGGAGATCTTCTGAATATAAGTTTGGTGTTGAAGATTTTCTTGAATTTGCTTTGAGAAATGCAAGAGATCCCAAGAGATCAACTGCCCTTGCATGTTGTGTGGAAATGATGATAGCTATTCTGTTCGGGTAGTTAAGGATCAT
>NC_020496.1:21152376-21153096 GCF_000184155.1 Fragaria vesca subsp. vesca | reverse complement strand
TATTGGAAGTTTCTCCCTGTTCGGCATTGCCTTGATGTCATGCATATCGAGAAAAATGTTTTTGAGAGCCTTATAGGAACTTTGTTGAATATTCCTGGAAAAACAAAGGATGGGGTGAAAACTCGCTTAGATCTGGTGGAAATAGGTATCAGATTAGGCTTGAAACCTAATTTAGAAGGTAGCAAGAAGGAGTGCTTACCATTGGTGAGTTGGAATCTAACTTTAGCTGAAAAAAAAATCTATGTGTGGGTCCTTTTTGGTATGAAGGTTCCGGAAGACTATTCTTCCAACATATCAAGTCTTGTGTCCATGGATGATTTAAAGCTTAGTAATTATAAATCCCATGATTGTCACACCATAATGCAGCAACTACTTGGTATTGCCATTCGAGGAGTACTTGAAAAGCCTGTTAGAATTGTAGTGATCAGATATGCATTTTTTTCAATGAAATCTGCAGCAAGACTATTGATGTCTCAAGGTTGCCGAAAATTCAGAATGATATTGCTGAAACCTTGTGTGAGCTGGAAAAGTACTTTCCGCCATCATTTTTCACTATAATGGTTCATTTAACACTCCACCTAGTGAGAGAGGTGGAGTTATGTGGACCAGTTTGCTATTGATGGATGTATCCATTCGAGAGGTACATGAAGGTTTGTAAGGGATATGTTCGAAATCGAGCTAGGCCTGAAGGTTGCATGGCTGAGAATTATATTGCTGAAG
>NC_020496.1:21017159-21148727 GCF_000184155.1 Fragaria vesca subsp. vesca | reverse complement strand
AACTCAAGATCTCTACGAGACTCATTCTCAATTTTCGATTTACCATTGACATCTAATATGGTTGTTAAGACACTTTCACACACATTCTTTTCAATATGCATGACATCCAAATTGTGACGTAAAGACAGTACCTATAATTCACCAAATATACATTTAGGTCATGAAAAATAGCTAAGATAACATACAAACAGATCTAAATGCATAACCAACAAACAACACAAAAAACCTACTAACCTCCCAATATGGCAAGTCAAAAAATATTGACTTCTTTTTCAGCAATTTAGACCGATCTCCTTTCTTGTATTTCTGCTTTGCATTCTTTTTTTTCTTGCCAAAATTATTTTTGAACCCACGTAAGGCATGTACAACAGCCAATCCAGTAAATATCTTTGGTCTTCTCCTTCTTTCCTTTGTTCCATCAAACCACTTGTGCTTGGAGCGAAAAGGGTGATTTTGGTCAAGAAACATTCTGTAACCCAGATACACAGTCTTGTTCGCAAGCGCTAACCATTTAGAACATGTGTCAGGACCACAAACGGGACATGCAAACTCTCCTTTTGTAGTTAAACCAGCCAGATTGCCATAGGCTGGAAAGTCATTTATTGTCCACAAAAGGATAGCTTTCAGGTAGAACGTCGCCCTGTTGTATGCATCATACATCTCCACCCCATTAGTCCATAGCTCATTTAAGTCATCTATCAATGGCTTGAAATACACGTCTATATCATTCCCTGGTTGTTTAGGGTCTGGAATGAGTAGACTTAGCATCAAATTTTCTGATGACATGCAAACATTAGGTGGCAAATTGTAGATGACTAAATCCACAGGCCAAATACTGTGTGTTGAAGATAGATTTTTATAAGGATTAAAACTGTCACATCCCGACCCTTATATTTTTACCTTATTTACTAGCTTGATTATAATAAGAATTTTACCGTCTCCGTCAGTGAGGTAATAGTTTAATTGGTCCCTAGAGGTGTTTTCGGGGACGATTATGTGCGGAGGATTGTTCGTAGGAGGAAAAATATGACGACGGTAAAAATGGTAAATTTTTGCTAGTAAAAGGTAATTTTTATTGGAGTATTATTTTTAGGGTGTTGAAATTTGCTTTGGGTATATGTGGGTTGGAACCGGTTGGGCCAAGCCCAAAAATCTCTCTCTCCCTCCCGATTCTCTCTCTCCTCTCTCGCTCCCGCACCCGAGCCTCTCCCTGCCGGAATTCTGACAGCCACCGTCCGGCCGCCCCAGACCGCCGCACCGGTCCCAATCGATCGGTCTCCAACCCAGCCACCGTTCTAAACCGGTGGCAGCCTCTCTAGCGCCGCCGTGAGGAGGATATCGGGCTCGAGAGGTCCGACTGTGTTAAGCTTTCCTTCGCCGGAACTCCCTCCTCCGGCCACCAAAACTGGCGATCCTTGGCTCGTTTTGTAGCCCTCCTCCCGTGCAGCAACCCCTCCAATCAGCTCACTCCCTCTTGAGCTAGGTAAGGAGAAATGTGGAGTTGAATTTTCTAGGGCTTTTAGGATGTTTTCGTTCGATTAGCCTAGTTAGGCTTAGAATTGGGTGATGTGCTGGTTAAGGAAGTTGTAGAGCTTGATGAGGAGATTATTTTGTCAAAATTTCATAGGTTTTGGAGGTCGCCGGAATTGGCCTCCGGCCGGTTAAGAGATTTTTTTAGGGTTTTAAGTGTGGAATATTAAGAGGAGTATATTGATGTGATTTATGGAATTTTTGGATGAGATTTGGATAGGTTTATGAATTTCCAAAGTTTGGTATTTTTGGCGGTTAATTAATGTAGAATCCGGCCGTAGGATTTAAGTCGTATTTTGAGAGGTTGTATTTACGACTGTTGAGTATGATATTTAAGTTCGGATCGTTCCGATTTAAGAATATCGAAGTTAGGCATTGATGAGCGTATTTATGGCTCTTGGGTAATTTTGCCTATTTTGATTAAATATTGGATTATTGGTTCGGAAATTAATTAATTTTATATTTGGAACAGGACGTGAGGAGTCTCGAGCAGACGAGGCCCCAGATCGACATCAGGCTTAGGCCTAATTTGTGAGTGGACGTTTATTTTAAATAAATGCATGCTATAGTTCATGGTTGAACAATAATTGTTGCGGAATATTTTGACGTCATTTTAATTTGACGAATTTTATTTCTCTTGGAGAGTTACCGAAAATGAGATTTTCGGTGGATATAAATATGTATTTATGAGAGTATGTATATAAAATGCTAGCTAGCCATATGTGTCTGTCCACCTTAATGGCGTAGCATATAGCCGCATTATGGTGTGACGTGAGTGTAGTAGCCCTATATGAGTGTTTAATTCACATAGGGGATATGGACACATATTTATACACCCGTCTGTCCACCTTGATGGCGTAGTGTAGCACCGCATTAAGGCGTGACGTGAGCGTTGGACGCGAGCGTAGTAGCCCTATATAGACCCATGAATTTATATAGGGAGTATGGACGAGTGTAAATACATACATATATTATAGAGTTTGAGAGGCTCTATATTTTATGAGATAAAAGATTTATCGCTTGCGGCATGCATTCGATTTTTCATTAGAAATTAATTTGGGGAAACATAAATATTTTAATTATTATTTTATTTTTGTCCACTCACTCTAACGTTATTAAATGTTTTCCCCTGGGCCTTTCGTTTTAAATTGCCCAGTCTGCAGAGTTCGGGTTGGATCTAGTAGGAGGCGAGGCATAGTCACCCGCATTTCCGCCAGTTTTCATCAGTAGGTTACCTGTTTAACCTACTAGTGTTTTCTTGCTTCCGTTAGTGTTTAGTAGCTCTGAATACTTTGGGATTATTGTATTTTTATGTTTAGAATTTCTGAAGGATAATTACGTGATGTTTGGGCGTGTTGTATTAAGAGTGTAATTTGGAATTTTCGAGTTAGGGTTGTCCATTTTCAAGGGAGATTTTCTCAATCTTTTCAGTAAATTTTCCTTGGAGGTGGTCCCCGCACGACTTACTCCGGGTTTCAGGGTGAAATTCGGAGTGGGTCGTGTCAAAAACCATCAGTGGCTAGTCCAAATCTCAAGTTTCGTGGCTCAGAAGCAAAGCTTGGCCACTTTTGATCAACAGTGCGCCATTGAATTGAGTCAACTGGATGGCGCATCATGCCATCTTGACTGTGATGAGTAGAGTGCCAAGTTAACAGCTCACTATTACTCGCTGAAAGAAACATCCTCTTAATTTTTGGAATTATAGGAAAATAACGCAAAACCTTTGCAGGCACTCCCGTATTTATCTCATTGGTCCGTGGATTTACTTTCCACCTCGAAGCATTACATTCGGGGTAGTTCTGCATATTCTTCTTCTTTTCACCTCTAAACAGGCAACAATCATTGATGCATGCGTCAATTTTCTCGTACCCCAAATCAAATCCTTTCAAGAATTTTTTTATTCTGTGCAGAGATTCAGGAAAAGTATTAACTTCTAGAAGCATATCTTTAATTACTTCAAGCAGTTCATCAAATGACGAGTCAGCAAGGCCACTACCAGCTTTGAATTTGTAGAATATGAGGGTACGTGGCTGATAGTTTTGTGTGCTTCTTCTTACACCCAGGATATAGAGGAACTTCAACCTCCTCCATTTTCTTTCTGTAATCTTCCTCTGTGCTTACAGTCCTTGAACTTCCAGCTCCATCAAAAAAAGGGAAGTGTGCGTCTTTGTACATTTGATGCACTTCTGGAAGTTCATAGTCCACATCAATATGATCTGAACTTTCACCATCTACAACTTCTACAGATGGGCCTGCCTCTTCACCATGTGCACACCAAATATCGTAATTAGGATCAACGCCGTAGCGCATCAAATGGATCTCTAAGTCGTCGTTAATTTGTGGGCTAAGGTTGGGACAAATTGCGCAAGGACAAATAATCATTTCAGGATTCCTTGCATGCCGCTTGAAATTTAAGACAAATTGTTTAACACCTTCTCGGTACTCATCTTTATTTTTATCTAAGGTTATCCAACGTTTATCCATGCTAAATGAGAATCAAATCTTAGATCTCCTTACCTAATAAAATATGAAAATTCAACTATTAAACTGTTAACATCTAATCCTATACATATTGACCCCTCTAAAGTTAGTTCAGTTTCTTATTTCACACAACAAAACATGAGTATAAAGACATAGTGTACATAGAGTATTAACAGATATATTAACATAGAGTAATCAATAAAAACTAGAACTACAGACAAAGAGCATGTCTACATCTACACAAACACAAATCAAACGAGTTGAGAAATATACGCCCACCAACCTTATATCTAACTAGTTAACATGAATAAGCAAATTCACTGCATCCATCTAAGTATAAACAAAAGAGCTAGGAACACCAAAACAATTCAAAATCCCATTTCAAAACTACACAAAACCAGCCATTCACAAATAGCTAGAAAACCGAAATTTAAAACATGAGTATAAGATACAAGTTATGCTGAACCAATAGTCTGAATATAGATAGCATTTTCACAAATATAAAAAACGATCACAATGAACACAAAAGCACTACCATAACAACAAAGAATCATCCAAGTAAAATTCAATACAGATTACATTCAGAAAGTATAAAATTTTTGGGATGATAACTTACCAGAATTACTCCTCAAACAAACAAGCAACAATATCAAGCCAAGATGCCAAATTCAAAGACAGAGAGCTCTTCAATAATAAGCGTTCACGTCATAATCATCAACCTGTAATCTAAAACCAACAACAAAAACCCATTAAAGCCAGAACAACTGCAGTCAAAAACCAAGCCAACGAACACCCAAAAGTTGGAAAACAGGTTGATTAAAAAATGGAAAACAGGTTTCCTACTAATGACCCAACTGTACATTGATTAAAAAATGAAAAACAGGTTGAAGTTCAGTTCCATCCCGATTATAAATATATGGGAATCTGTAGTAAACCATAATGGTTAGCTATACTAAAAATATACATGATTATAAAGTATGATAAAATACAAAACAGAGGTGCTGAAACTTTTTTAAAAAGATAAACCATAGCAGGAGACAAAACAAGAGTTCTCAGATCAACTTAGTTGTAAGTTGTGTAAGTTGTGGCCACATATTCTTATCAACATGCATAATGAAAGAAAAATAAAGAAACAAAAAAGAAGCCTATAGACAACCAAAAACAGACAGTTAACCAACATGATATAACTGTTTAAAACAAAAAAATTAGGATCCTAAACTTCTTTTTAAAGTTTTTTTTTTTTTCAGAGGATAATGATGAATTGGTGATGACAGAAGAATTTTGAGCGACAGACCAAAGCACTGAACCATGTGGATTCGAAAGGCTACCAACTAAAAAAGAACTAACTTTTATATATATCAAACTGAGGCCAATTAATAATTACGGCAAACAGTTTTATACTTTTTCTGGGCTGCAGCAAACATCGTCTCATCATGCAAGAATACCACATCGCGAACCGTCTCCCTAACCTGAGAAGAAAATAAGCAATGTGCTAATCAGTCCATATTCCACCCAAATGTTGAAGTACAAATAAAACCATCCAATTTTCCTTTACATAATTAAAAAAATAGAAAACAGGTTTCCTACTAATGACCCAACTGCACATTCAGAAAGCATTGATTACTGTCATGTTCACCCATGTAAAACCAAAACGACCCCTATCACATTTGGATAGTGGAAAGCTATCACACTGAACTATGAATTTAACTGTAAACAATATTGATTCAAGATTTGCATAAACAAAGTCTTACACAGAAACCTTAAATCATGATATCAAACAGAGGTAGCCTCAAATCACCATCAGAAATCGAAGCCCAGAATATTCACAAATAATATCCATCTCTCACCGTCAAATCACCTCCCCCTACTGCTACATCCAACCAAATCAAAGCAATAAGCACAAAGAAGAGAGAGAGACTAGTACCAAAATCCGAGCCCATAGATTGCAGATTGAAGAATAAGATCAGAATAGACCATGATGAAGCCGAGAAGCAAAACTCCAAACACGACCAGAGACGCACCGATAAGGCCAGAAAACTACCGAGATGGACTCCATCGATGACCGATTGTCGATCCAAGGGCTACACGGGAGCGAAACTGAAGGGTGGGAGGCTAGGGTTTCTATGAAATTGGGGGAAAAACATATTGAAAACAAAAGAAACTGATAACAGCGGAAGCTAAAGATAGACGAAAGAATGAAGTCCACAGGATCAAGAGCTAGCCATGGCTCTGATACCATGAAAGGATTCAAGGTTTATTGAAATGAAATGCAAAACAGTAATGTAAAAACGCAGAGAGGTTTGATGGACTACATCTTGTATTTCTTCTTGATGATGGAACAATGTACATCTCATAGCTTTTATAGGGTAGGGATTCTATACAAATGACCAAACTACCCTTATACTCTTAACACCCTCCCTCAACCATTTGCTTGGCTAAGCATGCATAATGGTTGGCACAAAGCAAACAACCAAAAAATACAGATGTAGAATCCATTACAAAACTATTAACCCAAATCAAAAACCCAACTAATTGATATCAGAAGAGCATCCATCTTGACATTCGGCTATCAAAGGAGGAGAAGAGAGCTTACTGGAAAATCTCACAGTTCACATGAACAGTAGTGCAACAATACGTGAAGTATCATTGGCAACACATAGCAGCAAAGATGTATAACTAAAAACCCAAATCTGAAAACTTCATATATTTCTTCAACTGTAAACTAACAAATTGAAAAGCTTCATTTGCTAAAAAAAACTGCATCTTTTCCTTCAATTGTAAACTAATAAACTGCATGTCACTTAATGCTTCAACTTTTATAGGCACTACACACTTGCAAATCCAATTGATATTTGGCCACAATATACTTAGCATTCCATCAGAAGATTACCAGCAGCTCCCATATTTATATATCGGCAACACAATCCAAACTTAAGAATCTGACTAAATATTGAAATTACATATGCACTATAGCAGCTCATAACCAACTTAACTCCTCTCTACACTTGAATTGACTCCTCAAAGTTTTGCATACTACCCAAACTCCTTAGTAGCAAAATAATAAAGGCAATAAACACAACAAGTTCCTCCTCAAATATGAAAACATCCTCCAAACTGATCACACCCAGCACATAGAACCATACAACCAATTTATAATCCAACTTGCCAAGCCAATTCACCAGGCCAAAACAAAATATTAAAATGCTTCATCACCTTTTTCTTTTGGTTCATGGCAGACACAAATTTTGATAAAAGAAAAAAAAATGGCAAACTGATGATATTGACAAGGCAAATTAAACCAGAAACCAATTCTATAAATCCAATGATAGGGATGAAAAAATTGGGAAGATATTACCCATCCTACTAAAAAAGTCATTAACGAAACCAAAGACAGAAACTTTACTAGAATAACGTCAACTTTAACCAGAAATAATCTCATTCTTTGCAACATCCATATAATTATATGAAATTTAGACAAAACAAACACAACCCACATACAAAAAACTTAAACAACTTCCAGCAAAAACAGCCTAAATCGAAAGCCCAACATTCATTCATTGAATACATATCAAACTCAGCCAAGGTAAACAAGAAGATCAATGATTGAGAGAAGAGTGAGTGAAGTACCGGCAGAGCAACGGAAAGAGAGAGCTCTCTTGGGTCGGAAAGAGGAGGATTGATTTGAAAGAGTGAAGGTGGGAAGAGCTCCGAGAGGCCTAGAGGGGTAGCGAACGTGGAGAGAGCAAGTGGGTGGTTTGGCCAAAGCTCCGAACAGATTGAAAGATGGAGCAGATGAAGATTGAGATGAGAGAGCAAAGCTTGGTCTCTTGGTCTTTGAGTGATCGAAGCTGGACTCTTGGTGATTTGGGAAATATATTTTTTTGTCTTAGAGGAAATTGTGTTTGGGTGTAAAACCCCTCTTTTGGGCTTCAGGCGCCAAAAAAAAAAAAGACCGCCTGATCTGAAAATGAAAAAAAGAAAAGACCGCCAGATTGCATGACAACCCATTACGACATCTACAAACGCCATAGTCCTGAAAATATTTTACGGCATTTTCAAATGCCATAAATGAAACTTACGACGGCATTATATACAAACGTCATAAATTTTAATGACGTTTATGAAACGCCATAAAAAGAACACACATCTACAGCATCAAGTTATCAATGACGTTTTTTTTCCAAAAACGTTATTAAAGATACTTTCGATGACATTTGACTATAAAACGCCATCTTTGAAATGTCATCAATGACCATATTTGTAGTAGTGTCAAACGCCGCTGATGACATGACCCACCCGAAATTTCACCTTGAAACCCAGAGTAAGTCGTGCGGGAACCACCTCCAAGGAAAATTTACCGAAAAATCGGCATAACCTCCCTTGAAAATGGACAACCCTTCCTAATAATACCTGCAAACACTTCTGAAAATTTAAATCCAACCTTAAACTCTTGGAGCCTCCGTGCTCCCCAAATCACAATACCACCCAAATTATTTACTAATCTAAACAAATCTCATATCCAATCATTTATAGGTTCAGAGCAACTCTAACAGGAAGAAATGAAACATAATAAATTAACAAGCGGAAGCTATATGATGACTATGCCTCATCCCCATGTACGCCCGACCTCAACTATGCAATCCTGCAAACTGGGCATTTTTAAAACGAAGAGCCCAGGGGAAAACATTTGAAACATGTTAGAGTGAGTGGACAAAAATAAATTAACGAATAAAATATTTATGCTTCCCCAAATCAATTTCCAAGGAAAATCGAATGCATGCTGCAAGCGATAAAACTTTTATCTCATAAATGTCGAGCCTCTCAGGCTCTATACTATATGTATGTATTTACACACGTTCATACTCCCTATATAAATTCATGGGTCTATATAGGGCTACTACGCTCGCGTCCAACGCTCACGTCACGCCTTAATGCGGTGCTACACTACGCCATTAAGGTGGACAGACGGGTGTATAAATATGTGCCCATACCCCCTATATGAATTAAACACTCATATAGGGCTACTACGCTCGCGTCCAACGCTCACGTCATACCATAATGCGGCTATATGCTACGCCATTAAGGTGGATAGACACATAGGGCTAGCTAGCATTTTTATACATACTCTCCTCATAAATACATATTTATATTCACCGAAAATCCCATTTTCGGTAACTCTCTAAGAGAAATAAAACCGTCAAAATAAAATGACGTCAAAATGCTTCACAACATTAATTGTTCATCTATGAACTATAGCATGCATTTTATTTAAAACAAAAGTCCACTCACAACTCTAGGCATAAGCCCGACGAAATCCAAATTGCCACTCCAATGAGGTTTCCTCGAACCCTGGCACAAATATAAAATTAATTTCCCAACTCAAACTCCAATATTTAAACAAAATAGGCAAAATTAACCGAGAGCCATAACTACGCTCATCATTGCCTAACTTCGATATTCTTAAATCGAAACGATCCGAACTTAAATATCATACTCGGCAGCCGTAATTACAACCTCCCCAAAAATACGACTTAAATCCTACGGCCGGATTCTACATTAATTAACCGCCAAAAATACCACACTTCGGAAATTCATAAACCTATCCAAAACTCATCCAAAAATTCCATAACTCACTTCAACAAACTCCCCTTAATATTCTAAATTTAAAACCCTAAAAATCTTCCAACCAGTGGTGGCGCCGGCGCCGACTCCGCTGGCAGCGGCGGCCGGAGGCCGATTCCGGCGACCTCCAAATCCTACCAAATTTTAACAGTAGCTTCCTCTCCACTCCCTCTACAACTTTCCTAACTAGCACAAATCCAAAATCTAAGCCTAACTAGGTCAAACGAGCAAAAATATCTAAAACACCCTTGAACTTCCACCTCTAATTTCTCCTTACCTGAAGCGAACCGGAGTGAGCCATTTTAGGGCAAGGCAGCTGGGTTAGAGACCTTCAAAACCGTACCAAGCTTGCCCGGATTGGTGGCCGGAGGAGGGAGTTCCGGCGATGGAGGACTTTAGGTAGCCCGAGGTTCTAGGCGGGAGAACTCCTTCACGGCGGCGCTAGGGCAGCCTTCACCGGCCTAGAATGGAAGCTGGGTCAGAGGGCAACCGAACGGGACCAGAGCGGCGGCCTACGGTGGCCGGACGGCGGCGAGCTGAGCGGAGGAAACCGGCGGGGGAGAGAGAGCTCGGGAGGGAGAGAGAGAAGAGAGAAAGAAAAGAGAGAAGAAGAAGAAATAGGCTTGGGCCTCCTACCCGGTCCAAGTCCTATATACAACCCACTTCCAAAAATAAAACACCCCGAAAAAATAATACCCGAATAAAAATTACCTTTTACTAGCTAAAATTTAGCATTTTTACCGTCGTCATATTTTTCTCCTACGAAAAATTCCCCGAAATTAATCGTCCCTCAAAACACCTCTAGGGACCGATTAAACTATTACCTCAATGACGGAGACGGTAAAATTCTTATTATAACGAAGCTAGTAAATAAGGTAAAAATTTAAGGGTCGGGATGTGACAGCTGATCTCTTTGAAAATGATATGCATGACCAAACGGAAGCCCTCAATTCACAAGCTGAAATTGAATAAGTCACTAAGAAGAATACCAAAGGCCAAGTGGAAGTGAATGGCCAAGTGGAAGGGAATGACGAACCTGGGGTGAAGTCAACCTTAATTTTCAAGTGTCTTGAAGCAATGGAGGTGAACGAAGTTGCTAAAAAGAAAACTTCAACCAAGAGGAGGCGGTGCGAACCCAAGTCTACGCAACCTGAAGAAGTGTTTGGTCAGGAGATAGCAGAGACTGATTGCAAGGCAGCCGAGGAAGATGTACTTCCGAAAACCAGTGATGCTGATACGCAAATTAAACGACCAAAGGTATCAAATATTGTTGCCTAAACTTTTTTATTCCTTGAATAAGATATATAGCAAAGCATTACTGTTTAACATGTAAATTCTGTTATTACTACATCTCTCAGGTAACTTGTGAGGAAGTTCCGGTGATGTTGGCATTAGGTTCGCTTGATTGATAACATTGTAGCTACAGGCACAACAATGAAAACTGATGAGCTAGATCAACTTTGTCATGGTTATCCATTAGGGGACCAAAATGTACGTGTCTCGATAGAGATAGCAAAGCAGGAGTACGCCAAAATTCCATTTCTTGTGGGCGATGATATAAAAACTGTTAGACAAGCCATGGGCAGTTGGATAGCATGGCCTGTCACATCCCTACCCTTAAATTTTTACTTTATTTACTAGCTTGATTATAATAAGAATTTTACCGTCTCCGTCAATGAAGTTATAGTTTAATTGGTCCCTAAAGGGGTTTTGAGGGACGATTAATTTCGGAGGATTATTCGTAGGAGAAAAATATGTCGACGGTAAAAATGGTAAATTTTAGCAAGTAAAAGGTAATTTTTATTAGGGTATTATTTTTTCAGGGTGTTGTATTTTGGAGTAAGTGTGGGTATATAGGTTTTGGACCGGTTGGGTGAGGCCCAAACCCATCTCCCTCTCTTTCTTTTCTCTCTCTCTTTCTCCCGGTTTTCTCCCGAGTCCTCTTCCCTGTCGGAAATTCCGGCTGCTCGTCCGCCGCCGTCCGGTCGTCTGAGACTGCCGCACCGGTTCTGTTCGGTCGGTCTCCAACCCAGCTTCCATTCTAGGCCGGTGAGAGCCGCCCTAGCTCCGCCGTGAAGGAGTTCTCACCCCCGAAAGGTTCGGCTGTCGTGGTGGATTTCTCGCCGGAGCTCCCTCCTCCGGCCGCCATAGTCGGCAATTCTTGGCTCGTTTTGAAGCTCTCCTCCCGTGCATCAATCCCTCCAAAGGGCTCGCCCTCTAGTGGTCTAGGTAAGGAGAACCGGTGAGTGGAAGCTCTAGGGTTTTCTAGTATGTTTTCGTTTGATTGGCATAGTTAGGCTTGGAATTGGGTGTTGTGCTAGTTAAGAAAGTTGTAGAGGGAGTGGAAAGGAAGCTGCTGTTAAAATTTGGTGGGCATTGGAGGTCGCCTGAATCGGCCTCCGGCCACTGCCGCCGCCGCTGTTTGGGAGTTTTCTATGGTTTTAAATGTGTAATAATTAGAGGAGTTTAATGAAGTAAATTATAGAATTTTTGGAGGAGTTTTGGTTAGGTTTGTGAATTTCCGAAGTTTTGTATTTTTTTTTTTGCGGTTAATTAATGTAGAATTCAGCCGTACAATTTAAGTTATTAATCCGTAGAAGGTTGAATTAAGGTTGCCGGTATGTTCGGTGAAGTTTGAGCCATATTGAGTTAAGAATGGCGAAGTTGGGCAATGATGAGTGTGTGGGAGGCTCACGTTTAATTTTGCCCATTTTGTTTAATTATTGGATTTTTAAAATGGGAACTTAATTATACATTTGGAAACACGACGTGAGGAGGCTCAAGCAGAAGAGACATCAAATCGACATTAGGCTTAGGCCTAAAGTTGTGAGTGGACCTTTGTTTTAATTGAAAAGCATGCGATGAATTATTTTGTTGATCATTTGTTTCTTTTGCTGAGATTTATTTATTTCTTGGATATTTGGCAATTTTCCTCCTTTGGAGAGTTCCCGGAAATGAGATTTTCGGTGGATATGTTTATTGGATGTTTATGAGGATAGTATGTATATATAAAAGCTAGCTAACCATACGTACTTGATCCGTCATAATGAGGTAAAATACCATTATGGCGTGACGTGAGTGTTAAACACAAGCGTAGTAGCCCTATATATATGAAAACTATTTTCTTTTCTGGTTCATATAGGTTTTCATATAGGGAGTCCACACGTATATACACTCGTGCTTTTCCGTCATAATGAGGAAAAATTCCATTATGGTGTGACGTGAGCGTTAGACGCAAGCGTAGTAGCCTTGTATGAATTTCTATTTTGCTTATTCCTTCAGAGACTTCGTACAAGGAGTATGACGAGTATAAATACATACACATATATATATATATATTTTATATATAATTTCGCCTGAGAGGCTTTATCTTTGTTAAGTTTGGAGATTAGCCGGAGCTAGTCACGAAATTGCCAATCGTTAAGTTGAGAGCTTTTGAGCTGCCGCATGCAGTATATTTTCTATGAAATTCAAATTGGGAATGCATAAATATTTATTAATTTATTTTTGTCCACTCACTCTAACGTGTTTCAAATGTTTTCCCCTAGGCCCTTCGTTTTAAAAAGCCCAGTTGGCAGGTTTGCATAGTTGAGGTCGGGCGTACATGGACAAGAGGCATAGTCAATAGTATAGTTTCCGCTCATTTCTAAATTTCTAATTCTTTTCCTCTCAGCTAGAATTGCTCTGAACCTATAAATGGTTGGTTATGAGATTTGTTTAAAGTTAGTATTTAATTTGGGTGGTGTTGTGATTTGGGGAGCACGAAGGCTCCAGTTGTTTATGGTTGGATTTAAATTTTCAGAAGTGTTTGCAAGTTTTATTAGGAAGGGTTGTCCATTTTCAAGGGAGGTTATGCCGAATTTTCGGTAAATTTTCCTTGGTGGTGGTCCCCGCAGGATTTACTTCGGGTTTCAGGATGAAATTCAGGGTGGATCCTGACATGGCCGGAAAATCTTGTTATCTATACACCTGTCTCACCATCAGAGGTAAGTTTTATTAGAATTGTAATCCAGTATTTCATAAGGTAGGTTGAAAAAGGGTACAAGTTTATGTCATTGTAAGATTAGAAAACCTTATATATTGTCTGTTTATGTGTAGCAACCTCAAAAGAAGAGGGAAAAGAGAGGGGTACCTGTCGAGATTATTGACCTAAAGGCAGATGCACTTAATGCACCAATCCAGTTGAAGATGTTGTGCATGTGGGGTGCAAATGAGCTCAAAAATTATAAGAGTCTTGAGTTTTTTATTGAGCCTGAGGTGTTTGGATACACTAGGAAATCATGGATATTTGATTTAGATTTGCACAGAATGGCAAGCATGAGAGAGATCACTGGGAACTGCATTGTGGCATATCAAAGGTAATATTTGCTGTGAAATGGACTATTCTTGGTGTATCCATGTGAATTTGGTTGCTGATTAGAATCTGGATGTTATATTGGGTTTTTCGGTACCTGTATGATGTCCTAAAAAACACCAAAATGCTGGATATGATTGCCTTTGTTGACCTTGCTATGGTTGGAGAAGGGTGTGGAACAGTAAGGAGTAAGGCTGAACACTTACGTGCTAGGTTCATAACCTCAAAACCTGGACAGCTTTTCATGGTGCCATATAACTCAGAGTAAGTGGCTATAACTCAGAGTATTTTTTATTTTTTATTTTTTTATTTTATTCATGAGCCTTATTTGATCAAAATCTGGTAACTTTGTCATACAGTCAGCATTAGGTGTTTATTGTTGTGGAGTCGGAAAAAAAAAGGTGTATTACATAGATCCCCTGAGGAGGCGGTTACCTATAGCCTCGGCAGAATGGAAGTCTGCTATCAATAGGTAACTTGTAACAAAACTATATATGCATGCACCGAGATTTATGGAATAATGTTTTCTTCTGGTTCAGCTTTTCATGATGCAGTCTCATTGTGGTTGGTTTTTGTTTTAGTGCAATAGCCAAGTATAATACAGAAAAGGGCAGGCCAAGCCTAAATGCAGTTGCTTGGAAGAACCTTGGGGTATGTAAATATTGTTTTAATTTGTTGGATTTCTGGATTGTTTCTTATCAAGTGTACGTATTTGGATTAGGATATGACAATAGTGGTGGAATTTGAAAATTGAAAATTAGTTATAGGAATTTTTTTTTTTAAGAACCTGAAAAACTGAAAGAAATATTTCAAACTCGAGAGCAGCTGATCTTAAACGCAAGAGAAAAGCCACAAGGCTCTTATATATCTAGTTGAAGGGTAGCATGTATAGTGAGCCCAATATATTGAGATAGTCAGTAAAACTGAACACTTGTACTGTATTTGCTAAAGGTGTATATCTGTATAAGATAAACATTTTCATAAACACTCTGGTTGCTTTCAAGAGCTTGATATTATCAAATTGAACATTTAGGAAACTTGAGCATAGTTTCAAAATCAGTTGTAGTCAAAACTAAAGAAACACCTGTTGAATTTGATAAGATAAAACGGCTGAATCTGTTTCATGATATACATAGCCAAAAGATGTAGTTTATATACAAAATAGTTCCACCACCTGGTATTAGGCTAACTATTCATGTATGAATATAAATTGATTTTCTGCTTCTAGGGTGTTCCTCACCAACCCGACCACATTCAGTGCTGCTTTTATGTCATGCGGTTCATGTGAGATATCATACATGATCAGGATCACTCTTTTGTGACAAATGTACAATCAACTACTATTTGTGTTTGTGTTGGGAATTAGATTTTCAGGATAATGTCATGTTCATGTCTAACTTTAACATTATGTTTTTCAGTGGGACAGGAGAAACAAACTTGTCTACACCCAAGATGATTTGGATGTGTTAAGAAATGAGTGGGCAAAGTTCATCATCAGCAAATACTTGTAGGATGCATGATCTAGTCTGTTTTGGTGAACTTGGTGCTTTCTATATGTATGTGGTGCTTTTGAACATGGTGTTTCTATGTATTCAGAACAGCTATATGGTAGTACGTATTTTGTGCATTTCTCATGTTGGAATGCTTTTGGACATGTAAGACTATCTAGGAGCTTAACTAGTTGTTTGTTTTCAGTTTATTATTCAGCTGTAATGTTGTTTGTGGAAGCTTAAATAATATATATGGAAGCTAAAATGCAATGTTTTATGGTATCAATCAATTTGTGCATCAGTTTCTTTTGTGATGCTTGTGTGAGTAAAACTTGGAAAACAAAGTCTGTCCACATGAAAATGCAACTGTTGTATGATTCTCATCAAACAAGAAAACAGAATGCTATATCTATTGTGTGATACAACGGTCCAAATATTTCAGTTGTAGGTTATTCAACATCACACAACCGTAAAGATAGGGAATAAACCGTTGTAGCTTACTGAAAAACATATAACGGTAGAAATGAAAACCAACAATTGTCTGAAAGGGTAAAAATACAACGAAAATGTTTTATTGTTTGTTGTCTGAGTGGACTTGTCGATGTCGCGCATGGCATCGATCTGCGCAGCGACTTATACAACGAAAGTATTGAACTGTTGAGCAAAATGTGATCACACAACAGTGAATTTCACACTTGTCTGAAGATTCAATCAGACAAGCCCGAGATATACAACGGAAAACTTATAGTCCACCGTTGTGTGTTGACAAATCTGTAGTAGTGCTGCAAGATTTAAATCACTAAGGACAAAATTTAAGTTACTAAAAATAAAAAGTGGATGTGTGGATTACAATTTGGGGTGTGTGAATTTCACTTCCTTTGTTAAATCAAAGAGAAAACCAACATTATGTCATAAACCAAATTTTTTGAATCAAATAGTCAACCAGTTTTATAGCTTAACAAACAGTACATACCAGGAATAATTAAATACTCATTAGAGCTGAGATAAAGATTTACTCCCTATCAAGGTTCTAAAAAAGGGTCTGGGTGGCCGCCTAGGCGCTCGCCGACAGTAGCCAATTCCGATTTTAAGGTAGTCGTCCATGTTAGTCTACTGGCAAAAAATCGGGCGGTTAGGCGGGCTCTGGGTGGCTCGGCAACTAGATTTCATTGAGAATCGAGCATTTGAAATTCTAGGGTATAAATTGGGATTTTTACTGTTTGACTTCGATTACCCTAGGTAGGCTTAAAATTGGATTTTGTGCTAGTTATGGAAGTTGTGTGTGTTGAGAGGAAAATTGTGTCAAATTTTGGTGAGCATTGGAGGTCGCCGGAGTTTGGCT
Source organism: Fragaria vesca subsp. vesca (assembly GCF_000184155.1). Classification (NCBI taxonomy): domain Eukaryota; kingdom Viridiplantae; phylum Streptophyta; class Magnoliopsida; order Rosales; family Rosaceae; genus Fragaria; species Fragaria vesca. The sequence goes on along the minus strand of NC_020496.1, from coordinate 21,131,908 downwards.
GGCCGACTGCCGCTGCCGGCGGCGGCGCCGCCTCTTAGGGATAGTTTTGCATGTTTTTGAGTTTATTATAATGAGAGGAGTTCTATGGTGGAAGTTTGTAATTTGGAAGAGTTTTGGTTAAGTTTGGGATTTTTCAAAGATTGAAGATTTTGGTGGTTGTTAGAATAAAAATCCGGCCGTTGGATTAGCATGAATTAAACTTTAAAAAGTTGTTTTAAGGCTATCAATGCTTGTGGTGAAGTTCGGGCCTTAATTTATTAAAAATGGAGAAGTTGGGCAAGGGAGAAGAATATTTAGACTCACTTTTATTTCTGGTATTTTTATTAAAGTATAAACTTAGTTTTGAGATTTAATAATATTTATTGTTCAGGACGTGAGGAGGATCGTGTGAAGGAAGTCTCGGGTCGTCGGCAGGCATAGCCGAGCACTATGAGTGGACTTTTGATTTTAACATCATGCATGCGCTAAAGTTTCCTTAATTTCAAAGGCATATTGGAGTATTATTATTTTCTTTAGAATAATGAGTTCCATTGTTTTCTGGAACTCTTGCTAATTTTATTTGACATGTGGGACGTGTCAAGTGGTTTATATTATTACAGCATCCGTGATTATAACGTAACATTTCTAAGTACAATTGGGAACTGTACGGTGCGTTATTGATTTATTATATTTTTGGGGAAGTGTTGTTCTTATCATTTTTATTATTTTACTTCACCATAAAAGGGTTGATATATATTTATTATTGCTAGCTAGCCACTATTAGCAATCCTCACCATAGGTGAATAAAACGTTTAGCATGGGACTCTATTAGAGCCTGGGAGGCACTAATCGGTTTATATTTATTATTAGCTAGCCTGTATTAGCGGTCCTCATCATAAGTAAGTAGAGTGTTTAGCGTGGGACGCTATTAGAGCCTGGGAGGCTCCAACCCTTACCTGAGAGGCTCATCGTTATGGTGAAACATCTTCCCCATTTTTATGATTTAATTGAACCAATGGGATTGGTTCATCACTTTTATCCATAAATATTTTTGGAAAATTTCAAGAGTGGCATGCATAAATGTTTCTCAATGGAAAATTTGGGAAAGCATAAACTTTGGTTTCATTACTCCATATTTAAGTTAACATTATTGTTATTTATGTTTATCCACTCACGCTAACGTTTTAAATGCTACTCTCTTGGGCCTTTCATTTTTAAATGCTTCTCCCCTAAGCCTTTCGTTCGATAAGTGTAGGAGGCGAGTCATATTTTCCACCTCATCCAGTTTTCACTCGTAGGTTACCGGTTTAGCCAATCCCATAAAACAATTCCAGAAAACCACCTAGGTCCAGAGGCCAAGCTCGGGGCCCCATCAGAACCACCACAGCGCAGCGATCATCATCACCATATCTTTCCTAATTCATTTTCGACGAAAGTAGATATCTAGAGATTGATAGAGAGAAGGCTATTATAGATCAAAGCAACGATTCCAATTGAGCTGAGGTACGGTATTGAGAGAACTATCGGGTTCTGCATTTTGGGTTTCGATGAGTTCGAAGCCATGGATGTATATATCTCTCCTTTCTGTCTCCTGGGTTTAGAAATATATATATATATATATATATATATATATATATATATATAGAGAGAGAGAGAGAGAAGAAGTAGTAGTAGTAGTAGTTAGGTTAGGTTACGGTTCGGTTCGTACGTACGTACGTAACGTAAGTAAGTTAGTTAGTTACGTTACTTACTTACTACTACTACGTACGTACTATATACTACTACTCCTCCCTCCCCNCCCCNCCCCCNCCCCCCCCCCCCTCCTTCTCTGAAAACCAAGTTCGCAAGTAGTGATACCAAATGTGGTCTTGAGTTTTTTTAGTCGGCACATAAGAAGAGCCTGAACGACTCCTCTTTAGTAAGGCCGGTGCTTCAGCCGCAATTGGAGTTAGTATCAGTGCCAATTGGTTAGATTTTCAGGAGGCTGCAATTGCTACATACGGATGATGATAGGCTTTTTGTACTTTACTTGATCTTTTGGTTGAAACCAACCCTTGATGGTTGGTAAATTAGGGTTTTTATCTCCCTAAAATTTGAACACTCCGTCCACTAATCCCATGCCTGCAAAACCAAAAGACTTGTGCAACACAAGCTTGAAGGTCGCCGCAGGGCGAGGTAGCTTGAGACACGCATCATTCTCATGCTGGATGTGATTGCAATGGTTACGAACATCCACCAAATTTTCAAAGAAAAACTCAATCTCAGTAATTATTTTCAGGGTACGTGTTTTTTTTTCTGAAAAAAAAAAATAGCAAGAGAGAGGCCGTGAAATCTGAACTTGTACATGCCAAAGGGCTGCGAAGAGTTTGTCGTCCGTGCGGAAAAATTGGCCGACCACTGAGGCCACATTCTTTATGATCTTTGGTCTTTCTCCAGTTTTGGTGGGATACCAATAACGACGATGTTAACCTAGAAGAACAACATATTCGTTGTTGGAGACCATCATACTCTTAAAACACCACGGGGGATCACATGAAATACCATGGTCCTCTCCATACCAATCGGTTTTGATTAGAAGACATATCGAAGGTGAAAACAAATAGACATGATCGAGGTTGAAATCTAAAGCTCCGTTGCAGCACGCGGATGAGTCGAAAGTGAGTTTGAAGATCCAAGACACTGAATTGCTTGGAGGTCGGCGGCTTGGCTACGAGATAAACCCTTACATTAGGTCTTATCTCCTCATCATGATCCAAATGTAAGATATCAATGACATCTCCCATATTATGTTGGCTAGGGAAAGAGATGCGGCAAAATTTACAGTAACATTTTCGATGGAGGATGACATATTGGACAATGGAGAGGAGGGGAGGGAGCACTCGGGTGGGAGATGCGATTGTTAGGAGGAGGATCTATATGGAGACGTCGCGGAGCGACGTGATAGCATCGGCTCGGGTTTTTTCCCTTGAAACTTGAGTGTTTTATCATCTTTAGATTTATGGAAATTCATGTACATTATGCATACAACATCTACATAGTGTAGTATAAGTTTGTGTAACAAAAATTTTCATTTGATTCAAAAGATAACTGAACATAGACATAACATCATAAAAGGCATGAATGCACGCTACGACTTCATTCACATGATGAATGAATTATGGAAAGAGCGCACTACTATCAAACTGACATGCCAAGCTAACCAACATATGTTTGTTTTTCTTTACGTAATTCCTACTACAGTTCTACCTCAACTACCGAAACGTCACATATAATTAGATACATATATCATGCACGCATGGTTTCATTTGACTGATGAGTATCAGATTAAAAAAAAAGGGATTGATTAGTATACATGTTTTTTTTTTTGTTTGAAAACAAGTATACATGTTTATTGCATGAAAATGTTGAATCTGGTGTCAATTACCAATTAAAGCCGTAAGGTATATGCAGGAAGCCCCAAAAAACAAAATTATAAGAAGAATCAGATATTTTTTTTCTTTCATTTCTGAATTTCATACACAGTATAACAACTGTAGTGCTTAAAATGTTGTTTATCCACTGTGTCCCATCAGGAGTGCAATGAGGATGGAATTTGATAAAGAAATGACAAAGGGTGTGGTCAATTCGTTATACGTACACGTTAAAAACGTTGATATCGGATTGATTCATACATATTCCTTTCACAGTTCACGGGGCAATATGTAACAAAATCACTTTTACAAGCCTAAAAAGATCAATACGAGAGAAAATACGCAGAACTCTCTCTTTCATACACAAAATCCACCAACGTCCTAATCATGTCCAATTGGAGATATACAAATGTGGACACTTATAACGTGTCACGGAATCTAATCATAATGTTTATATAGCAAAGTATTATTTCCATATAATTAATTCCAATGTCATTTGCACCAAGCCACCAACATATATAAGTCCCCAAAAGTTCTTTCAGGTCATGCGAAAGGTGATTTGCCGGACAAGTTCTTCTTCCACTTTCTCCTTACTAAAACATTGAACCAACAACAATGAATATTGCTAATGTATACTTGCATATGATCGAGGACTATATATTGGTAACTTGAGATTATTGCAAAATGATTTTTCAAGTTGAAGTACACCGTATATAATATATATAGTCATACTGTAATCCATATTTGAGCCAAAACTCTTTTTTTTGGGTGGAATATTTGAGGCACAACTTGTTCAACAATGTATTTATGAGTTATGGCACATGACCTGACATCAAAATTTTTGTTACATGACTCAGATCATGAACGGGTTTCTTTTATTTTGTGAAGTTTAGAGTTGCGACAATATTTTTAGTTTAAGATTTAGCTCTCCGAGTCTCTGTTAATACATTTATATTTCAATATTTGTTAAGTACATTTTTTTGAAGGAGATGGATGCATTTCATGGTAAAGAGCAATGTTTTAAAAGACTAAGGCGTAACCGAGACGTAGCCGATAAAGCCTCACCGAGGCGTAAGCCTTGTGGTATAACGATATATACAACTATTATTCTACAAGATCACTTTAAACAACAAAGAATCAGAAAGAAAATAAATCTTGGCAGCTTATCAAACAAAGTTTCAGCTCCAAGCTCCAAAAGATTAGTACATAACAGTTTAAGCCTATTAAACAAACTCTAGTGGGCAACATATCAATCATTAATTATCACTCACTCAAAGTTTCATAATCCTATCAGCTATCACTCATTCAGCCATGAACATTCAAAACTCCTTTGCTGCAAGGATCAGAAAAAACAGAACATTCACAAAATAAAGAATATATTCTGAATCGATAAAATGAAGAATAGTTTGAGCCAAAGTCAGCAAAGCCAACAATCAAGGTCAATAGTGTAGTTTAAATAGGATAAGTGTTAGTACAATATAAATAGGATAAGTATTGATAAGATTTGTACTCAGTGAGAGTCTTTAGCTCTTTTTTTTTTTTTTTTTTCTTGCTTCTTCTTCTACGTTTTTTTTCCTCTGATTCATCTTTGTTTGTTTTTCACTTTTTTTGGGCGTCCGCCTTGGACGCCTTTGGATGCATTTTTTTGCGCCTTCGGTGCCTTGATGAGCGCTTTCAGCGCCTCTGCACCTAGGTAGCAAAACTAATGCAATCTCACAAGCGCCTCACGCCTTTGAAGCCTAAAGGCGCTCCTGAGGCACGTTTTTCATACATTGGTAAAGAGTCATAAGACCAAATACTATAAGATCAAGAGCAAAGTTTTTTATATATTCAACTACAACTAAAAAACTGAAAGGGAAATCCGAAAAATCTATGTCCTAAAAGGTGGACAGCTATACTAGAAAAACGAATTAACATACATACCCTCTTACTTTATGTAAGAATCTTGTCATACATACAGCCCTGACATTAAACCTAGCTAGAACCCGGTCTAAAAGAGGCCCAAAACATAGTTGGAAGATGGCAAGTGGAAAGAGAGAAAATTGCTGACTTTAAAGAAAGTCGACACCGCCAAACTACGCACCGCAACTTCAATCACGATCGTCGCTCTCCCGGAGAGAATAACTAGCGCCACTGCCTCCTCGATCGATACCCCTACAGTTCGATTTTTAGAATCACTCTAATAAACTCGGAGGTCATCGAATGGAAATTAGTTTATAGCCCTTGATGTTTTAACTTTACATAACTTTCACAAATTGTATAACAAAGATACAAGAAAAATTCCGATAACAAAGATTTGATATATAACCAGTATATGATTAAAGCCTAAAAGCAAAGAGATCAGCTTTATCAATATTCCCTGAATCCCAGGTAGAACAATAAATTGTTTCCAATATTTCCACTTGAACAACACATGCATGGCCTAGCAGCCCTAACTAGAATGAACTTGAGCATTATAACCAACATAAGAGCACATAATAGAAATGATCTAGCATGCAAGTGTTGATACCCGAAAAATCATTACGAGTTTCTCAAGTAAACTTACATCATACCACTATGGCAATACCAAGCTTGTGTAAGCACTTGGTCAATAAATCAAGCTACATGCTATTTCCTAAATCCTACATACGCTTAAGGTGAACGTGCCATATGCCCATATACCAAGATCATATCTAGATACAACAAGCTAATGCAATCTCAATCTTATATTCACGCCAAGCTCAATCCCATGCCAAGCAGATTCATGACTAAAAGGATTACTCCAAGCATCAACATGCATATGAGTTTGACAACATTTAAAAAGCATACCCAAAGTCATTCTAAAAGCCACCATGCAGCAATCATAAGACTAATACAACATGCATATGCCAAGCTGCTCTTTTGAAAGTCATGAATCCATTCTAAAAGCCTTAAGAGAGCCACACCAAGCCCATCTCTAAAGCAAAAACCTTTCAATGCACGCATGCTATTTCATGGTCATTTAAATACATAAGGCAACCACAAGCCGAAGCAATCAAATACATTCTCAATACATGCCTATGTAAGGTTGCCACAAGCCAAATTTCACTTAGTGTCAAGCAGTTGCAATATGCAAAATCATGCGATGGAGGAAAATGCAAGAAAACTTTATATACCACATGCAACCACACTACATCAAATATATGCTCGTGAATTCAAACACACAAAGAAAATCGACTACTATGCTGATTCAAGAAGACATAATCAAAATTCAAGAAAACGACTAGCCGCAGTAATTGAAGAAAAAAATCAAACTCACATGACTTATCATCCACTCGGGAAATGATGGCGAACACGACAATAGACTTCAAAAACTCAAATGCAAGACATGCTAACTGCTAATCATTAAGGCACTCATGAATTTCAGGGATGCCCACTGTATTTCAAGTTACAAAGAGCAATCAAGCAAATTGATGGCATCAACAGTCATTATCAATCAATGACTACCAACTACGGTTTCTTATACATATTCTTCTATGCCTACAAAACATTGTCCTAGTCCATTTTTCAAACTACCAAACCTATCCAGCCAAGCGAAATCCACATTTCTCCTTATTCTATCATGAACCAAACACATGCAAGCTTTTCCTTATGACTGCAAGTTTCAACGTCAACCATCTCTTTATAATTACTATCCTACCCTTGTTACTATCCTACCCTTGATAATAAGATCTCTTCAATGTCCTGAACCATTTCTAATTAATCTATTCTGGCACATTCAGCCTCAAACTCCTAACTTTTACCTTTTCTTATTTACCCAGATCCCCACACAAGCCTAAATCACTATCTGGTCATGCCAAGCCGACCATTATATATGCCTAAACAAGCAATTGGAGCCAAGCAAAAGTAAAGCCGAAGAAACAATCGTTCCTAAATCTTACGAGGTGTGAGCAAAACTTCCTAGCTATCTTCATGAAGTATTCAAGCAATATTTCCAAAATGACCGACTAAAGCCAAGCAAGGAGATCAATCTTATAGAAATCAAAAGCTTGTATAGCTTGAACATGCCAAAGTCAAGCCACATGTGAATTGCATCAACAATTAGATACAAAAAAAGAAACAGAAAAAAAAAACCAAACCGCAGCTGAAGCAAAGATCAGTCCTATGCTAGCTGGTTCAACACAAGCACAACCAAGACAATCTTATTCACCGACTAGTCAATCATCGACTACGCCAATAAGTGCAACAAACGACACTTTTCACACAACGGTGCAGAATAGCAGGGTTGTACAAATTTCAAAAATGCTTCATACGACGTTCAGAAATTGTCAGCCATTGTGTGGATAGTCTGAGATCATTCCAAAAAAATTTTCCCTTAAACCAGTACAACACTTAGGACAAAATTTTGTTGTGTGAATGAAGATAAAAATGAGGCTAATTTTGCTTCTAACCCACTCTAGTTTGACATATAATTGGGTTTCGTTACATAACAGTGAAACAAATAAAAGTTGTGTGAATGTATAAAATTTAAACTTCACACAATACTTTTTATATATCTATTGTACGATATATATCTCTCTTGTTGTGTGAGAGTATAATATTTTCAACAGTCACACGATGACTTTTCAGTTTTGGTTGTATAATGTATTTTCGTGTCATGAAGCTCATCTCTTACATTTGGCAATACTACTTTAAGTTCTTCATCCCATGACAATTAACTAAGAAATGTTGTGTGAAAGTATAATTTTTAAATATATCACACAATTGTTTTCAATATTACGTTGTATGTATCGTAACCTCTAACCTCTAAACCAAGGCTGCGGACTTCTAGTTTTAAAATTTCTCTGACATCCTCTGAAAACCTCAATTTTTTGTGAAGGATATCGTTGGTGGTTTTGATGTAACAACGGAACACTCAAACCTGTTGTGTGAGAGTATAGTATTTTCAGCAGTCACACAACGACTTTTCAGTTTTGATTGTATAATGTATTTTCGTGTCATAAAGCCCATCTCTTACATTTGACAATACTACTTTAAGTTCTTCATCCCACAACAATTAACTAAGAAATGTTGTGTGAAAGTATAATTTTTAAATATATCACACAATTGTTTTCAATATTACGTTGTATATATCGTAACCTCTAACCCCTAAAATACCCTAAACCCTAAACAACCCTAATAGTTAAAGCCAAATTTCCTATTGTAATGTACCACAACAGTTGTTTTGTAATCCTGAAGTGTGACGTAAAATTAATATTGTTGAATTTATGGTTGACCGAGTTGATCGATACCCAAACGTTACCGAAAATTTGTGAATTTTGTTACACTACTATACTTCACTATATTAATTATATCCAACGGTCGAATTTTCATGATTTTAATCCTAAACATCTAAATCACAATCAACCTACTAATAAGGTATAACATGTTTACTATGTTGCACATAATGTGACATAACATGTGTAGTACATGTTATATAAACGTGTGTTTATCTAGAGAGACACCATTGAGGAAACGAAATTTTGAAAATCGAATCGTATGGACATGTTTACGATATTGAAGCATGATTGTGGTAGAAATGTCATCAATTTTTGGTATCACATGAGTGTCAATCGACGCGGTCAACTCTAATTACACTTACTTTCATTATGGGAAGCCAAACCATCATGATATAATTAACACCAGCTTCTTATATGAGTTCAAGCATAATAACCATATGATTATACGAGTGTCGACAAAATAAAAAAAAATGTTTAGAATATTGCATTTCGACATGTTAATTTTCGTACGATGAGCCTCCCATATTTAGATAACTCTTAGTGTTTTTATGCGTTGTGTGAGTGAAAACTAGGATTATTTTAAAGAGTGACTCATTAGAATGAAAAGGAGCGGGAAATTTTCCGCCCTCAACGATTAAGTGAATGTCTCTATTTTCTTTCTTCTCAGACAACACAAAATATGCAATTTATGTTGTTTGATTTGTAAAATGGATGAGGAAAAAATTAAGGCTGAGATGTAGCAACTGGAAATCTCCTGCTCTTGCAATTTAAGGATGTCATTTCTTCTCAGACAATAAAATATACAATTTATGTTGTCTGATTTGTAAAATGGATAGGGAAAAAATTAAGGCTGAAATGTAGCTAGCAAATGAAAATCTCCCGCTCTTGCAATTTAAGGATGTCATTTCTTCTCAGACAACAAAATATACAATTTATGTTGTCTGATTTATAAAATGGATAGGGAAAAAATTAAGGCTGAGATGTAGCAACGAGAAATCTCTCGCTCTTGCAATTTAAGGATGTCATTTCTCAGACAACCAAAATTTAGAGTTATGTTGTATGATCTGGGAAACACTTGACTCAAAAACCTAAAGGATGTACTTGACACTTGGAAGAAAAAAAAAGTAATCGCTCACAAACACACACACACTCACTGCTCACACACACACAGTCACCTATCGCCCTTTCTCTCTTCTTTCTCTCTTCTCGAACTCAACCACTCTCACTTTCTCTCTTCTCACTTCCTCAATTTCTTCTCAATCACACCTCTCAATTTCTTTCTCTCTCAAACTCAATCACTCCTGCCTCTCTTTCTAACTCCACAGACTCGCTCGAAAACGTCTCCCCAAAACCAAAACTTACAGCTGAACCCTCACTCTCTCGAGTCTCGACAACATCTCCCCACAACCTAGACCTCCATCCTCGCTCCCTTTATTTCCTACACCGCCGCTCTCCCAAACCCTAACGGCAACTCCGCCTACTACCAAACTTGGGCTGCCCACACCGGCGTCGTTACTAGCGAGATAGTTAGCGAGACCTATGCCGTTGTGGGCCGAAACCCTAATAAGCAGGGATCTAGGAAGCCATTCAACGTCATAAAGGAGTTTATTAGCTAGCGGTAGCAACCTGATTTGTTTGAGGTCATAGCAGCGATTCGGGTCTTGGCGTCTGTTATCTTGTAGAGCGAGGGCATGACAATGATAGAGCTCGAAATTGAGCTCAAGAAAGCCAATTCTCTTAAGGTCTCACTCAATTTCTTAGCCCTTTTGATTCTTTGATGTTGTATTTCAATTTGAATTGGTCACTTATTTTCTGAATTTTGGGGATTTTGAGCATGGTATCGGTTTGTCAACCTAGACCTCCCTCTTCTCGGTTGGTCTAGGTAGTCGAGACAAACAGCAATGTTAATTGTTAAATTTCATTACTTTGTGATATTTGTCTTCAGTTTTCTTTTGGGCATTTATTTGATTTACTGGCTGGAGTCTTTCCTACATCTAGGCAACTATCACTTTAGTTGTTCTTGGGTCCTGAAGGCCCTAATGTTGATCCGCTCTGTGGTCTTCGATAGTATGCATTAGACACGACCAAGCTGAACCAGTGGGCTTTTCCAAGATTTTTAAAAAACCTATACTTTTTTTTTGTCAGCTAAAAGTAGACACTCCTATGATCATTTTGAACTTGGTTTCATGCAAAACAAAGTTGATTTGAGAAACTTGTGCTATTTTGAAGTTTGCACAGTGTTTTCAGAATTTTCTACTGAACCAGCATTTTCAGTCACTTTAAACCCTTATCTGACCATCCATATGGACTCCGTTTAACTTGAAATTTTGTCAAGTCTTAGTTTTGTTTGTCTATTTTGAATCTGGAGATTTTGACTTGAAAATATTGAATGGTGAATTATTGGTGAATTTTCTTCCTTACTACCTGTTTCCTGAAAATTTCTCAGATTTGCAGCTCATTGTTACAAAACAATTGGTTTGAGATCTTTTACCTTTTCATTCAGTCCTCAATTTTTAGCAAGTTGAATTAGACATGCAAATCATGCCTTGAATTAAATTTTAGTCTGAAAGGGTCAAGGAATTTTCCATTCGTAACAATGCATTGTCTTTGTCTGTTATGATACATTCTGATCACTATTATTTCTTTTGGAATATGCCCACACATGGAAACATGTTAGGCAGCAGGTGTCAATTCTTGGAAACATGGAAGAGTTTTGGGTAAAGAGTTTCATATCAAAAGAGGTGGATAACTGTGATTATGGTAATGGGCTCCCTGTGAGGGTTGCTTGTGGTTGAGTTTGGAGCAGGGAGAAAATTAATGCTGGCAGATTGTAATGGCATTAAAAGAGTCTTCTTTTTTTTTTGTAAAGAAAGTCATACCAATTGAAGGTTAGTTTAGTTAATGTATCATTTTCCTAGGTGTAGATTGATATTGCCTTATACTATTGTTAAATTTGAAGGTACTGATCATTTTCCTATGCTGCTCTTAGGCTGATCGATCCTTGCGACAAAAAGAGAGTTTGATATTGCACCGTTTAAGAATTGATAGTAAGGTTCTGAAACTTTTATCCCTAAGTTGTTTTGTAGCTCCATTTCTTCACTACCTTGTACAACAAGTGATAATTTCCTTGGGTATGATAGATAAATGTGTTTGTATCTCCATTTCTCTTAGATCCATGATTCATGTGCTTGTGATGTTTAAGTGTTTAATACAACAATTGGTTATATATCTTTCCTTTTTTGTTATTCATTGATTTCCGTAGGCACATTACTTATATACACTCAGCTGTTTAGTTTTTCTGGCATTAACTCCTATTGGCAAATAACATTCCCTTTGAAGAGAAATATGATGGTGCCATATCAACAGCTTGCCCTGGACTTGGATAATATTGTGGTGGAAACAACTGGTGGAGCAATACCTTGTATTGAAGTAGTTCGAAGAGAGAATCTTCCTGTTTCAAATTTCATGATAATGGTATGAGTCCCATGTTACAGTTTTCTGCAAAATCTTAGATCTTGTCTAAACATTTAAAATATATTGTGTGGAGGTGATTCTAGGCCAGATTCGTTAAAACATAAATATTTCAATTGTCTTAGGCTCGCTTTCGTACATGCTCCAAAGAGAAACACAAATTAAGTGAGTTGCTATGTACATCATCATTTAGATCGAGGAAAATTATTTCCAAAACATTCTAGATTTGTGTTATACAATATTTCTGAACTTTAGAAATGTCTCCCGACCCCCATCTTTTATTTTCAGTTTTCCAATTCAATAACTATGATTCTTAACATTTGGTAGGCTGATGCAGGGGGTTCTCTTTCTCTGATGCATAGGTAGTTGTAGCTGGAGAACAAATTCAGATACAAGTACCAAATTAAAAGGCAAGTTCTATTAATGTTCTTTTGATGCTGGAAACTTGATCATTTTCTCTTAGTTAAATAGCAACTGGATCATCCAAATAGTAACTGAAGCTCCTCAACCTGCAGAAGTAGGTGAGTAGATGCCCTAAGAATATGCTATTGCATTTGGATTATTTGGCCCTTAAAATGATATTATGCAAGTAGTTTCTATGTGCTTAAGAGAAACTTTTACATGATGATAGATAGATTTTGAGTTGATTAAAATAGACTTTGCATATAGCAATTTTGCCAATTTTATGATGATATCTCTCACAACACCATTCTTCCCTTTTAATACTTTGGTTTACTTTGCTGAAAGAAGCCATATAATCGTAAATGGCACATAGATACAATGAAGTTTGTGCAGTCATGCTTGTAACTTTGAAACTATTGTTCAATTAATATTTGCTTACTATTTTGAATCTTAGTAAATTTGTAACTTTTTTCTTTCCTCAGAATTTAGATCGGAGTTAATACCCTGAATACCAATTGCTATTTGATAGCGCTCCTGTTTTTTTAAGCATGCAAGTATATATAAGAGTTTAGTTATATATAAAGCACCATGCTTAATTATGTGTTTTAAAAATAGTAGTAATAATATAGTGATTATGGAGGATGTTGGACTTGTGGTTTTTTTGCAAGTTGATATGGATCGAGTTACATATGTAGCAGCAGGAGAAACTAGCTTTGAATTATGTAGGTAGGTTCAATTGAATACTCGTAGTACATTGTGGATGTTGGACTGGTGGTTTCTTTAGGCTTCTTTTAGATCTTAGACATGCATTAAGATGGGTGTGTACTATGTATATGGCCTTCTTTGATGTGTAATGCATGTTATACAATATTTATAATATGATCATATCTTGGTGGATCGTAGTGATCTTATATTATGTATCTATCTTGGTTTCCCAATCAAGGTTAATACTGTGTTTTTGATACTTTTATGAGATTTTGGTTTGGATGCTATAACTATTTTTCATTTGTTAAATTGGTAGAACAAATCATACAACAGGTTAATGGTAATCCAACGTTGTCTGAATAAATGATCTACAACTAATTCTCTTCGAATGCAGCATTGTGTGTGTATTGATTCACATAATGGTAATAATGAACAAACATGTGTTCTTCTTAACAATCACACAACAAAGAAAATTAATAAAGGCATTGTGTGAATATCATATCACACTACAATTTTAACTAAAAAGCTATTGTGTGAATGTCAACAAATATTGTCGACGGTAACGCAGAATGATCTTGACATATGTACATGAAATCTGTCAATAATTCACACACCAACTCTTGAAAAGAAACAGTTGTGTGACTTGACAATCACACAAGGGTTTTCACAGTTGTTGTGTGATTCTCGACAGATATCATCGACAGCTAACGAGAAGCAGCTCGGCATGTGTTGGCCTCTGTCGGCATCTGTCAATAATATCTGCCGAGAAACACACAACAATATTCTACAAAAAACCATCACTACCAGGATAAGCACCTAAGCCGAACGAAAAAAAAAAAACCAGGCCGACGAAAAAAAGATTTCGTCGGCTAATTTAAATTTTCGTCGGCTAAAGTTGACTATAGCCGACAAAATTAAAATTTCGCCGGCTAAATAATTTTTTTCGTCAGCTATAGTCTGTGAACCTTGGCCGACGAAATTTTTTAAAATTTAGCCGACAAAATTTAATTTCGTCGGCTAAAGTGCTTTATATTTGCAAATCTGGACAGCAGCTCATCTGGGAAAAAAAACGGGAGAAAAAGTTTGGGTGTTATCGAAATCTGTCCATAATTAGTTTGTGGAGCTATATATAGGTACGTATATGTGTATGTATGTTGATTTTTGAGTTTTATTTGAGTTGATCGATTTTGAGTGTGATTGAGTTGATCGATTTGATTGATGATTTGATAATATATATGAAGTTGTTGTTAATAATTAATTAAGTAGTAGATATATATATATATATATATGTTAATTAATTATAATATTATTGTGTTGATGGTAGTGAAGTTACTGATGATATGAGTTGATGATGATTTTGTGATGATTGATTTTGATATATATATATAATATTGTTATGAGTTGATCGATTTTGAGTACGTTGGATGTATATATATATATGTGTTGATCGATTTGGTTGACGATTAATTTGATAATATATATGAAGTTGTTGTGAATAATTAAGTAGTAGATATATATATATATATGTTAATTAATTTATAATATTGTGTTGATGGTATGATCGAAGTTGTTGATGATGATTTTGTGATGATGTTGATATATATAATATTGTTTTGTAATTATTAAGTATATATATATGTGTGTTAATTAATTTGTTATTAATTAGTTGTAGTACGTAGAATATATACTAAATGAATTGAGATTTTATATATGGCATGGAATTTAATTAATAATTAGCTAGCGTTATACATATGTATTTTGTTATATTTTCAAGATATGGATAAGAGTTGGATTTCGTTTCCAAAATGGGACAAAAGATATGGTAAAGGAGTTATGAGTTTTTTGGAATATGCGCTGGCTAATGCTAACGGGAGTACAATTTTCTATTGCCCGTGCACGAAATGTCAGTGTCGCAACGACATACATCGATTTCCGATTGACAAAGTATGGCAGCACCTGAAGAGTAACGGGTTTTAGGAGAAGTACACGTGTTGGTTATATCACGGTGAAACATCATCAGGGGGTCCGCATGATCATGGGCAATTTTCTGAGACGGGCAGTACATCCAACGATCCAACAACGACCTTCATCAACGACATGTTTCCTTATGAGAGCGGTGTATGCGCTCAAGGACAGTATATGTTTGAGCCGGTGCAGCCCTTCCCTAGAGTTGTGAACACTGCTAGTATTGACAAGTATAACAAACTGCTTGCTTTCCAACAGACCCATGTGTACCCCGGTTGTCAGAAGACCGTTCTTGAAAGTGTGATGGACGTAATGAAGATTAAAGTTGAGACAAAATCGACCGTGAAGGCTATTGATGAATATCTACAGTACACTGCTTCGATGCTGCCCCAAGGTCATCGTCTTCCTACCACTCATCACAAGGTCCGATGTATCCTGAAAGATCTTGGGCTTTCTTACTTCAAGATCCATGCGTGCAGATATGACTGCGTTCTCTTCTGCGGTAAAGATCCAGAAGGGAATGACCTTGGTGGGCTTAACGCATGTCTGGTATGTCACACTGATAGATATAAGCTGACTCCTGCAGGCAATATGAAACCTGTGAAGGTACTTCGGTATTTCCCGTTGAGGGATAGGCTGGAGCGGTTGTACATGTCTTCACACACGACCGAAGATATGAGATGACATGCTGATAGGGAATTGCATGATGAAAATACCCCTATACACCCTGCTGACGGGGAGGCTTGGAAGCATATAGACAGGGAGTTTCCTCATTTTGCGTCAGAGGTCCGAAATGTGAGGATCGGGCTCTCATCCGACGGGTTCAACCCTTTTGGCAACATGAGTCTTCAATACAGTGTGTGGCCGGTGATTTTGGTACCGTACAACCTTCCTCCATGAATGTGCATGAAGGAGGAATACAATATGTTGAGTTTGTTGATTCCGGGACCCGGTTATCCAGGGAAGTGTCTCGATGTGTATTCGAGATCTTTGATTGAAGAGCTTAAGTTTTTGTGGGACGTTGGTCATCTCACTTATGACAAGTACATGCACGAGATGTTCCAGATGCATGTCATGGTTGTTGGTACCATCAGTGATTTTCCTGCCTGTGGGATGTTGTCGGGCAACGTTGTTAAGGGATACAAGGTTTGTCCAGAGTGCATTAGTGATGAGGGGAGCAGCAATCATTGCAACAAGATATGCAAATTGGGTCACCGGGCTCTCCTTCCATATGATCACGAATGGCGGTTCGATGCACAGGCATTTGATGGAACCGTAGAAAACGGTGTGCCTCCCAGAAGATGGATGGGGGAAGAAATTTTAGTAGTGCTTAATGAGTACGATTTTGGGCAGCTCAGCAATCATCCCAATATTGTGGCGGCAATACCTGAAAGACCCGACAGGTACAAATTCTGGACACATAAGAGCATATTCTGGGAACTCTCATACTGGAGTAAGTTGTTGATCAGGCACTACCTAGATGTGATGCACATAGAAAAGAATGTTTGCGACAGTGTGGTGGGCACAGTGCTAAACTTGGAGAGAAAGACGAAAGACGGTTCTAAGGCACGCATTGATCTAAAAAAAAATGCAATTAAGAAGACATCTGTGGTTGAAAAGAAAGGGGAAGAAAAAAAATGCCTCAAGCTCCTTACACCGTTGAAGCCTGACCAGAAGAACCTAATTTTCAGGTTGATGAGTTGTAGTGAAGTATCCTTCAGGCTATGCAGGAAATATAGCCCGTTGTGTGAACTTCCAGGACAATAAGATGTACGGGTTGAAGAGTCATGACTGTCATATTCTGCTACAACGTCTCTTCCCTGTTTTCATTCGACAGTTCCTTCCCCGTCAGGTGGTGGAGCCGTTAGTACCGTTGGCAAGATTCTTCCAGAAGTTTTGCACACGGGAAGTAGAAAAAATCTGACATCCGGGAAATGCAAGAGGACATCATTTATATCATGTGTAAATTTGAGGATATTTCCTCCAAATTTTTGACATCATGCCTCACCTGATGATCCATCTTCCCGAGCAATTGTTGCTTATCGGTCCAGTACACTACACTTGGATGTATCCCATGGAAAATACGTTTTTACACCTGAATTCCTCAATATACATGTTCAATAATCATAACACTTTGCAACTTGATTTATAGGCAACTTGGAGACTACAAAGATTATGTGGCTAATAAATCCGCGCCTGAAGGATGTATAGCTGAAGCATGTATTACGCACAAGTGCGTCACCTACATGAAGTTGTATTTAGGAGCGTTGAAGGAAACTCCGCAAACCATACCGGTAGATGTACCGAAGTTCAATCTTTCCATACTCTCCAGTGATGTTGAAGTTTATGGAATTTTGCCAGACTCCTACAAGTTGCAACCGCATGAGCTAGTCATTGCCCACTGGTGGGTATTGATTAACTGTCCAGAAGTTGTATACTGGAAAGACATCCATCTAAATTGTCCAGCCATTCAAGGTGATCTCGAGTACCACAACAAGGAGTTCGCAGACTATTTTGGCGGCTGGGTACGTAATTCAATATTTTTGTACGTGTTTATGTTTATTGCATAATTATCCATATTTACAAATTTTAACCGTTGGTTGGTTGCAGATGAACCATATTCAATTTGATGGTCACCTAAATTGGTTGCACGAACTAAGACTTCTAGCGATGAAGTCGATAACGTCAAGAGTTTATCTGATGTGCAAGGTGAATGACGTGCAATTTATATGTGAACAGAGAGACAGCAGACGGAGAACACAGAATTCTGGGGTCATGGCGCATGGTGGGAGGAATGGAGTTGACTATTACGGTGTTCTCCATTCAGTGGTGAAACTCGTTTATGGGCAAGGCATGACAGTGCACCTCTTCAAGTGTAGATGGTTTGATACTAGGCCGCAGAGCATGAAGACCGATCAGTACGGAATATTATCGGTGAACACTGCTACAAGTTCTTACGAAGATGACCCGTTCGTTTTTGCCACATCGGTAAAACAAGTGTTTTATCTTGATGACCTTGCTAAGGGTGACGCGTGGAACGTAGTCAACCTTGTGCACCCTCGAAAATTTACCGGGCGGCTACACTTGGAGTGGCCGAAGACGAGGAAGAAGATGTTGCGTATCAAGAGCCCAACGCAATAGGTATTCCTAACTCCTCTACCGTTCGCCTTAATAATTTTAAAGCGGGTCGTTCGGTGCGAATTCGTGATGAAGAGCCAAGGCTTATTGATGTTGATCCAAATCAAGAAACAGACGAAGACTCTGGCGATGAGGAAATGTATAGATTACCAGAAATTAATTCTGACACCGAAGAAGACTCATCGGATGATTCCGATTACGAGCCTTAGTTTTAATTTAGAGGATGTAATCCATTAATTTGTAATAAAAATAAATGTATTACTTTTATAGTTTACATATGTTGAATGCATATTTCTGTTATTTTATATGAATTTTGGTCATATATGAACAGGAAGTCAGTATCAGTTACATTAAACCTTTTGTTTTTTTAATGTATTTTTTATACTTTAGCCGACGAAATATACCATAATTCGTCGGCTTAAACTACCTTAGCTGACGAAATATATCATAATTCGTCGGCTTAAATCATCTTAGCCGACGAAATAAGTCATAATTCGTCGGCAAAGATGAGGTTAGCCGATGAATACTCTAATATTTCGTCGGCTAAACCCTAAACCCTAAAATTTTTATAGAATTAAATTCAGTTTATCCCCTTGTGGTTTGGGGGTAATTTCATGTTAGTCCTTACACTTTTATTTTCATCAGTTTACCCCTTGAACTCTTCAATTTCTATCTGTCGTGCCCAAATTCTCATATTCCGTTTGAATTGACCGTTAATTATCAGCAATTAAGATCCAATTTGGACAGATAAAGTCCGATTTGCCCAAATTCTAGATACGGGCCTCACAGTTAAGGTTAAAATTATCAGCAGTTAATGTCCGATTTGGACAGAATATAGGATATTGGTCATGCTTGAGGAAAATTCAAAAGTTTGAGGGGTAAACTGATAAAATTGAAAGTATAGGGATTAACATGAAGTTACTCCTAAACCTCATGAAAGTATAGTTGTTTTTAAATTTTTTTATTACATACTTTAGCCGACGAATATCTTACATGTTTCGTCGGCTAAACAGTAAACTAGGGTCGACGAAATAATTTATATATTCGTCGGCTAAACTCATAGACTATAACCGACGACTATTGTTTCGTCGGCTAAAATCATAGACTATAGCCGACGACTGGTTTTTCATCGGCTAAACTCTTGGACTATAGCCGACAATGTGTTTCGTGTTCGTCGGCTAAAATCATCACCGACGACCTTTTCCCGATGAAACTATAGCCGACGAAGTCTCGTCGGCTAAGATTTTAGCCGACGAATTAATCTAACAAGCCGACGAAACTTTTTCGTCAGCTTAAGTGCTTATCCTGGTAGTGCATTGTGTGATTATCGGCATAATTCATCAACATATGTCGACAGCTGCCGAGAAGCAGCTCGACATGTGTCGGCAGCTGTCGATGATATCTGCCAAGATTCACACAATGGTTTTTATTGTATCGTTGTGTGTCAGTTTGTCAGACAAGCTCTTTTTAGCCGTTGTGTGACATGTTGATCAGACAGCGATCGGATTAACAACAAATTTAATCTTTATCAGACGACGCTTTTTCCCTGTTGTGTGATGCATTATCTGGCGTATCACAGCATAAGGGAATATTGAATTCATCCAAGATACAGACACACTACTTAAAAGGAAGGAGCAGCATGCACAATCTCTCCTCGCATTAAAGACACGAGTCCTAGAATACCCGATATGAAAACTTCAAACTCACCTAAGTGAAGCAAGTACAATCAAATACCAGAAACTGAAGGAGAAACACGAATCAATCGAATAGACCCATTCAGCAAATTGTTCCCTATAGTCATAAGAGATTGGTCCCCGCAGTAAGAGGAAGACATTGAAGTTGTTAAAGTTCTGGGATTTTGAAACAAGATAAGAGACACGAATCAAAGAAAATTATAATTCGAAACATACCTTCAAGCTGCAGTGAACTCTTGTCCAAAAGAATGACCATCTCTATGACACGCACAAAAATACAAATTGGGATAGGAAGGCAGAAGACCAGACGACGAGAATGTAGAAGAAGAGGAGGAGTCAAAGAAAATAGGAGACCGGTCAGTTTGGGCTCTCCTACACAAAGTGATTGGGCCAAGCTAATTTTTCTGGTTCTTTTTGATTATGTGGCCCATTTCATACTCCGAATAGCCCACATAATCAAGGGGGCTAATGTTGATACCCGAAAAATCATGCACTTTGCTACGCGATAATTTGTTATGTAATTCATGCAAAATCTTATAATCTTAGGATTTTAACACGCCAGGCAAATATGCCCATTGATGTGGACCCAAGCCACATCCACGCATCTTTGGGGCTTGTAGAAAGTGGGTGTGGTGTGGAAGGTTACGGAGGCACATGACGCTCGTTCGTCGGTTTAACGTTGTTGATAATTTCGGTCTTGGGCCTGAAATTCAAGCTCAACGACCTAAATCGATGACGAATCGGTGAATACAAGAGAATTTGACTACTTATCCCTTAAGCCTAAAAATACTTCCAATATCTAAGGCCCAACACCTCCCCTTTAGAAGCCCCAAACCCTATTCTTTTACAAAAACCCAATCTCTTCTTTCTTTTCCTGTTCAAGAACCAATTCTTCATTTTTCTCTCCCCGCAGCAATGTCAAAACTCAGATTTCATGCTTTATCCAACTAAAATGTCTCTTTCTTTTCTTAGCAGAGAAAGAAGAGAGTGTGTGACTGATTCTAAAGCAGCTCCTTCATCCTCAAATCAGGAGATCGTGGGCTTCAAGATACCTTGTCCACCTCATTCCTAGTTTTATGTCTCTGCAGCCGTCCATGCAATGAGTCGACTCTTTCAACTTCCAAAACAGGCCTCTCTTTCCCGATTTCCTAAGACCAGAATCAACACGTAGAAAGGGAATCCTTTTTACCCAACGGATTAGCCATTGGCAGTCACTGCAAAACCCAACAATTTGAGCCCTATAAGGAGATGGATTGGGAGTTGAGAAATCTATCCAGCAATAACCCAGAAATCCCCCCATAAACACTCAAGCCATGCTTTCATGCCCTCAAGCAAGAAGCCTCATTATCCTTTCCCCCAATCTTGTTCTAAAAACCCATTATTTTCCAGAAAACTAATCCTCAAAACCCAGTCCAATTCTCATCACTGCGGTGTGTCTTTAGCTCTCACACCAGGCTCACGCTATAAGCTCGTTTTGTTGTTTGAATCACATACAAGATTTCCCATCAATTAGATTCTTGGGTTAATCTTGGCCTAGTCATGCTTAATTCAAAAAGAACCCTCACAGAAAGCTTGGTAATCAAAACTCCATTACTTTAAACAGCTTAAACAGTTTTAAGGTTCTTTTAAAGCTCCAGAACTTAGAACCAAGCATGAATCACATACTTACATAGGCATAGGCAAGGAGTACGACGCTAGAAGAGAGGTAATTTATTCAAAGAGACAACTACTGTTAGATCATATCTCTACGCAATTCATTCAGAATATAAACTCAGCATCTACTAATATAAATTAGCTTGGAGAACGAGACCCATGTATTAACAATGCAAAAAAGAACAAATAATCGACAAACCACCTATATAATCCATAGCTCCAATTCACAAACAACAACCCTAATTGCTTCATAGAGTTTAGCTTACCAGAAAACCATCTCAAAACTAAATCGTACGTACTCACAGCTCAAAACAATGAATTCAAGTTAACCCGGCACTCCCTCCACTGACCCGTCAACGTGCCGATCCCATTATTCGGAGAAAACCCGAAATCGACCCGATCGCAGGTGATCAGCATCAACCGAGATTTCGACAGCCACAGCCCACACTTAAACCTCACCGAAGTCATCAACCTGACTCCAAAACTCACCAATCCCCGAGACCTCTCGTCGGAGATTTCATTCGCCACGTCATCGCCGACCCACTCACTCACCGCTACGAGTTTCATGTCAACACGGGTCTGGTTCCTAGTGTTCACAACGAAGGGCCGCAACGACGTTCTCCCGACCCTGATGTAGTTACGGTCACCGTAGACGATCGAGGCATCGACGTGGTCGTAGTGGATTCTGAATTTCTGGCTGGGGTTTATGGCGAGAATGCTGATATCCCACGTGGCCGTTAACTCGGAGCGACTCAGGTCGAGTTGGGGCACGGTGGCTGATTCTACTTTGAACTCCGGGAGTTTGGGGTGCATCACCAGCCAATCGACGAAGGCTATTAAGATCAGGACTGCAACACAGGCGAAGAATCCCAACAGGACGCGGACGAAGTAGGTGTGCGTTTTGGGCACAGGGACAGGGCGCTGGGGGGTACTCCGGTGGTAGTGGGAAGGGATAGCCGGTGGTGATTTGACCCGGCTGAACCGGATAGCCAGTCACTGTCTTGTCGTCTTGGGTACTAGCCATTGAAGGATAAACAGACGACGCGGTAGATCAGATGCTATTCTGCTAAAATGAATCGATCGATGGGGATAAGGATGAGCAAATCATTTTACGGGTGGAATTCGTATTAAAGGGAGATAATTAAGTGACTTTTTTCCAAAGGACGGGAGGACGCCCCCTTACCACTCTTATCGGTGAAACTCCAAACTCGAACTGAGGATTAGGGTTTCTGTTTAGGAAGAGCATTTTTTTTTTTTTTTTTTTGAGAATGTGAACTTTGGAAGATGATCTAAGATTAAAAAATAAATAAAAAATAAGAGAAAAGAGAAGAAAAATTTTAGGGAAAATTCTCATCCAAAGAAGCTGCATGTTCACAATCACGGAGTGTATGAAGAGGTGATTCTACTTCTTCCGCACAAAATGGACATTGGGTATCAATGTCAATACCACGTTCACTAAGTCGACTTCGTTTTGGTAGAATATTAGAAGCAGCTTTCCACACACATATCTGAACTTTATCTGAGACTTGGGGGTTCCTTAACAGTTAGGAACCGTTGAGTGCTCATTTTTAACCCATTTTCTCAAAGCCCACTAGCCCAATCTAGGTCTAATTAATTTATGAAATTAGATTCAAAAATCCCTGAAAAAGGCAAAATATTGCCTTCAAGGGGATTCGAACTTGGATCTATGAAGGAAAACCCAAGCATCTCACCACTCCTGCTAGATTAGAATTTCGTAAGACGTATGTACTAATATTTTATCGTAAAATTTAAGAAATCAAAAGTTTCCGATATCTCATTTGAAATTTTCATTTTTCAAACTATCGAAATCTCCTCAATACTTGATATTTTAGTCCTTGGTCTGATTCTTTGTGAATCCACACCACACTCAGAGTTGTCCAACCATGACCACCCTATAACCTTCAAGGACAAGGGTCTCTACTTGATCTGTCGAAGAGGACGATGTCCTCTCTCCGCTCCCTTTATACTCCTTGTGTCAAACTCTAGGTCGAACCCTTGTTTTCTTACAATATATTTATCTTTGAAATGGTTTAATTAATGATTAATTTTTGTTTACACCCCTGAGGTTAAGGGTTAACATCATTTCACTCCTTGTACTTTTAATTTTGAAAATTTACCCCCTACAGTTTTCAATTTTCATAAACATGTTCAATTGTTGAAATTTCGTCTAATTCACACTACCAGAAGAAAGGTTTTAACCGACAAAAATAAAAAACCAGGCCGACGAAATTTCCCTTCGTCGGCTAATTTAAAATTTTCGTCGGCTATGGTCAACTTTAGCCGACGAAATTAAAATTTCGTCGTCTGAATAATTTTTTTCGTCGGCTATAGTCTGTGAACTTTAGCCGACGAAAAATATAATTTCGTCGGCTAAAGTGCCTTATATTTGCAGATCGGGACAACAAATCATCTGGGGAAAAAAAAAACTATACGTAGAACCTTTAAATGCAAAAAAATCGTGAAATAAGATATGACCAGAATGGTGAAATACGTCTACGGTTGAAAAATCACCGTATTCCGGTAAAGTCTCGGTGCCGATAGTTGCGGTCAATGCAATTTACCCTTATTATTCACTATGCTGCAAATTTGGTTTTTGGTGTCCGATTGACTATTGTGATACCTTTGCAGAAGCGTAACGGCCCTACGAGTCAAACTCATTCCTATTGCCGTGATGTATGGGCCTTTTTCGCTATCCGAGTCCGTTTAGGGCTTCAAAATACAGTTTTCTTATTTCCAATTAGAGTTGACCGTTTCGATCGAGCCCTTAACATTGTCGAATCCAGTTGAATTTTTTACCATAGACATCTTTCGTCATAATGATCATATCTGACGGTCGAATTTTGGTTTGTAAATTTTAGTCATCGGAATCACAACGTGTCTACTATTTACCGTTATTATTCCCTATGGGGAGCCCTATCGTCGGAAGGTAAATGTCTCAAAATTTTTATATGAGCAGTTGCGTCTCATCTACGTGAGAGTTTTTTATGTGGAAGGTTTGACCAAACCACGTAATATAGAGGGAGATATGACCGTTTTCGTGTGATAAGTGACGATGGATTAGGGTTGACCGTTTCGATCGAGTCCTTAATGTTGTCGGATCCAGTTGAATTTTTTACCATAGACATCTTTCGTCATAATGATCATATCTGATGGTCGAATTTTGGTTTGTGAATTTTAGTCATCGGAATCACAACGTGTCTACTAATGTTGTATAACATAACTTGTTTAGTAGGTTATACAACTTTGTGAACCAACTCTATATAGGAAGCAAAATTATCAAAAATCTTGTGAAATAAGATGTGTTCAGAATGGTGAAATACGGCTATGGTTCAAAAATCACGTAAATCGGGTAAAGTCTCGGTGCCGATAGTAGCGGTCAACCCTATTTACCGTTATTATTCCCTATGGGGAGCCCTATCGTCGGAAGGTAAATGTCTCAAAATTTTTATATAGGCGGTTGCGTCTCATCTACGTGAAAGTTTTTCGTGTGGAAGGTTTGACCAAACTACGTAATATAGAAGGAGATATGAGCGTTTTCGTGAATTTATAGACTTTAGCCAATGAGATATTAAAAAAGTCGTCGGCTAAGGTCAAAAATTTTTGGGCGGTAAACCAAATTTGGAGGAAAATTTTCAAATGACTTTAGCCGACGAAAATATATGAAAAGTCCTCAACTAAAGTCGAAAAATTTTTAAAATTTTCAACCAAAATTTTTTGGCGGTCAACCAAACTTTTCAAAAAAGTTTAGCCGACGAAATTCTTTATTTTCGTCGGCTAAAGTTGTAATATCCCACATCGGCCAAACGGGGAGGGGTTATGTGCTGTATATGTATATGCCCACCTCTAATCTAACACGAGGTCTTTTGGTGGCTCAGCGGCTTCGGAGGGGATGGGTACTCCGAGGTTAAGCATGCTGATGCTAGAGCAATCCCAGGATGAGTGACCTACTGGGAAGCTGCTCCTGAGCTGCCGGAAACAAAACCGTGAGGGCCGGTGGACCCAAAGCGGACAATATCGTGTTACGGCGGAATGGGTCCTGGGATGTGACAAATGGTATCAGAGCCACTCTACCGTGTGGTGCGAGTGTGCCGACGAGGGAGTCGGACTCCCAAGAGGGGTGGATTGTAATATCCCACATCGGCCAAACAGGGAGGGGTTATGTGCTGTATATGTACATGCCCACCTCCAATCTAACACGAGGCCTTTTGGTGGCTAAGCGGCTTTGGAGGGGATAGGTATTCCGAGGTTAAGCATGTTGATGCTAGAGCAATCACAGGATGGGTGACCTACTGAGAAGCTGCTCCTGAGCTGTCGGAAACAAAACCGTGAGGGCCGGTGGGCCCAAAGCGGACAATATCGTGTTACGGCGGAATGGGTCCTGGGATGTGACAAAAGTTCTTTATATAGGAGTTTTACCGAAGGTGGATGGTAAGAAGTCTATTTCGCCTGCCAGATTTTCTTCTTGGCCTAGCTCCGCCGTCAAGCCACCGGAGGCCGCCACACTTGTCCCAAAAGCTTCGTCGTCGTCTCTACTTCATTGCTGGACAGGTGGTGCATCGAGTGGCGCCGCCGTGAGGGATAAATCGAGCTCCAAAACTCCGCCGGTTCGGATTCGGTGTCGATCGAATTTCTCCTTCCTCAGGTCACCATTTGGTGCGTTCTATATATGGATAAGTTGAGTTTGATTAGTACTACATTCCCCTAGAATTTGGTAGCTCGATTCGGTGTGTGTGAGGAGAATTGAAGATTTGAAGTTTTTAGGGTTTAAAATTGGGGATTTTTATATTTTGATTCAATTGACCTGTTTAGGCTTAGAATTGGGCTTCGACTTCTTCTAGAAAGTTGTTCGAAATGTTGAGAGGAAGATTCTATCAAATTTTGGTGCTGATTGGAGGTGGCCGAAAGTTTCTACAATTTTTTTTTTTCAAAAACCAGCAACTTTAGCCGACGATATTTAAAGGTTTATTTGTCGGCTATAGTATTTTTAAATTTTTTTTATAAGGTTTAGCCGACGAATTATGGTATATTTCGTCGGCTATAGTTATTTTTAAATTTTTTATCAAGTTTAGCCGACGAAACAGACTATATTTCATCGGCTATAGTTATTTTTTTATTTTTTTATAAGGTTTAGCCGACGAAACAGACTATATTTCGTCGGCTATAGTCTGGGAGAAAAAATTTTATTACAGACTTTAGCCGACGAATATCTTAATTGTTTCGTCGGCTAAAGTCTGGGAAAAAAACTGAGGACATGTTTTTAGTCGGCTAAACTGTGGGCCTATAGCCGACGAAATTTTTTTTTTGTCGGCTAAAGTCATCGCAGACGACCTTTTCCCGACGAAATCTTAGCCGACGATGGCTCGTCGGCTAAAGTGCTTGTCCTGGTAGTGTCAGACGTTAATTTTAACTTCATAACTCACTAAAAATGTTAAAATAGTCTTATAATAACATAAATCGCCATTTAGGACATTTTTTCTTAGATTTGATTCCATCAATTAACTCCAAATTGGACAGAATTTTAGCAATTGTGTCTGATTTATGATAATTGGAGACTTTAGAGGGTAAATTTTTAAAATTAAAAGTATGGGGAGTGAAACGATGTTAACCCCAAATTTCAGGGGATAAACTGAAATTAATCCAATTTGAATTAATTACTGGCCTTCCTGCACCCGCGATGCATGTGCAAAAGGGCCGCTTTCGAGCGTGCGATAGAGCCGCTCTCACGCGTGCGATTCACATTTGATGAGAGTGGTGCAGAGTGTTTTTAATTGTTCTATACGATTGGTATATATGATTTGTGTTAAAACTATATCTTTCGCCCTTTCCAAAACAAAAAAACATGGGCTACGTACCAAGGGTGTAACCCACTTCACTAAATTAACCATCACGAACTGATGTTTGGTTTTGAAAAATGGTTCAAGTTAAACATTAAATATGGTTCAGTATATGTCAATATCTTTATGCCTATATGTTCAACACTTCTGGATCAAAGCTAACAAACCGACGAATTATAAATATATCAGAATCAAGGAGTCCCATTTATTCAAAAGTTATCTGAAAACCACAACCCAAAGCCAAACACGTATATATGAATTATGTGCTCAACGGTAGTGATAAAATGAAAGAGGCAATGACTGCAAATCTGCAATCGAACTCTACTTTATTCAAAAAAGATTGTAAATTAGGGTACAACCAATTTTGTATCAAAGTAAAAGAAACAGTTCCCAATTTCCCAAACTATTTCAAAGCAGACCAAGAGGAGGTGCGAGTATATGTAGGCCGAGGAGGCCAATGCAGTGGTACCATGGCTGTTGGTACAGGATGACATACTGTCATACAACATGAAGGAGAAGATAAACTACGTCGTTGTTTATACGGCGCAGATATTCATGGCTGCATACATTGTTATCATCAATTTTCCTCTTAAACTATGTTGTTGCCATCGCTATACCTATTGTAGATAAACAGAGAACATACCTTTTGCCAATGATTTCTTCTCGCCTTACTTTCGTAGATGAAGAAAACGTAGGAGAAGAAAACTGCTTGAATATCAGTTTGGATCAATTTCTGTTCCTACTCGTGGGAGAGTTTGTGGGAGAGAAGATAACTGCTTGAAAGTGGTTTATGTTGTTCTGTTTTACTCTTTTACCCACTCATTAAAGTTCTCTACATTAGAGCATCTCCAGTAGTCTAGGTTAGTTTTCAATGAGTGTGGTTATTAGGATCTCCAAATTTGCTCAATATACCTCTCATTTTCTCTACACCTCCTTTTTACTTTTCAATATAAACATTTTCTCACTAGACCTCATTTCAAATTCCTAACATAACCTTAGTTATTTATTGACATATATTTTAATTAATTACTTATTTTAACTCTTATTCACTCAATAATTAAACCTCTCCCTTTTCTTTTTACCTTTTTTTTTTAAACATCCATTATCCCTACCTTCATTTTTTTTTCATGCAAGAAAATGTTTTATCATGAACTATTATATATACGGGGCCTTTCCAACGAGGGATCCCTATTTTAAGTCATTTATAGGGATAGGGCATTACACCAACTTCCCGATTATAATTTTACATCTCCACCGTTCATATCTTAGGTCTATATGAGTAGATCATCTCTACAAAATTTCATATGATTTGGCGATTGTTAAGGCTTTCAAAAGTTCAATTTAGTTTTAATGACCTTCAACGGTTTTAGTTTGACATAAGCTGGACCGTTCAAAATCATTAAAACTAAATCAAACTTTTGAAAGTCTTAACGATCACCAAATCATATGAAATTTTGTAGAGGTGATCTACTCATATAGACCTAAGATATGAACGGTGGAGATGTAAAAATTCAATTGGGAAATGGTGTAATGCCCTATCCTTAGAAAGTGGCCAAAAATAGGGATCCCTCAATGGAAGGGGGCTGTATATATATATATCAGGGCCCTTCCAATGTTATATATATATAACAAAGCAATATGTACCACTTTGCTCTATGAAAAGTTGGAAGGCTTTATAAAAGATGTTAGCTTTGCTTGATTCTATTCTATTTTCTGTTCCAGAATGATTCATTGATTCGGCTTGAAAATATACACATACATGCATGAATGGATGCTAACAGTTGATGGTACAACAAGATTTAATTACTCTCAAAACTTGATAAATTCGGGGGAAGATCCAATTTCGTGTCTTACATTCAAGCAAAATGACTACAAGTTGATGGTACAACAAGGATTAACATTACAGACAAATACATTGTATGAGGTACTCATAACCTTTTTTTTGATATACTTCTGTCCTAGCAGAAGAAAGAACGAGATCAATGAATCCCAGAATTTCACTCCTTCTGGAAGTACAAAATATGTAATGGCCCCCTTGATACTTCCACAGAGCCGTTTTCAGGG
The DNA here is from genome assembly GCF_000184155.1 of Fragaria vesca subsp. vesca. Lineage (NCBI taxonomy): Eukaryota > Viridiplantae > Streptophyta > Magnoliopsida > Rosales > Rosaceae > Fragaria > Fragaria vesca. Next base: position 21,102,335 of record NC_020496.1, on the reverse strand, counting down.
AACCAAGAATTGATGATACTTTGTGATGGAGTAATAGGAGTTTCTACAGGCCACTTATCAACTAGCTTAAAACCAAATCGAGAAGCTGCTGAAAGTATTGAAGGCTCATCTACCCGACGAAAAATATGACAGAGGATTAGGGCTGCTTGATCATTAGATGAAATCAACTCCTTTGCAGTTTGAAAGAAGGGCAAAATAGCATCAGGTATGTAAGTGACATCTGTACCTAATATGATATCAAATCCTCCACTGTTAACTTGCTTGATGGCTTCTATATGGTCTTTATTTCCCCATTCTAATATTCTTGTAGTAAATTTGTCTGAAATTGGCGGTCTAAGATTTGACATGACATTTTCCACCAGAAGGTCGAGTGCTTTGGTGTCTCCATCAGTGGCCAATACAAGTTCCGCAGATCTAGCAGCAATCATAGAACAAATGCCTGCACAGCCAGATCCCAACTCCAACACCCGTTTTCCAGCAACAATAGTTGGATTTCTTGCTATAACAGGAGCCATAAACCGAGCTGATTCCCATAACATTAAACCAGTTGATTTGCAGGTGTGTTGGTTCTCTTTCGATAGCACTTTGATTTTGAAAGTCCAACCTCCCAGCTTGAGTTCAATCACCTATGAGGGGCAAGAACGTAAAATATAAGAAATCCTCAAACACACTACAGAATATTATTCAGAGAAAACAAGAAAACTCTACTTCATTATCACTATCAGTGGAAGTTGGAAGACCAAACATTTCTGCCACTACACTGTCGGACATGTCAACCTCCAAATCATTTACAGGTTTTGGCAAGATGTTATCGTTGACATCCAGCTCCATTTTCCCTTCAATCCCTTGACCACTAGGATGGTCTATCCTGATTGCAGTTTCTGAGTTGGTATTAGAGTTAGTATTATCTGAAAGGCAGAATACAGCTTGAACCCACCGTCTGTAATCAACAACAAGAATTAGAACTCTAGAAAGGAGATTAATTAATAGTCCAAGGGGACAACCAACATCTACATACAGAACACAATCTACTGAAGTAAGACTGTTTACCTATTCATCACCAACTCCCGCGACCGGTTCTCAACTTGTTTGCAGCACAAATCAAGTTCCTCAACATCAAAACCATTTTCTTTGAATAAGCTTGTCAAGAACTCATTAGAGAAGTAGAAAGCCCTCTGAAAATGTCAAGGGATCATAATCAATCTTGTGAATCGAGGAAAAGTAGCTTTTTGCATGAATATGTGCTCAAAACTTACAGTGCCATCGCCTCTGGCATAAAAGTTTTCACTAATCTTTTGGTCCTTGCAGTTTAATCTTTCCTGTCAATTGGATAGCAAGGCATCATAGAATCAGAATCTTGACAGCAGTATGCTGGAACTGTGGAATAAGATCAACATCAACCAAAAGCTTACTGAACAAATTAGGAAAGAAGCATTGGAGATCAACCTGAGCGAGGTCACCAGTAGCATAATCGCGAAATAGCACACGACCACTTGGCTGAGGAAGAGAAAGAATAGGCAGAAATTTCATCATACATGAAAACACATAAACATGTTCGATCAAAAGAACAACTTGAATAAAAACTGTACTTGAAAACATAAGAAAAATCTAACCCAATATACGACTATAGAACTTCTTATGTAAGCATATAAGCAATGGAAGTACCATTACCACTGACCTTGAGAATTTTTCTTATATTCTGCACTACGAGAGACATCTTCTCAGGAGATACTGCAGATAACACAAAAATCTGCTTAACAGGTCAGCAACTTTACTAAATAATGGTGATTAAATCAAATTGAACCACAAGAGCTGCTTGATTAGTAACTAATTAGATCATTCATCATTCAAACACATTGAAAAAATTGATGTCCTATATTCATTTACCATGGTTACAATATCTACTGAAGATGGAGATATCTGCTGGCTCAGATCGTCAATAGTCAAATCACAGACGAATGCGTTAACTCGGGATTCTGTAAAGTCTTTATGTTTCTGCAATAATGACAGAATACATCGTTGTTATTGCTATTCAAAACCTACACAAACTGAATTACTATTGAATTGTGCACTTGTACTTTATTGGCCAAACACAAGAGCATCAAACATATGTAATCAAATATCCTTTCACATGGATGGGATCACCAGCAAGATGTACAGGGAATCATTACCTTAACCAAGTTCACAGCATTTGGTGAAAAATCACAAGCATGGACAAAAACATCTGTGTATGTCGCAACCAGTGGAAAGATAGTGTTTCCAGCTCCACAGCCAACCTGCATATCAAGACCAACAATCAATGATCAAATAAAGAACAGCCTAATAACATGAACATCACCCCCTTACATAAACCAAAATAAATACATTACCTCTAAAATAAATTTCTGCCCAGCTCCCTGATAGTTGAAAATAACCATTAGAAAACACAAAATTGTTGGACAAATACAAAAACAACAAAGCTGAAGCATGAATGTAACCAACTTAGTTCTTCACTCACAGAGAAGTATTGGCCCCATTCCTTATCCAAGTAGTGCCGATCTTTGAAAAACTGATCAAAGTAATATGTAGTTAAGATTCAATTATTGTGTTTGGGATATGAGCAAGTGAGCAATCTCTAAAGCAGAAAACCAATTGGAAGCAAAGCAATAGTGACAGTAAAAACACAGACCCTATCTTGATGTCGCTTATAAAAGACATCCCAGTACTTCTTAGCTTCTCTTTCATACTTCTCTGCAAAACATTATTGGGAAGCAGAAGAAAGTTAAACACAAAGCTGAAAAAGAAAGATAAAATCAAAGAGAATAAGAGACAAACCTCTCCAGAAGGGAGAGACTGTATCAGAGGTGGAGTAAATCTGCAATCTTGGGGCAGGTTGTTCTTGTTGTCCTGCTGAACCCTCTGTCATACTGGAAGCCATGGACTCTTAACTCTGCTGGAATACAGAATCAGACATCAATCTCAACTAGAAAATAATATCAAAACATTCTGAATTGGATAAAGTAGTGATATATAATCATGGTTGATCAATACAATTAATTGGATTTTTTTTTATAATCTGATTTCTTACCTCTTGAAATTGTGAAGGTGCAGCAGACTAGCACAGATATCTGACTTCTGAGAGAGCTTTAGGGTTTTAGTTCTATCTCTTTGAGATTTGGGGTTTTACTTAACCCCGCTAATCACAACCCTAATACGCACCGTTTTGGGATTTGGTTCCTAATGAAACGCGGTCGGTAATATTCCTTTTAACGGTTTTTCGTACCTTAATCCCTTTTTTGGTAAGTTTCAGTTTTTTCCAACCCTCGGTTTCCTTATTCGTGTTTCTTTCTCTGCAGGCAACAGAGGCCGGAATCACCGTGGAAACCAGTGCAAACTTCACCTTACTGAGGACGTTACACAGAATCAGTATATAAGTATTATTAACTGCTGTTTTTTCTACAATCAATCCTGTTCTCTATTCTGTAGCTCAAATTTGGATACAATCCTTTGAACAAATAATTACAAGCGAAAAAAATCAGATCCGGTTGACACTTGAAAAGGAAAAGTAAAATGCTCTCACCTACAAAATTAAACAGGGATGCTACAAAGTGTACTATTGCATAAAAAGATGCTTCACACATCGCTTCTTCTTTCCTCTATTTGAAAAATTGGGCTTTTCGATTCCCTTTCATCTATTTTATCGACGTTCTGTTCCCTTTCATCTATTTTCTCGACCTTCTGTTCCTTTTCGTCTGCATTGGTCTCATTAGTATGTTCAACAACTGGTGCGACACCATTTTCAACCACGGGCATGTCGCCGTTCTCAGTTATGCTATTTTCGCTTTTATCTTTGTTTTCATCACCAACAGGTTTGGGAAGCCCTCTGGATGTAGAGTTTGTCAACAGGCGACCAATCCCATCATATAAACCCTTTGCATCCATTACTAAAGCAGCTCCGCCGGGGTAGCAGCGCCCAAAGCAATTTGCACAATGAGGATAAGTAATCTACAAAAGGGTCCAGAGAATGCAAAGACTGTTAAATGTTTACACATGCCAATTTACATGCAGTCAAGTTAGTAAATATCATACCTCAATGAATGCCCGGCAAAGAGAGAGGAAAAGTCCAGACTCGTTATCTCTCAGTATTCTAGTTGTATTGTACCTCAGTAAAGAGTCAGCAACAGTCTGTAATCCCTTGATTAACTCTTGAGCAAGCACGTGCTTCAAACTTATTGGGGCACAGGGGCGGAGGTCATTCATCGCTGCAGAGACACCTAAAACCACAAGAAAAGATATGTACATAAATGCCCAAAAGAAGAAGGTTTACCTTGCTTTTACTTCCTTAGTTGCACAAAGCATGGAAATAATTTCTTTAGAATTTACACAAGCTATAACTGATTTGTTAATTTGTTGTTGAATATAGTTGATATAGGCAAACCAAAACCAACACTGGATACGAGATGAAGATTCCAGTGTAGAAAAGGCAATTCCTTGGTTTCACAAATCATCTAGCTTAAGAAAACTTATATAACACTTACCATTAACAAAAACAGCAAGAGGTGGATGCTCCATAAGAGAAGATGGCGGAGTTACATCATCCAGGCTTTCATCATTAACACGGTTTGATGGAAAACCAACTGCTGGTAGTGGGACCCAACGATGTGAATCCAAGACCAACTAGATGAAAGCAAAAGGCAAGTCAAAACTCATTACCGAAAACTTGGAAAAGTTAAAAAGGCAACATGTTACTTGATGCAAACACAAACTCGCAGAAATGCGACATCAAATTCATCGACAATCACCTGAAAATTTTCAACTGCTGTACCCATATTTTTTGCGAACAAGTTGAGAACTGCCCTGAAAAGCCACCAATTTCAATATTCAGAATATGTATATTACTCAGTTTAGATGAATAGTCATCAAGAAAAAGGGGTAGAAGATCATTACTCTTCAAAAAGTGATGGTAGCAGCCCCCGAAAATCTAGCCCAACCCAACCAAGCCCCATAGCACAATACTGTTGCAGGAAAAAAAAAGTGAAAAGGTAAGAATAAACTAGCAAATATTCTAGTATTCCTCTTAATTTGAATGATGCAAGCAAAAGTAGCATTATCTAATTTCAAGCAATTTATATTCCTGCGTGAAGAAAAAGGGACATCTTTTGCAGCATGAAAATAAGTTTTTCATGCAATTCCAATGCCTCATATAGGCTTCATGCTACACATATTAAAGCAGAAAAAATCTGAATTGTAAGCTTTGGTTCAATATATCTGTAATTTAAAGAAGTTGACCGGGTGATAATACTTTTGCAAATCATGGACCATTAAAAAAACAATTGTATATTAGTATGTATTTCCTTTAATTGCTTTATGTTCCCAAATGCAATAATATTATAGAAGACACTCACCATGGATTGCTCCAAAATATTCGATAGTGATACACCTTCAGTTATTTTTGGAAGCATAATTTTTAGAGTCTTAAGGAGTGAGGTAATTTGATGCATAGACCAACTGAACAGAAGACCGCCATCATGATTTTCTTCATTGCCTGATGTATCATCTGAAAATATCGCTCTGTATTGATTGACAACATCAAATAGATGCTGTCTCTGGTAGTTAATCATACCCTTCAGGTAGTCATAAGCGTTCCTCTGGTCCAAATCCTCAAGAAGTCCAGTAAGCCATGCCAGCCGACATCTCAAGAACTAAAACAAAGATAAGTTAGGTTATATACAAGCACCCATATGCTCATTTCAAGCATTCTGTCACATGTAACAACAATGTAAACAATACACAAAATTCTGATGCTTTACCTGCAAACGCATTTCATACTCGCTAAATACCCCTATCCTTCGTAGATATCCAATAATGCGGAGACACTCAGGTAACTGCAATACACAAACATTATCAGTAAATTCTCCGATCCATGTAATAGACGAACACATTATAGTTGGTAATGCATTATAATTTCACACTACCTGAATATTTGAGCGTAGTTTTTGAAGAAGCTGCGAAAGAAGAGACTGAGTGGTCTGCCTGACTTCTGCAGCCAGAGCTTGTATAACGGGCAACCTTAAAGAAAGAAGGAGGAAACAAAAAGCCAAAAGACCAAAGAAAGCTCAATACATGGCCCTTCCAAAGGTTGACAGTGTAAATCACTATAAGTTGATAGAAGAATAAGGGGGCAAGACTCACTTGGGGTGCATGGTTGAAAGCTTGCAAACAAACGTTTCCAAGTCCAGAGCTTCATCATAATTTCCATTCCTCACACATCTGCATAAATAAGGGAATGGATGAGGCAAAAAAGACATGATCCAATGCAATACATTGCATTTAAAACACAACACTTGAAGTTGATAACCGCACTACTATCAGAAATGAAACACTTCAGTTCAGCTCCAATCAGTTCAGTACTAATGATTTTCAATTTCGAAGTCAGGGAAACCAAAATCCAACTCGCTAGAACATAAGCAAAAGAGATTATAAGCCATAACAAGAACTCGATTCCAAGTTCACTAACTGAGCTAAGTAAATCCAAATCATGCACATGGTTAATGCCTAGCATGGATTTCTACTCTCTCGAGCTGCGAAATAAACAAACTTGTAAAGATCAATTGAAGCACATACGTGTCCATAAGCTGAGGAATTTCAAGTAAGTCGAGCAATGTACTGTGATTGGCTAACAATGTCTGGTTCATCTTCCTCTTCTCCAAAATCTCTTCCCCCGATTCAACAAACTCAGTGCATCCACTCGTCAGCTTCGGGATCTCCCCTATCTACCAAACCAAAATCCATCACAAAACTCTCAATCCAAAACCTAATCAAACCAGAGAGCTAGTCAGAATCACTACCAGAGACTCAAGATGCTTGTCGATGGAGGACACTTCGTCTCGGATCACCAGCAACGCGTCCGAAGCGGCGATGAAGGCTCGGTAGTTCCCCACCGCCACCTCTTGCATTTGCCTCTGTATCCGCTCCGCATCGACCCGAAGAAGCTCCGGTTCCTGCAAAACCCGACCCGGAGACGAAGATAACTTCAAGTCCAATCAAGCAAAAGCGAGCAATGAGAGATAGAGAGAGAGAGAGAGAGAGAAGAGAGAACCTTGTGGAGGCGATCGAGAGTGAAGGAGAGGAGCTCGGAGACGTAAGGCTGCTGGGCGCCGGAGGCGAGAGGGAGGAGGCTGGCGACGGCGGACGAGTCCTCCGCCGCGGCATTTTCGGACTCCATCATCTGGAGCTCCGAATTCGGATGGAGGCTCGGATCGGACCCCTCCGGTTTTGGCGGTGGTGGTGATGCAATCGGAGGGAAAATGCAGATCTACCTAGAGCTTTTTTCTTTTGGTTTTCAGTTGAATGGTGGTGCTCTCTGTCGTTGAGTTGCCGCGATTCGGATCTGGAGATTTTGCCGAGTTTATTGGGCCGAATATGATATTTAAATGGTGGACCCCCAGCCCGCTAGGCCCAACCCACCTCGTCACCGCCTAGGCCCACCTCGTCTCCCCCTAGCCCACAGGAATTATTGTTGTTATTATTTTTTTTCCTTTTTTACCCCACATATTTTTCCCGTTCCCAGAAATCAACAAAACCATAACCTCTGCCAGATTAACTTGGGATTCGGGGACTCCGACAACGACGGCGGCCATTTCCGGTGAGATAGAGGAAATTACGATGAATGGTACTTGATGTATAATTTCAGTACAAAATTTCCATTCGAAAAAATTCATTCAACTTCTTTACGTTAGTTACATTTGTTCCCGGTGATTTATAACTTTACATTAAATTTATTATAGTGATCGCTAATAGAATTAGTGATCATGATGGAAATGAAAAGAACAATTCAAAAGAGAATAAGAAACAACACACCAGATTGGTGTTCTTACAAAATAGTATTTATAAACAGAATGAACAATTACAACTCCTTGAGAAATGTAATGCCAGTGCTTATCTTTTAGCATAGAACACGTAGCTAGCAGCTAGCTAGCTCACTACTGAACTAACACCTTAAACAACTTCCATCAAAAAGAAAACACAAGCTGAACCAAGATGATCACCAAAAACAAGGCATGGGGAGAAACAGAAGAGGCCTCGGATGCGTAGAAGTAGTAGTATGGGAGGGAATTGTTATGCAGTAGTCCTGCTGTTGTTGGCAGCGCAGGACCAGAAGGAGGCATGTTGTAGAAGTATTCAAATCGAGGCGGGGGAGGGCCCTTGCTTGAGGAATATGATGGAGATGACTGTGATTCTTTTGGTGGTGATGGTGGCGGTGAGTAGTAGTATGTTTGAGGCGGTGGCGGCGAGTGGTGGACTGGTGGTGGGGATGATGGAGGTGGTGGTGGATGTAACTTTATTTCAGCAGGAGGTGGGGAACATATGACTGGACAGGTAGAACACTCACTGATACACAGCAAACCAGTCTCTGGATCCTCCATTTGATCACCATTTGTAAATCCAGCAAGCATTGCCAGCCCTATAATCCCTGCCTTCAGAACCCATTTTCCTATCATAATTCCCTTGGAATTACCCATCTGACTTGTTAGGCATAACCTTGAAAACTGAAAACCAAGATATATGGTCTAGATGGGTTTTATAAGTGTATGGCTTTTTTGGAAAGTTTATTCAGATGCTTCTCTTGTGATGAGCGATGTGTTGGTGTAAAGGAGTTGTATAGATATTTTTACAGAAAGGTTAAACTAATTGACCAATTTAATATGTAAAAAGCCACTGTTTCTCCTTTCTTCAAATGGAAGATGTGAGAAGGAATAACAATCAAAGCTTGTTTCACAATCTAATCTTTCTGCGATGCCTTTCTGCAAACATAATCAACCTTTGTGTCGTTTGTGTAGATCAATATTCCTACCTTACAGTTGCACTTTATGCTGCTTCTATATACTTTCCTTCGCAAGGTGGACTTCCTATTTGAATTAGGATATCCCACAAAGTAAATATTTTCAATCGAGTTTAGTGTAACAACTATGATCAGTATGACCAGATTTAGGCCTTGTTGTTCAGTTAAGTATTAGATTCTTGCATGCAGCTTTCTTTTTGTGTCCGGCATCTCCTTGAGCTTCAACTGCAGAGGGGAAGCAAGCTCATTTTTTAATAAAAAAAGACTGGAGTTTAGGGAAAAAATCTTTCAACCACTAAAGAGCAGTGTAAATCAGTTACTGAAATAAGCCTGAAATTTACATTTTCTTTGTGGCAGTATACGGTTTCTCTGTGATGTCACTTTCCTACTAGAACTGTTTTCTTTTTTCCTACTACAAATAGTTCTTCGATCATTTTCTTTAACTGTAAGCCTCTTTGTGGCCTTTAGTTCTGTCTGCCATTGGGTGATTTTGAACTTCACTGCTCTTAATTTCAGTCACGACTACCTCTTAATTCCTTCCTCTCCAGTTATCGTATTCATTGGTTCCTGCTTATTCAAGAATGAAGTTGAGGAGATAGAAACTATTTCTAAAGGGAATAAAGACCATTTGTACACAAGCGGAGATAAATTAAAATGGTAATTCAAACATGCTTTAGTTACTAACCTCACTACTTGTAATGTATGGCATTGAATCGGAAGCATGATCACTATGAGCACTGCTGCTATACATATGACCGGTAAGTCCATCAATCTTATTCTTTCCAAAATCTCTTAATCTGTTAAGTTCAGGCACTATAACTTTACCAAGATCTGGCCTGTCCTTCTTTCTTAGCTCTGTGCACTTCAAAGCCAATTTAGCGAATGCAAGAGCCTCTTCAACCGGCCAGTCTAGCACCGTGGGATCAAGTATATCTGCAAAAGTTCCTCTCTCAATGGACATCCTGACATGGTGTGAAAGAGCCATAGCAGGCCTGGCTGTGATAATCTGGAGTAGTACTATGCCCAAAGAGTATACATCTGACTTTGTTGTTAACATGCCTGTTTGCTGGTATTCGGGATCTATGTAACAAAATGTGCCAGCAGCTGAAGTCATGTGATATTGTGTGACCTCATCAGCAATTGATGCTGGGACTAACCGTGCTAGGCCAACATCACTAATTTTGCTCACATAGTTACGGTCTAAGAGAATGTTGGCGGGCTTCAGGTCTCGGTGCACAAGGGGTTCTGGCTTCGCTTGGTGAAGAAACAGTAGTGCTGTTGAAATCTCTGCAGCTATTTTGAATCGTTTCCTCCATGAAATTGGTGGGGTGTTACCTCTTCTAAGTAGCCGATCTTCTAAGCTTCCATTGTCCATGTATTCATACACCAGGCATCCGTATTCAGGGCAGGCACCAAGTAGGAGGACCATGTTAGGATACCTAATGCAGCTCAGGACCTCAACCTGCAGGTGAGTACAGACAAGTACTCATCATAATTATCAGTCACAAAAAGAGGTTCAGATTTACTAGGAAAATCTGTTAAACAAACATGCTTGTTTGCTTTATCATAAGTAACAAGCATGTTGAATTGCTTGAGCTTATATCGGCACAACTATCTGTCATCATCTTAAATAATCTTCTTCATTAATAAGGTGATCAGTATTTATGGAAATTGAGCAAAGTTGTATCCAATACCATACCTCCTGCTGGAATTGCTTCCTCCCTTGAGCAGCATCAGGCCTTAAGACCTTGATGGCAACTGGCGTGTGGTCAAGTTTGCCTTTGTACACAGGTCCATATCCTCCTTCACCAATTTTCATTGAATCTGCAAACTTTTCTGTGGCTTGTTCGATTTCTTCTATGGTATACTTTCTGTATCGGACATCATTATGTGCCAAAGCTGACAATGCACGATTCTTCTCTTCTGCCTCTTTCTTTGCCTTCATCTCTGCTTGTATTCTTCTCCGAGCTTCCTTCTCAGCCATCCTCTGTGCTGCCTCAGCTGCTTCAATGGCTTCTTTACACTTAGCCTTCTCCATTTCTATAATCGCAAGAGCATTCTCTTCAGCTAGCCTGGCTTCCTCAAACTTACGAGCCTCCTCCTGCTTCCACTGATCAAGCTCTTTAGCCTGTATTCGAAAGAGTTAGCTTTAGTATCTTCTTGAAAATCTAGTGCATCATCAAAAATGTATTGTTTTCTGCTACAACTTCCATTAATGTCAGCTTTACAAAGCATGGTAAGCAAGTGAACATGCATGGACTGCTTTCTATGATATCCCTAACTACAACTTTCAAAATTCAACTGAGACTTCAAGTGGAAACTGTAGACTTCAAGGATCATATTTTGATTCAGTGGATAGGAAAATGGAAGGAGAGACCGACGAGGACAGCAGCTCGACATTCTTTTTCATGATGAAAGATGTGATATATAGTGTGACATACGCACCTTATTTTTGGCTGAGATAGCTTCTTTGCACGCAGAGCTGTACATGTCCATTGTTTGTTTCAATTCCTGCTTCAATCTTTTCATTTCAGCTTCGATCTCCTTCTGTAATGAAGCAGATGACAGTTAGACAATGATCTTAGAAACTAAAACAAAAATTTGGTACACTGATACACATTTATATTATGCACTTACTGAGGATTGTCTGGATGAGTCCTTGGGAGGAGAAGTACAGAAATCCAAGCTTTGGCTAGAGATATCCATTGATCCAAATGGATGGACTGGGACTGCAAATTCATATTCGTCGGCAGTTGAATTGCGAGCGCTACTTACTGAAGACCTTGATCCTGATTCATGGCTTTGAATGTCTATATTATCTAGTGACAGATTCATTGGAGCACTCCTCGTCCTCTCGCGTGTTGCAACCAATTTCTCTGAACCACTCTTTAACGTTCTTTCCCTTGTTGGAGTCCTAGCTACATTTTCGCCACCATTTTGTTCTGTCGTTGGTGATTGAGGAGGGAGTGCCTGCACGGGTGGTTGCTTAGGTGGTGTAACACTATTAACCACAGGCCTCCTAGCCGTCCGCACTGAGAGCATCTTCCCTTTATGAACCACATATACAGAACAAAACTCCGGCGCAGATTTTGTCAAGCTACTGGGAACATCCAAACCTTTGAGCCTCCTGTCATGCATCAACACCAGATGGAATTAGGTACTGATATATCACTTCTCAAAGAAGGTACTAATTTTGATTGAGAGAGAGAAATGAAACCTTGTAAGAGCATTCCTTGTTGATGCACCAACTACAATATTGTTGATGTAGTTGGTGCTGATGTAATCCAAAAGGGCTTTAGCCACATCTTGTTCATCAAGGACGACCTCTTTTAGTTGAATCTGAAATTCAACAGCAAATTCTATCCTGTCAAGCTTATAATTCATATGTTGTTTTTAATTAATTCCAGCTTGAATGCAGGTTATCTAGAGGGTTTTAAATCCCAAAATTGTACATGCCGTAAAATGAATTGGCCGAAATGGTTTACGACAGAGAATGCATCGTCTAAAATGTTACATCGATCATTTCATAATTCTCTTAAACAAAAGATGACAATCACATACATATTGTTCATATTGGCAATGTAGTACCATATATACAAAATCAACAACATACACAGTGACACAATTTATAGTGTTATATCAATTCAACCAATGTTGCAAAGTAATACACTATCTTATTTCACGGAATACTCACTAGTCACTTGATTTTGAGGAATACTGTGTGATTTCGATTAAAAAAATTAGGTCGAGGCTTTCGGTACGTACCCCTTTACGAGCACAGTATCCGCGGAAAGGAAGGAACACATTGTAGTTTTCACTTTCACCTCCATCACCGTCGTTGTCTGCAGAAACAAGTCCCAGAAAGAAAGAAAGAAAAAACCAAATCAGGATGACACATCCAGCAATTTGCATACAGATTATGAAGAAACTATGATACCTACAATTACTTTTTTGCCTGACATGGATTAGAATGAGGTAAGGGTTGGAGATGACAAGATGATCAATGGCCCATCGCACGGCGGTGTTGCTGTTCTTGCTGTCCTTGTCGACGGCCACCGCCGTGGCGTTGATCGGTGGAGTACTCTCATCATACGTGGCGGCCATGTGAAGGGGAACGACGTCGTTGCGGGTTTCAGAAAGCGGGCCGGTAGCTGCGAGCTTCCGCTACTACAACCACCGCCCGCGAAAATCTGAAGCCGACGAGTGTGGAAAAGTTGGATGCGTACTCGAGGAGAGAAGCTAGGTTGTGCTGGTGTTGTTGGTTGTGGAAGAAGGGAGGGGAACGCCATTGTTGCTCTCTAAGTTGGAAAAAATGGACGTAACTGGCTTAATTATAGCATGGCTCCTCCTCCATTGGCTTCGTTTAGCTATTTTTGACCCGGCCATGCCATGACCAAATTAAACGAAACAATATATTTCTGCACATTGTACTTCGAACATATTTGATTGATAAGACAAATAAAGACGTTAAATTAGCCCGAAAGAAGGTATTAACCATGATCTCAAGGTCAGATCAATTCGTATTTTGTTTAGCACCATTTTGTCGAATGACATTCGTCTCATATTTGTATGTATGTTTCTCAAGTTGTATATAGAAAAAATTTCGATTAGCATTTGATTATTTTATTCATGTTTTTCAAAAAGTAAAAGACTAAAGGGTTGTGGGTTCATTAAATAAGTTGAAAGAGAGATAGTAGATACAATACACAATAACTCGATCATGGTAGGTTCGTCAGATTTAGGTTATTGTATATAAACTTAAAAACCCTAGATCGCTAAGTAAATATACAGAGGATAGCGATGTAGAATGAGTAAAATCAAATAACTTAGACATAACCGAAAATGGATCAAACCAAGCCATATTCTCTAACCCAATTTATTCATAAAACTCCTAAGACATCCCTACTAAAAAAAAGCTTCACTAAAGCAACTAGCATTTGACTAGACATCTCAACTTGAAACCTCATCTTCTTCTTCGTAATCCTTAATTATACGAATCATCACTTCCTGAGTCAAAGACCTTTTAGAGCGAGTCTTAATTATCTTATAGACGACCATGCATACACAAAGAGCCCACAACCCCACATCTAAACCCAGGCCCAAAACTTCCACTGTCTCCTGCATCGCACTATCCGGAAGACGGACTACCCCGACCACCATCACCATCTGAATTCCTTTGCTGATAAAGCCTCCGAACATGATACAGATCAACAACCAAGTCGGCTAACTGCAAATTAGAATTATCTCTCTTATGATCAGTCTTATTACATAGGTTAATTTTAAGAGAAAAAAATTGAGATTAGGATTGAGATTAGAGTTAAGATTTTTTATTTATTTATTTTGTAAATAACTTAAATATTATAACTTGATGAGTAGAAGTCACAACCTCTCACTTATTAAGGAAAGTCTGGATAGACCATGTCGCTAGACCAAATAGTACTGGGCTAGAGTTAAGATTAAAATTGACAATCCAAATCAAATAATAGTAATAATTATTAATAATCATTCCCTAATCATTCTAAAATAAAATAATAATAAAAAAAAACCAGTAATAATCAAAACAGTACAGAAATAACCACAGTAACTATAAAAACCACGGCTACCCGCGCGAGGGCTTAGATTCTAAAAGACCCGGAACGACGTCGTGCTCCCAGTCTAATCTAATTCCCAAACTCTTTCTTCCCCAATCGACTCCCCAATCTCACCGGACTTAAGTCTCCGGCAAACGCACCGTCGCGATGTCGTCGATTTACGTACTAGAACCACCGACGAGAGGCAAGGTGGTGCTTCAAACGACCCATGGGCCGCTCGACATCGAGCTCTGGCCCAAAGAGGCTCCCAAGGCCGCCCGGAACTTCGTCCAGCTCTGCCTCGAAGGCTACTACGACAACACCATCTTCCACCGCATCATCAAAGGCTTCCTCGTCCAGGGCGGCGACCCCACCGGCACCGGCGAAGGTAAATTTCCGCTTCCTTTTCGCAGTGATTCGGATTTACATCAGGTTTTAGGGTTTTGCATTTTGCTGAGCTGTGTAATCAGGCGGTGAAAGTATCTACGGCGGACCTTTCTCCGACGAGTTTCATTCCCGGCTGAGATTCAAGCATAGAGGATTAGTTGCTTGCGCAAATGCGAATAAGCCTAATACGAATGGGAGCCAGTTCTTCATGAACTTGGACCGCTCTGATTGGCTTGACAAGAAGCATACGATTTTCGGAAAGGTAAATGATGATGAATTTGTTAATTTCATCAGCTGCATTGAAGCAATGTAGCAATGTAGTGAGTGATGGATTTGTTTATGTGTTTCAGGTGACTGGGGATTCAATATACAATCTGGTGAGGTTGGGCGAGATTGAAACCAACAAGGATGACCGGCCTTTGGACCCACCGCCCAGGATATTATCAGTAGAGGTAGATAAGCATGTTTCTTAAGTAAGTCTTGAGTTTGCCTTTTTCTGTATCGTATGGAGATTTCAGGAGTTTTTGTTCTCATGATCCTTGGTCTAGGTACTGTGGAATCCGTTTGATGATATTGTCCCTAGAGTGTCTTCACGTTCTTTGGTCCAAGCAGCAGATGATACTGACAACAAGGAGACGAAGAAGAAAGCTGTGAAGTAAGATTATTTGCGTGCACATCATGACTCATGCATATATGTGTCTATTATTGTAACTTATGTCATGTGTGGCTTTGTTCGACAATGCAGAAAGCTGAACTTGCTGTCATTTGGAGAAGAAGCTGAAGAGGAGGAGAGAGAATTGGCAGCTGTAAAGACAAAAATAAAGAGCAGTCATGATGTATTGGATGATCCTCGTCTTCTAAAGGAAGAAGTTCCACTAACCGAAGTGGTAAGTACATGGTATCTCTTATGATGCTGTTGACATGGAACTGTTGAGAGTTTGCTAGTTTGTAGGTCCAGGGATAATGTCTAAAATTATGATGTAACAGTCAATTGTGAAGTTTTTGTGAACTTATTTCCATTCAAAAAAATCCTTGTGCTGTGTGTATTTGTTTTATGCTCATCAATCCTTTTAAATGTTTTCATGAAAGCTATTAATGTAAACATGTTCATCATTCTAATATTTGGTTTTGTAACATAACAGTATAAGCAATTGACCTTTTTTTTGATGCAGGATCCTAAGACAAGGCAGGTCCAGTTATCTGTTAGAGAGGCTCTACAATCAAAGAAGGAAGACCCCTCGAAAAACTCAGAATCAAAATTTTATAATTCTCTTAATTACAGCGATAATGATGACGATGATAATGAGGTCAACTTTGATGCACGAATGCGTAATCAAATACTAAGGAAACGGAAGGAATTGGGAGATCACCCACCAAAGCCAAAGTTGCCAAACGGTACCCATTTCTCCTCACCCAATGTATACCAGTCTGTAAAGTTTTGTCCATCTCATCCCTACATAGAATTTGTCTTGCATTTTCTGCCTCTCTTACAATTGATGCCTGTTTTGTATTGCCTTTATAATTTGTGTCGATTTTCCTAACCTATCATGTGCATATGCAGGGAGCTCTAGCCCAAAGCAGCGCGAAGTAGCTGCAACAAGGTAAAGACTTTTCTTTCACACTGGACTATTTGTTTCTCAAGCGTGTTCATCTTCTCAGAATTCATGGCATGATTTGTTTCCTCAGTGTTATATTTGGGGGAAGAAAAGGGCATGTTCTTTCTCTGATTTTAGATAATATCCCAAAGACCGAAACATCTTGAAATATTTTCAAAATAATGTCTTCATTTTCTTCTTGTCAGCTCAAAGGCTGAAAACTTTGACGATGACCAACCAAAGGTAGAGAAGCTGTCATTGAAGAAAAAAGGGATAGGTTCTGAGGCCAAAGCTGAGCGCATAGCCAATGCTGATGCAGACTTACAGCTTTTAAGTGAAGCTGAAAGAGGGAGACAATTGCAGAAACAGAAGAAGCGTAGAAACCAGGGACGAGAAGAAGAAGTATGTTATGCCTTATTTGCTCTTATTTATATTGTTTCTGTGTTATACCTATTTACTTTCTTGTCCTCTGCTGGAATCCATCTCTTCAGTACATTAAATATGATAATATTTACATCTTAGTAATGGATGTCATTGCGGGGCTACTGAGAATATACCCATGAACTGTTCAGCAAAGGACTGATCAAATTGGAATAACGCATGTAAGAAGTTTTTGAAGAGTGTGGGACTTCCAGGGCAATTAAGGCATAATCAAGATGTTATTAAATGTGAAAGTGCAGCTTATTATCGTCTTTCTTCCATTTGCTTGAAGAGCATATGAACTATAATGTTTCTGATGTTCATTGAGACCCTTGCATAGTTGCATCTGTAGATAGAAAAAAGCAAAGTGGAAAGAGCCGGTACAGGATGTGGTTAAAAGTCCCTGTTGTGTGAAATTTGGAACTCTATTCTTTGCATGCATGGACATCGTTTATTTCTGATTTGTATAATTTCCTATATTACCTTTACTATATCAGTGTGTTATGTAGTTAATTATGACTCGGTTTTTCTGGGTTTGTAGACAATAGCAAGACTCGAGAAGTTTAAGAAGACCCTGTATGTGAAGCCTACGGCCCCAGATAATGAATCTGGAGGCGACGATGGCGAAGATTTATCTGATTGGCAAAAATCTCGGTTAAAATTTGCTCTTGAGACTGGAAAGGTAAGCTTCTCCAGATCAAAGTTGATTATCTGACATTGCATTAGAATTAATTATGCTCCCTTACTTGAGTTACATAGCTCAAGAGTTCTTACAATTTACAAAGAGTACTGGGTTTCATTTTCAAAGGAAAAAAAAAAATACTGTTTCCTAGTTTCTACTCTTTTGTGGCTTACATTTTCCTGTAAATCATTCTGCAGATGACTCGCACTGAGGACGTAAATGATTATGTTGTGCATGACCCTCTTTTGGAGAAGGGAAAAGAGAAGTTCAACCGGATGCAAGCAAAGCAAAAACGAAGAGATCGAGAATGGGCTGGCAAATCTCTTACTTGACTTCTGTCCACCATACTTCACCGGTTTGTGAATATTTGAGACTGAATGGGATCATGAGAGTTGCACGTCATTGCCTTTGTATGTCAAATGCCTGCTGAAACTTGCACAATTAGCCACACTTCCAGTTCCATGAAACTAGTGGATATTGAGGCGCACATTATTCGACAACAATTTCATCAATCTCATATTTCTGGCTCATCTAATCTTTGCGATAGACTTATTTCTGCAGGTGTATTGATGAATAATGTGGGTAGTGCTCTTTCCACCCTTCTGTGACTAGTCTCTTCTGCTTAATATTAGGTTGTACAGTTCTAATTGTGTAGTTATACTTGAAGCAAAGTCCAGCTCTTCTTGTTTCTCGTCTATTTTGTTTGAAAGTAACTGCAGGGCAGGGTTTACCTTTCCAAAGCTTCTGGGCATAACTTGTAGACTTGGTTGGTCCAGGTGGGTTTTTAATGGAGCTCCACCGACCACACTAGCCTAAATTCTCATTGCGGCTTCGGCAGCGTGGAAAAATCCAATGGGCAAGTTCCATGCCTGTTTCTGTTGACCATATGTCCTATACTGCCTCGACCAAACTTTTGCCTTTTTCTCGAAACTTGCCTTTCCGTTTTGCTTCCCTTGTTCCAAATAGCTGTTGATTCCTCGCATATTTGAATTGTTTATCGAATTGCCTTGGAAATTGCTGATCCAACCTTTCTAAACATGTTGACTGCAAGTGCACAACCTTGGAACACATCATGTCCTCGTCTAGTTGATGAGTTCATATTAACCTTTGTTTGTATTAACATACACCACCACGGTGTAATTCTAGCCGCTCATAATCATTCATATTTAGAGAACACTATACATATATATGAGGACTATCTAATCTTAGTCATTCACACGGCATGTGAAGATGTGTTCCGTGAACTCAAGACTTTTCCCTCACTCTTCAAAAATTGACAAATTTCGCTTTTGAACTGTCAATGTGTATGCGAGACAATATCTCTGATATTACACAACAACTAACTAGGAATACACAATATCTAGACGCTACTAGACGCTGTTAGGACATTTTCAACAATTGGTCTAAATCTTAACCTTATATTCAAATTTTAGGCCACCCAAACCTATAATATTCATATAGGTTTTGCATCTCTAACCCATGGAGGCAAAACCTAAACATATTAATCATTTTATATCATCATTTTTTTTGAAAGTGTTTTATATCATCATTTAATTATATATAAAGTGAAACCTAATTATTTAATAATAAAATTTGACAGTGGGTCACATCCAAAATAATAAACTATTTCGTTGAGTCAAAATAGGATACATTGTAATAGGTAAATTTTATTTTAACTCAATTTAGGTAGTAGGTTAGAGGTGAGATTTTACAAATCCTAAACCTATTATAGATTTTAGACTAAAAAGTTGGAGATGCTTTTAGTGTTAGAGAACAGTATTCTTATCCCGGACACTACAAAACGAGCTCAATCCTGGTGTTGTGTTCGTTGCCTCCACCATGTTCTTCTTCTTTGTACGTGGGTTTTGGTCCAGTCATTCTCACGCAAGAGGTCAAAAGTAGTAGTGTATATTGTTGAATTTGCTACCACATTGTATGTGGGGGCTGTAGCCAACTGTGACGCCTATGATCCTCTACAATGTTCCCCATAAACAAAACCCTATTAAAATGATGATTCTACAGAGCCAATCAGAACGACACAAAGGGGAGAGGGGCCTACAATATCATGCTGGGCCACTCGAGGCCCAACATTTTCGCACCGAAATTGACAAAAGGGGTTCGGATGCGTATCCTTTGTAGAGAAAGCTAACATTCCAAACTTGCACAGCAATCCAAATATCCCTTTGATGAATTCTGATAATGATAATGAATGAGGAGATTAGAATAATAATAATAGAAGCCAGTCACCGTCTTACACCTACGTACCTACCACCGCCTCTCATAAAACGCGTTCACACATGGAACCCTCTTATCGTCCGTCTTGTTTATTTCATGCGTTCTTGCGTTCACACCTGCGAGAGACAGAGAGGACACCAAGTCAACCCTTGTGTGGCACGTTATTCACCCCTCTTCCCATGTTAAGCACATTTAACTAGTGATTCTACATTTCTACTCATCATTACCGTATTTCTACACATTACGTATTTAAAATATTAATAAATAAAAAAATCTGTTTAATATCGTATCCGATGACGTATTATTAATGTTTATGTTCAAGCCAACCATCTATTCTAGTCGCGATTTCTTAAACCCTGACTATAAAAAGTGTTATAAAACAAGGTCATTCAGCCCACCTAATGCGGTTTTTAAGCGCTCTAAGCTTGTTTTCTGCTCTGAAAGTATTTAGCGAGTTTTCAAACCTTTATTATACATGAAACTAAAGAAAGGAAAAAAAAAACTTCTATCATTCTACGTACTCATAACATTGAGAACCGACCTAAAAAATGAATAGACCTAAAAAGTAAATATATCATAGAAGACAAAAACCCCTCACGAAAGAAAAGATGATAGTAATAATCTATATAAATTCCTTTTGAAATTAACTAATCATGATTAGATGGTCATTAGCTTAACATAAGACACTGTTGTATTTACGCGCTTATTCTAATGATAAATACAATTCTAAAATCCCTGGCCTCTTTTTTTTCCTTAAACGTCAATTCTAAAATCCCTGCCTCCCCTTTTTCCCTAAACGTCAATATTCGCGTTCACACTGCGTACACACCCAAATCCCATATAAAGATTTTACAGCGTTCAAAGCCAAAGACCTTTCTCTCTCTTTCCGTTTTTGCTTTCTTCTTTCTTCTTTCTTCTTCTGCTTCTATATGAAACTCAAACCCCCTCCCAACCCGGACCCAGACCAACCCGACCTTTCCTCCATCTACTCCTTCCTCCAGTCCTCTCAAATGAACAATGATTTCACCAAGAAACGCCGCCGTAAGACCACCGACGACGGCGACGCCGGAGGCCCGCCGGGAAAGCAAGGCAAGACGAAGGACCTGAATGGGATCATCACTACTCTATCGCTGCTGGAACAGCAGGAGAAGCAGGAGCGGGTCTCAAATGACGACACGTCGTTTGCTGAGGAGAAGCAGAGCCAGACGACCACCAAGACCAAGGCCATGCTCGACTACTACTCCGATTTGCAGGGCTACTACTCCGAAGTCGAGGAGTCCGAGTCCGTCAAGCGGAAGCGGTCGAGAAACGCGGCGAGCGTCGCGGCGGCTGCTGTTGCTGCTGCTTCGGCGGGTGACGTGTCCGAAAACAAAGGCGCGAAAGGCGGAAATGGAAGCGGGTCGGGTCAGCACAGGCGGCTTTGGGTCAAGGACCGGTCCAAGGCCTGGTGGGACGAGTGTAACCAGCCGGATTTCCCGGAGGAGGAGTTCAAGAAAGCCTTCCGGATGGGGAAAGCGACGTTTGATTTGATCTGCGAGGAGCTGAACTCGGCTATAGCGAAAGAGGACACTACTCTCCGGAATGCGATTCCGGTCCGGCAGAGAGTGGCCGTCTGTCTATGGAGGTTAGCTACCGGCGACCCGCTCCGGCTGGTTTCGAAGCGATTCGGGTTGGGGATATCGACTTGTCATAAGCTAGTACTTGAAGTTTGCTCGGCTATTAGGACTGTGTTGATGCCTAAGTACTTGAACTGGCCGGAGGATGGGGTTTTGAGGAAGGTGAAGGATGAGTTCGAGTCGGTTTCGGGGATACCTAATGTGGTAGGGTCTATGTATACGACTCATATTCCGATCATAGCTCCGAAGATCAGTGTGGCAGCGTATTTTAACAAGAGGCATACAGAGAGGAACCAGAAGACAAGCTACTCTATTACAGTGCAAGGTGTGGTGAATCCGAAAGGGGTGTTCACTGATGTGTGTATAGGCTGGCCTGGTTCAATGCCGGATGATCAGGTTCTGGAGAAGTCGGCCTTGCATCAGAGGGCGGGGAATGGCTTGCTGAAAGGTGTGTGGATTGTGGGGAGTTCGGGTTACCCTTTGCTGGATTGGGTTCTGGTGCCGTATACGCAGCAGCATCTCACTTGGACGCAGCATGCGTTCAATGAGAAGATTGGGGAGATTCAGAATGTGTCGAAAGATGCGTTTGCGAGGTTGAAAGGGAGGTGGTTGTGCTTGCAGAAGAGGACCGAGGTGAAGCTCCAGGACTTGCCTGTGGTTCTAGGGGCTTGCTGTGTGCTGCACAATATATGCGAGCTGAGGAATGAGGAAATTGACCCCGAGCTGAGGATTGAGCTTGTTGATGATGAGATGGTTCCGGAGGTTGCTTTGAGATCACAAAGCTCGATGAAGGCGAGGGATGCCATTGCTCATAATCTCTTGCATCATGGCCTTGCAGGCACTTCTTTTCTCTAGGGCTCTTAGGATTCCATTTCTATTCTTTTTTTGCTTACTAGTTAGTTGTATTGTTGTAGAAGTCATTCCTCCTTGTTTGTGATTTCTGTAAAGAGGCTCTGTAAAACATAGATACTTCTCCCTTCCACAATTGTATTATTGTAATCTTTATAGGGTAAAGTTATACATGATCAAGATCACACATTGTAACCTAAGATCCATACTTCAGTTACCATATAAGAGATGAATGAAATTGATATTCTTTTGCTTCATTATGAATCATCACTATGTAGTATGTACTAGTTTTGCGGGCATTCTTCAACTCCCCTATGCAATATGTCAAAGTCTAATTAGTTTAAGATTCGCAGTAGTTGAATGAGGGCAATAATTTAAGACCACGAACCTTCATCAACCAATTCATTCACATATTATATCAAGTCCATCTGTTCCCTGAAGTCAGAGGCATTTTCCATGCCCAAAAACATTAACAAGAAGTTTCGTAATAGTCCAGCTCAAACTATTAGCAAGTGCGTATCGTTTTTATTTTATATTTTATTTTATTTCATAAAATTCCGTTTAGTATTTTATCGTCACTCTAGCCAATCTGCATAAGTGCATTTCCTGTATCAGTTAAGAACACTGCGTTTCCCCCTTTCAACAATCTTCAAAACACCAAAGCATCTTCAAAATTGGCTTTTCCACCCTGAAACCTTGCGTCTTCATAATTCATATAAAGCTTCAGAAACTAGTATTGCCTCTTTGATTCTATCAACAATAACCTTGCAATCTTGAGACAGGCTCTTTCTCATTTCCATCCATACGAAACTAAGACCTAGACGTCAATGGCTGATATGCAAAAGGTAGGTCAAACAAAGGCATCATGAGACAGGCTCCAGCCAGCCTCTCTCAGATTCCTGTCCTAAACTACAACCATGAAGAGGTCAGTCAGTGGGCAAGTCTAAATACAAGGCCCTCCCTTGTATTGAGCTGCTCATCTATCATGCCATATCATTCTAAACTTCTAATTGTTGATTTACACAATTCGCTGACTCTGTTTTCATAAAATTTGCTCATCTCTGGACAAAGACAAGGGGTTTCATAACAGCCTTTTTTCATCAGTGTCGGCTTCCACTTCGTTTCTGATTAGAATCAGATGGTAGACGGAACGGAAAATGTGCAAATTGAATCCTCAATGGAAGGGAATTGGGTTTTTTGTCATCAAACTTGTAACCTGCGTACAGCCATACATCCCGCATTTCAGAGGTTGATAAGTGATATATTTTTCCACAAATTAATGAAAACTTGTAACCCTCATTTTCCCAAACAAGATACAAAAAAAATCACATATACAGTCAACAATTAAACATAAGATATTTCTCCGGATATACTTCAGACCAGAAAGAAAAACAACTACTGAACAGCATATTTGTGTTACATAATGTTATTAAATGGAAACTTTTATAGTCTAAGCAGAGAGAGATCATAGATATTGCATATATGATACCTTGTAGAGCTTCCATAGCAGTCAAAGCACACTTTGGATCCACGAACTCCACGAAGCATAAAACCATTGCCTTATCTCCACTCTGTCACCAAATCACAGGAATACTATGATCATAAGAAATGCAGGAGCCAGACATAAATGGAAATTTCCCCGTTGTTGCTTAGATGAGACAGACAAAACCATAGCCTTATCTCAACTCTGCATCACTAAAAGGTAAAATCACAGGTGCAGTTGCTTCCCTCTATTAGTGATCAGTGGACGCTCAGTGTTAAACATAAAGGTTTTCTATAAAGATTACTACATAAAACTAGGCAGATGAGTGGACTTACACGTCTAGGCTCCTTGTGAACTACTCTGATTTCTCTGTAGCCAATGAATGGACGAAATAGATCTTCAATGAGTTAAGGTTTGAAATGACAGGAACAAAGGAACAAACAGCAAATTTAGGGGAGTCATTTCCACTAAAAACAATAATCCTGGACATGTTGCATACCTGAAACATTGACAGGCATTGAAAAATAGACACACGAAAAGCAAAAGGATACGGCCTACTTCTCTTCTGGTACAGTCAGTGGGAAGTCCATCCACAAACAAAATGTTTGATTCCCCTTTTAGTACTGGGAGACCATCTCCACTCCTCGAAGGCACAGACCTTTCTCTACTAATGTCCGTGGAAACACTTGGACCAATGCCCACTCCAACCTCGTGTCTTTGGCTCAGTAAACTTTGAGCTCCTAAAGGAGATGGATAACCAGCCCCTGCTGTTACAGCAAGACCAGGTTCAGCATGAACGCTGACACTCACAGCATCTACACCATAAACCCCCGGGACCATTGATCTCACCTGCACAAACAGACACAATAACAAAAAAAAATTCATACATACAATACACGCAGAGAAGTACACAAAAAAAAATATCACAAGACTCAAAGTAACTCACAGCAACACCCTGTCTCTGGCTTCGGTAACTATCTTCCAAAGGATCATATAAACTAGACTCTGCTGTCACACCAACACCCGTATCAGGCCGAACTCTACCGCCCACACTATCATCTACACCATACGGCACTAACCCCAATGATTTCTGCAGTAGTAAAACAGCACATTTCTTCACACACGCACACTTAAATCTACAAGCATTGTACACATCCATAATCATAACACTAAATAGTAGCTTAACTTCTTACATCTCTCTGCAGAAAATCCGAAGAATAGCTCCGCAAATCAGTCGGGGTAAAACTGTGATTCGATAGCAACGATGGCGGCTCGGATGTTAAGTAACCAGGAAAATTGGACTTTGCTACACTCCCTAGCAAAATATACACAGTATGAATCGAAATTCTAGTCCAATAATATAAATATAATCAGTAACACGCAAATCCTTTGTAAAATCGTGCATTATACAACAGATATTTCATTGAGTAATCCTGAAAACGACTTTTGGAAATTAACCGTGATTTTTGTTCGGGAAAGTGAAAATTGGTGACGGTGAAATTAGGGATAGGGCAAAGTGAAGAACCTCGTTCCGGCGGAGAGCCGTATCTATGATAGGGATCCGTCATGGCTTGCGCACCGGTTTGAGTTAGAGTGGCTGTGACGCTCCGGTGAAGCTGGGTAACTGGAACAGTCCGAACAAAGTGAAGCTCTTCTGCTTTTGGACTTTTGAGTACGAACAGATACGCTTGTCAGTCCTGATCGAAACGACGTCGTGTCGCTGGTGTTGGTGGTAACTATGTATAAGCCCAGTGGGCCAGTACACAAAGGCCTGGACCAACTAACGAAGCTAACAAGTCATGACACAATTAAGACAAATTCATGAATGCTCAACTTGTGATACAAGAGAATTATGAAAAAAATATAATGTTAAAAAAGTTTGTAACATTTTCAAATTTACCATTGCATCCCATTGATACCCCTATGGCTATGGCACCTCCCAAAACATCATTTACATTCATAAAGCATGTCCTCAATTCACAAGTTAGAGCATCTATGTTTTCACTCCAACCTATATGTCAAAATAAATTTTTTTTTTTTTGTAAAAGGGGTTTGGAACCCAGCCTAGCTGGGAGGCTCAGCCCCACGCCTTAAATAAATATATTTTTTACCGTCTCTAAATTATTAAAATACATTTTGTATTATCTTCTTCTCAAACCATTAGAAAAAACCCAATTTAAACAAATAAATAAAAAACAAATCCCTTACAAGAAGGGAGGCCCAAGTCCAGGAAAAGACCACACCCAACCGACAAGTGCTAAGAGTACCCAGCAGATTAGGCACCACTTCCTTAGACCCTCTGTAGCCGGCAATCAATCCAAAATCTCAATGTTCGTTGCCACAGTTATCCTTCCACAAAATGTAGCGTCGCCCTATCAAAGCAGCGCATTAATCCGTTACGAGGCCACCTTACTAATCGACGACCATAAGACATATATCAACTGTCATCTTACACCAACAACTATAATCAAGCATCGAGCATTTTGAGTGCCATGTTTTTGAATAATTTTTGTTTGAATGGATTTAAAAAAAAAAAAAACAATTATATAATCTATAATGAAGGTACATCTATTAAATTTATAATCTTGTTTTAAATTGTCTTGTTGGAACTTGGACCAGATCTAGCATAGTACATCAATCTTACAGCTCATATGACCACTGAAATTTTGGACCCTAGAAAGTCACTTCTGTCAAATCAGACCTTGCCACGTCGTACGTGTAGGAATTGTTATTGAGGTGTCACGCACCGGATAGCTCTCTTCAATTATGGTACAACGCACAGCACCAATGAGATTTGGCAGTGTGTTGCCGTTTACAGCTAGATTTCTTTTTCTTTTGGCCAATCGTTTCGCAGCTAATACTCAGATTGGACCAAACTGTAAAATTAGTTTTTTAAATACACCCAATAAACAAGCTGCATTCCCCTGTAATTCTACCCACAATAGTGTATGGTCCATCAATCTCTCACCGTTAATCACATCGCTGACGAAAGTTATATGAGATAGTAACATATTTACGACGAACAACAATGATTTTACTTACAAATAAATATTGTAAATTACATACACTTTTAAATGATTGTGGATAATATAAGATATGATGATTGCATCAATTACATAAATTTTGTACAAATCAAACAAACATAGTTTAAGGGTAGTAAAATATATTATGATATGATGGTTAGGATAACGACATTTTAATTTTTTAGGTAAATTTTGTTCTTGGTTATCTATGTATTCATAGACTACTTGGAACTTTTAACATCTTTTGTAGCTTTCTAAACGGTAGATTAGATTCCTAGCTCAAGACCAAGTCACATATTGGACATAAAATGGTTTCTCTATGAAAATGATGATTACATTCTTGAAGTCTATATCAGTGATCCAATGTGTAGCTTATGCAAATGCAATCTTAAAACGACAATGTAAACTTGAGTCAATTCCCCTTCTAGAAGTAAAAACTGAGTTCTTCCTGGTAGTAAAAACGAGAGTATATCTCTGACCGTGAAATGAGTCCGTAGTCCCGTCCGTAGAGGATTACATTTCTTATGGTGAAGCTCCAGGGTGCGGAATCAGTACATCCACACACCCAATTAAAGGCAAGTGGGTAACACGGCCCAATCATAGCCAACTCTACGGGCCGTTTTTGTGTTAAAAAGGTTTAAAAGCGTCATTAAAAAATGACAGCGACGCTTTGCCTCGCCAAAACGTGGAGTGCGTCACATTCCCCACTTTACACGCGCGTGATCCCACCTCTCCTCATTCCCTGATAAAGAAATTAAAAACAGCCGCAATCCCGTGCTTCGGTACTTTGCCAGACCCATCCCCACCACACAATCACACCCCGCCACGTCATAGTAATCAGGACCGAATAGTCCGAGCCTGACACGTGTCACGCGGACGGCGGTTGAATAGGAGAGAGAGAGAGTTAAAAGTAAAGTTTTAACGTTTATTTTTTTTTGTTTTTCCCTGGGTTATTATCTCGTCGTTGCAATAAAAATTGAGAGCTTCGTTTCAGTGAGGTCTCTAGAGAGAGAAACTGATACTCTCTAGAGAGAGAAAGAGAGAAGAAGAGAGAGAAAGAATGGAGGATCGACTGGAGGAGGAGGAAGAAGAGGAGGTGTTAGGCTCGAGCTTGACGATGGAGAAGGTCGCTGCAGCGAAGCAGTTCATAGAGAACCACTACAGAGCTCAGAGGAAGAACATACAAGAACGAAAAGAGAGGTATATATATACGCCTAGTCCTAATTTTTTTGCTCAATAATGTAGTTTAGGTTAGCAATTTGAGCTGCGAATCACAAGGCCTTGGTGTTTTTGTGCTAATCATGTGGCTTAGAGTTCATCAATTTTTCAATTTTGTTTGCTGTGGAAATGTAGCTAGCAGCGGAAATGTGTGTAATTAGTGCGATGTTTACTGTGAGTGGAGAAATCAGTGTTTTTTAAGAGATTGGAAGCAATCGATTACGCCGAAAATGAGACACAGTATCACTAAATCTGATCTATCTGGATTCTGATCTCTGCTATTGTGGTTTATTATGTTCTAATCTAGTAGAGTTTTACTGCATAATGTATACCACTCTGTCGATTAGATTTGCTGGTGATCTAGTACTAAAAAATTTCGTTCTCTGAAATGCTATGAAATGTATCAGTTTAATCTGCTGTGATCTTTCTGTGAGAGAGGCAAATCTTAATAAGTGCTCATCTATGTTCTGTTCTCGGCGAGGGACTGCACTCAAGTGTAGCTCTCCTCTCCGAAAGCTTCTATAAGAAGGTTTCCATGAGACTTGAGGTTAATGAAAGACAACATTTGTTTTTGATGGAGTTGCACACTGAAGTTCTAAGAGACCAGGGAACATCAAACGAGAATCTTCTCTTCTATTGTGAATGCTTACACTAGAGGTTTCCTACAGCATGATTTTATATGTTTATCTGGAGTAGTTGCATATATTCTCTGTAATTCCTCATGATATTGATTCTATACCTTGCCTTATTTCTTTATTCAATTTCCCTGTTTCATCTAATTCTTTTAGATCTGTTTCAGTACTTTGTCCCAAACATTGTTTTCTTTTTCAATACACTTTCTGCTCCATAAAATGCACATAGAGAATAATAAGATCCCAAGAGTTAATTTCAACTAAAATCTTGTCGGACATCAAGCTAAACATCTAGTCTCAATAGAAGGTATACTGATGGAGTCTTCTTAGGTAGTTGTAAAATGTTGTAGGTCCGGTCTTTGATGATTTCTTTTCATTGCAGACGATGGGTTTTGGAAAGGAAATTAGCTTCCTCAGATGTGCCAAAGGAGGTACAAATCAACCTGATCAAAGATTTAGAGCGAAAAGAGACGGAGTTCATGCGACTTAAAAGGCATAGGATATGTGTTGATGATTTTGAGCCTTTGACCATCATTGGTAGGGGGGCTTTTGGTGAGGTCAGTATTGAACATGAGATTCTCTTGAAAATAAATTCCAGTTTGGAGACTATGCCAGTTATTCTGCCTCTGGCTTCCTGTATATGTTTGTAATTTATTTTCTCTTTCCTAACACACACTCAAATGACCAGGTTCGATTGTGTCGGGAGAAAAAATCTGGCAATATATATGCCATGAAAAAGTTGAAGAAATCTGAAATGCTTATGAGAGGGCAGGTAAGACCGGACATGTGACTTTTGTACAAAACCTACTGCTGGAACTTGTTCCAATGTTTTATTGATCTAACTATTAATGTTCAATTTATTTTTTTTCGCTTATAGGTGGAGCATGTCAGAGCTGAAAGAAACTTGCTGGCAGAAGTTGCCAGTCATTGCATAGTTAAACTTTACTACTCCTTTCAGGATGCTGAGTACCTATATTTAATAATGGAATATCTGCCTGGTGGTGACATGATGACTCTGCTGATGAGGGAGGATACCTTAACTGAAAGTGTGGCTAAATTTTATATTGCACAGAGTGTTCTGGCAATAGAATCTATTCAGAAACACAACTACATACACAGGTGGGATACATCTATCACTCTATTGGTGTCGATTGTTTTGTTTTGTTTTTCTATTGTTATCAGTTTGCTCACCACTTCATAATTCACTATCCATGCAGAGACATTAAACCTGACAACCTTCTTCTAGATAAAAACGGTCACATGAAACTCTCGGATTTTGGCCTCTGTAAGCCTCTTGATTGTACAACTTTACCTGCACTGCATGAAAATAGATCTATGGATGATGAAAATTTGGCAGAACCAATGGATATCGATGGATGTTTTCCTGATGCGGATAACAGGAATAGTTGGAAAAGCCCCCTTGAACAGCTGCAGCATTGGCAGATGAACAGGAGAAAGTTGGTATGCTAGTGTCTTCTTTGATTTGTTTTTGCAGTACACCTCCAGCCTTAGACCTTATAAGTTATCCCCTCACTCTATTGCATTTTGTTTCTGAAAGGCATTTTCAACTGTGGGGACACCTGACTATATTGCGCCTGAAGTGTTATTAAAGAAGGGATATGGGATGGAATGCGACTGGTTGGTTTATGCTTCAGTTCCTTCTTTTAATATTACCTCTCATATTCTCTTTCAGTAATGTTAAGGGATATGACTTTTTTCATTTAGGTGGTCACTGGGAGCAATACTGTATGAAATGCTTGTTGGGTACCCTCCATTTTATTCAGATGATCCCATAGCTACATGCAGAAAGGTAACATTCACTCTGTTCACATAGATATAACTCTTGCAAGTACCAATGTTCTGCAGTACTCAAGAGTTTAAGGTCACTAGAGTTTTATGTACATAAGTTCGACATATCTACTGCGAGAATGGAAAACCGTGGTTGACCAAAAGTATTGATGATTCCTACCAACTTTTTTCAACCATGACTAAGATTATATGGAATATCTCTTCTTGTATAACTAATTCAACTCTTGGCGATTCTTGAGAGATGTAAAATGTAGTAACATCTAGTACATGTCTTGGCATGTCACACATTTATACTGTTGAATAGTTTCATTTTTCATTTATGCTTTTTGGAATATAAATTAATTGGTTAGTATCAATATTGTTGGTAATTGCGTCCAGGTTTTTAATTCCCTATTCTTTTTCTCCACCTCCATTGTTTTAATATAGCTTGAGGAAGCCATAATTCTACAACTACGGATATTCTTGCTTGAAAAATAAATTAAAAACTTTGATATAGCATACACGTAAGTAATATAACTGAAGACAGGAGTGTAAGCATATAAAAGTAATGTAAATCATGGCATATGGTGTCTTGGAGTTGTTTAAATCAACACACAGTTTAATTAAATCCTGTAACCAACAACTATATTTAAGTGTTACACTTTAATGTGTCAACACATAATTGGCATATGAAGTGTCTTGGAGTGTTGATTTACACTTTAAAGTTTCAAGATCTTGTAACCAACAACTATATTAAAGTGACCGAGGCATTAGCTTAGGATTTCAGGGTTTAATAACCCTGTTGTTGTTTGTTATCATTACATCTTGAAACTGTGTGTTGAACACTGATAACACTGATATAGCCTGTTCCCAGAATCATTACATACTTCATAGTGTAGTCCATCTTTCATTTTTATATAAAGTGGAAGTGAATGTCTCACTCTGTTTCTCAATTTCTGTCAGATTGTTCACTGGAGAAACCACTTAAAATTTCCAGAAGATGCAAGACTGACACTTGAGGCGAAGGATCTCATTTGCAGGTTGCTGTGTGATGTTGAACATAGGCTTGGTGCACGTCAAATCAAAGTGAGGCTCTCATATTGAATACTATATTATTAGGATCTTTCATCAATGTGTTGTACCTTACATTTGTGTAACTCTGTTGTGTCAGTCTCATCCTTGGTTCAAAGACATCGTGTGGGACAAACTTTATGAAATGGAGGCAGCATTCAAACCAGAAGTTAATGGGGAGCTTGATACCCAAAACTTTATGAAGTTTGATGAGGTATTGTATAAGCTTATACTTCTTATTTGTTTGTTTCTTTGTTCTGCACCCTCCTTATTATTTTCTTCTGTTACTCTTATGCTAATGATACTCTTTTTAATTCCTTTACTCTTTCATTTTATATATGTGGTATCTAGGATTTAAGTCGGTGCAAATTTGATGCTCTCATTGATTTCCTTATCTTGTCTTCTCTTTATTTATGATTAGTTGGATCCTCCAGCATCAGGAAGAACTGGTTCAGGACCCTCGAGGAAGGTTTGTATATATGTTTGTGTACTTATGATAACTAGTAATCCCTTTTCTATGACATATTTTCTTAAAAAGGTGGTATTGGGTGATAATATTCTCATGTACAAGGTTTGGTTTATTAATTGGACACCAGTGGACATATAGAACTACACATATGAAAAGAAAGTACCCAACTATAATGTCTATGTGTGTGTGTGTGTGTGATCGTTTGTTTAACTTTGCCTATACTATTGCTTGTTTTTGTCATGGCCTAAAATCAAGTTGAAATCACAGATTGTAGAGTTCATTACTGCCATCTAAAACCAATATTTATGGTTGTTTGTTTGCTTGTTTGTTTTTTGTTTTTTTGTTTTGATAAGGTTATGTTGTACATGGTTTAGGAGTGCATGATCCTTATCACCTGATTATTTCATGCAGCTGCAATTGACTCCCAAGGATCTAAACTTTGTTGGCTATACATACAAGAACTTTGATGCTGTAAAAGGGCTTCGCCAAGCCTTTGGTAAGCAATTGCTACTCCTATCTCATGAAAACTGGTCAAAGCTTTTTCTATCTGTTTTCTTCTGATATGGGGGGAGGATTTTTGTGACTCATAAAAGCGTATTCAGTCGATTGTATATGGTTTTTCTTGATTAGAAAGAAATGTCTTGGCTTCTTCGGAATTGTTTTCACCATTGCAGATTGGACCAAAAAAGTGTATCACCTGATGAGTTTAATGTATTTTTCTCATTTCAATGATCCAAGTATTTGATAAGTATTCTCCAGTGTCTTCTATTGTGAATTTCAGTCAATTGAACTTTTGTCAATTTCTGCAGCTGATGCTCGAGTAGAATTCACTACTGAACGGGCAGCCAGAGAAACAGAGGTTCAGATGCTTGCATCATCTGGTGATCCTATGTTACCATGACGTCAAATCTTGGAGGTAAAAGTGGCAAGCTGATAAAGCAGAAATTGCACATATGCTTGATTCGAGTTCAAACATTATAAAACTTGCATACTGCCCTCATCTAAGTGTACAGTAGTTATTGAAGAGTTTCATAAAGACCCCGAAAAGGGCAAGTGAAACTCCAGTAAGGTCTCGTTTTTTGTGAATTAGAACTTAGAATGTAGTCTATGGACTCTGGAACTGGTGTCCTGGCTGCCCAGGTTGGTAGTGTTATAAGCTGCCTTCTCTAGTGGCAGTTTCTGGTCCAAGCATAATTCATAGCCAATTACCAAGAAACCATTTTAGGGAGAACTTTTCTCTGTTGTGTTGTGTAAGATTGTATGGTAAAACTTAAATTAGCTATGAATGGAATAGTTGCAAAAATATCTTTGATGCATCCTTTTATAATTTTGATGTATCTGTAATATGCTACATATAGCATTTGTTAATACCATATTTGCATCTGCGAACTCGTTTACAATTTTGAGGAGACAGGTCGCAAAGCTAGGGACATGAAATAACTTCTGCCAAAGAAATAGTCGTCTATTCATCCCTACATTTACCATCGTTTCTCTAAATTTCAAGAGATCATTGAGGTGTTCAATGACTCGAGAAAGCCTAATAGAGCATCTCCAGAAGCTCTAAAAATATGAATTTTTGTTCTCTCTTTTCACTTTCTCTAAAACGAATAGGTTTAGCAATCAACTCGTATAGGTTTAGAAAACCTGTTGGAGCAAAAAAAGTACATATTATTATTCGAGTGTAATGTTGAAATATTTAAAAATGAACTTTCAGAGTGTAATGGTTCAATAGTATGGTTGGTGCTTAGAGTGCGCTTACAATTTCAAGAAAAACAAAAAGCAAGAGGGATCAAGTATGAGATTGTTGTCGGTACAAGATAAGTACCTCCCGGCCCATTGACCAGTCAAGGGCCGACCAGTAAGGAGGCGGGCCTCGGCCCAAATCTAACAAAAAAACGTGTTGGGGCATGGCTGTAACACCAGACAAAAGTTCAGATAAGCCAGAGTATGAAGGACATTTGTCCCACATCGATTGGGAAGAGAAAGGGGAACTTACATTGGGCCATAAATAGGGCCCAACCACCAACCGCATTAAATACTCTTAGCCCATACCGATACTGACTTCACCATCGGAGAGGGAAAGACCGGTAAGTCCCGGTCGGTCTCCTAGCATATATCATCCAATGACAACACGTGCCAAGCTTTTGAAGAGCATACGAGATCTTACAGAAATAGTGATTGTTCGTCTAATTACAACTAGCTATACATAAATTAATCCCTGAATTTTGGGTGTGGGTATCCTTGTGTTGTTTCTGCTCAAATGTTTTGATCTATCTACCCTCATTTTTAGTTTTCTAACTCTTTTTCGGACATAAAGGGAGAAAGATTTGGCTTCCCCGTCCTCAAGGCACAACTTGGAACCAACCCTTTCTTTTATAGGGAAATAACGAAAAAAATTTCAAATTTTGATAAGTTTGATCACCCCCGTATGCTGTGTTAGTATTTTGTTTAGAAATGAAATTAAGTGGTACTTTTATGATCCGTATGTTTTGTTAGTATTTTGTTTGAAAAGAAACTAAATAGTACTTGTGATACCTCACAATTTGTAGTAATTTATCTTTTATACAAGTACATCATCCTCCATCTATTTGGTTTCATTGTCTCACGATTTCTGTAACTCCATCATTCATTTGGATTGGCCGAGATTAATAGTTAGTCGTGGCTTTTTATTGTGGTTACTATGGAAATTCTTGTACCCACGTGTATTTACACGACACAATCTTAACCGTTTATAACAATTTATATGTTTGATTACCATGTTTCTATATTATTTCCTCTAATCTTGACCGTCTATGTATGTATGTGAAAATACACGCCGTTTACCTTTCGTTTTTTATGTCATAAAGACGCAAAAAGAAACACTCACCCAAACTTGTGAAAAAGAAAATCCCTTTTCCAAAATTTTGCAAAAGAATTCCTTTTTGAAGCATTTGGATACAAAATTTGGATTAGAGAATGAAAAGGGCAGCAGCATGGGATGGGTGGAGATGCTTTAATGCCCTTCTAGATTTGACACGTGTCATCATCTTCTCACTCTTCAAATATACTATACTCTCTCTGTCTCTCTCCCTCTCTTCTCTTGTCTTATTTTTCTCTGTTTTATTTTCCACTTTGGTTTTTGGTATATTTCTTCTCCACTCTCCCTTTATTGCGTTTGCAAGTCTCAACCCCAGGTGAGGTCTGTGTGTATTTATAAAAAAAAAAAAGAAGTAATCACATTTTGAGCTGATATTTTTTTTTATAAATGGGTAAGTAAAGCTTCCTCATTCATCTTCTTGTTTCTTGGTTTTTGTGATCCTCCCCATGGATTTCAGTTGCTAAAGTTACAGTCTTTGGAGTTGAAAAATGAGAGGGAGAGGGAGAGAGGAAAAGGAGGGAAGGAACTTCTACAGTTGACAAATTAGGTAGTGATTCTTCTTTTTTTACTTTCTTCTCATTGCTTAATTATTGTCATCATAATAATTTGAGAGAGAGAGAGAGAGTGAGTAGTGTGCTTTCAATTACACGAGGCTGAGATAGCTTGCCTCAGATCCAGGCAAGTCATGTGTAATAAAAAGGTGCTTCCTTTCATGGGTTTTCCTGTGATTTCTGGGCTTTGCCTTTCTTGGGTTTCTTTCTCATGACCCCCTTTTGCTCTGTCTGTCTTTCTAGTGTGTTGTTTAGATAAGAGGGTTGGTTTCTAATTTCCCATCTTTGTTTTTATTTCTATTTTCAGTTTGTTTGCATTAAAAAGTTTGCTTCTTTCTTGCTGTAGTTTGATGGAAGTAGATAGAGAAGAGTCTAGAGAAGAAGTTGACAAGGCCTCAAATTAACATGTCTCTTTTTTTTTTGTATAATTTAGGGGGTTAAGTTTCCACAAATGGAAGTTTGGATCCGTTGTTGTTGACCAGATCTGACTACCTATTTCATTTCCACCGCCTTTTAGCTCATCCATACATTCACATCTCCTGAATTGGCACCCACTTTCGGCCTTTACTTGAGTGTCTGAGCATGGAAATTGGGTTGTTAAAACCCACCATTCACATTCCTGAATCATTCTTACTAAGAAAAGAAAGTCATAAGTCGACTGAGAAATGACAGGTCGGTTGGTGTTAGAGGGGTTGGCAGGTAACTTGTTGTACTGCCCAGGTAAGAGTTTTGATGGAGGAGATGTCACCGGCGGTCGCGGTGCCATTTAGAGTAGGTAACTCAGTCTGTGATAACCCAGCTATAGCTACCCACATGAATATTACCAGTCTTAAGCTAATGACAGACGCTGCCGGGATGCTATCTGATTCTGTCACCAGGAGTTCCACTGAGGCTGGCCAAGAGGATTGTGATTGTAGTCATTCTGGGAATGAAGCTAGTGTTGTTGCAGTATCAGTTGCAGAAGAGGAAGAGGGAGGAGGAGATCAATCGATAGATATGACAACTCAAGACGAGAGCGATCGGGTTGCTCCTGGTAATGTGATGGCTGGGGAAAGTGAGGAAGATGATTGCTTATCATTGGAAGGTGATCAGGTACATGATAACTGTTGTTCCCTCTCAGTGGCGAGTGAGTCAAGTAGCTTATGTTTAGAGGACTTCCTGGTGTATGAGACCACCTCTGAAGGAGTAACAGTGAGTTCTATAGACATTGACAGAAACGGTTGTTTTGGTGATGTTGCTAAGGTGCCCGATGTAGGTAATTCGAAAATTGAGACAGAGATCACTAGTGATCCACTTTCTTTGTCGGTGAGCCTTGAGGAAGAAACTGGTCATGGGTCTGACCCAAAGCCAACCGATGTTGTTGTTCAATTGCCTGTGGAAGTAGGGGTCAAAGAAACAGTCAGCCGCAGTGTTTTTGAGGTAGAATATGTTCCACTTTGGGGGTTTACATCCTTGTGTGGGAGAAGACCAGAGATGGAAGATGCATTTGCAACTGTACCTCAGCTTTTAAAGATTCCAATTCAAATGCTGATCGGGGACCGGGTACTGGATGGCTTGAGCAAGTGTATAAATCAGACTGTTCATTTCTTTGGAGTCTACGATGGTCATGGAGGCTGTCAGGTATGTTTACTTACTTCTGATATTTTTCCTTGTGCAATATTGTCTACTTCATTTCATGTGTGCCATCTCTTTTTTCTCAGTAACCCTGTTTCATGAGATTGTCTTTCACTTTGTTCAGGTGGCAAATTATTGTCGTGATCGTATGCATTTGGCTCTGGCTGAGGAGATAGAAGTTGTCAAGGAGGGCCTAGTTCACACAAGCATCAAAGATAATTGCCAAGAACAATGGAATAAGGCATTTACCAACTGTTTTCTTAAGGTTGATGCTGAAGTTGGAGGGAAGGATAGTCTTGATCCTGTTGCCCCGGAAACAGTTGGTTCCACTGCTGTTGTTGCCCTTATTTGTTCATCTCATATCATAGTGGCAAACTCTGGCGATTCAAGAGCAGTTCTGTGTCGTGGGAAAGAACCCATGGCATTGTCAGTGGATCATAAAGTAAGAGATTCTATAACTTAAGTCTTGTATCTGATGGTTCATCACTGATTATTGAAACTAATCTGTGTTTGTTGTATTTTGTTGCAAATAACTGATTATGGCAACCGATTTTAGCCAAATCGAGAAGATGAATATGCAAGAATTGAGGCAGCTGGAGGCAAGGTCATACAATGGAATGGCCATCGCGTGTTTGGTGTTCTTGCTATGTCAAGGTCAATAGGTAAGTGCTTCCACTTGAATATATATTTTTTCCCCCTCCAGATGATATTTGACTGAATAGCACCAAGGTACGTACTGTACCGACAAGTTTGCCGTCTGTATTTGTAATTACTCTAGATAGGAATTCACATTCATTTTGAGAGAAGGTTTCCTAGTGTACAGTGACTTTCATTGCCAACGTATCTGCTCTGCGTTAATCATCAATGGTTAAATTTCTTGTGGTTCTTGAAACTGTTTGAGACACAAAGGGTATTGCTATTGTTATATTTGGTGCCAGAATCAAAATTTTGATCCATGATGAACTTTGGATTTATAATATTAGGCAAGAGGAAAACACTAGGGTTATGTTGTACAGAATATGCATAAAACTTGGTCAAGAAACATAGATTTTTATTCTAGTTGTATGGTTTCGAACACAGTGTGGGAGTCAACTTCATATTAGTAGTGTATATGTTAATAATTTCAAATGTGTGTTGGTCCAGGGTAATTGGTAGCATACTTTTAGTGAAGTAGGTTTGATATTTTTGCAATGACTGCCTTTTTCATAAATTGCCTTTGCTGACAAAATACCATATCTCCAGAAGTTAGGTCCAAACTATTTCTTACTAGGTACATAGAAACAGTGCATGTTATTCACATTTCAGTAGTTCAGCAGCTAGCAAACTTCAATTTCAGCCTTGGTTTTGGGTTGCAGGCGATAGATATTTAAAACCATGGATCATCCCAGAACCAGAAGTGATGTTTATTCCTCGAACCAAAGATGACGAATGCCTCATTTTAGCCAGTGATGGTTTATGGGATGTTATGACGAATGAAGAAGCGTGTGACCTTGCCCGGAGACGAATATTGTTATGGCACAAGAAGAATGGTGTTACACTTCCATTGGAAAGAGGTGAGGGAATCGATCCTGCTGCTCAAGCAGCAGCGGAGTTCCTTTCCAGCCGTGCCCTTCAAAAAGGAAGTAAGGACAACATCACGGTGATTGTGATAGATTTGAAGGCTCAGAGGAAGTTTAAAAGTAAAACATGATGGTTACTTCATCCCCCGTTCTGTATCAATCACCGGTAGCTGTATCATATCTGATATATTGTTGCCCCTTTGTTTTTCACCTGGGCTTCATTGCTTATTGAGAACTGCAGTCTGTATGTATCACATAGAACATCTGCGATTTTAGAATTTTGGTTTAAAACTGTTTGATATAAACTGTGTCCAGCCAGTTCTGTCTTTGTAAATCTTAGCTGCTTGTAGTAGGGATAGAACATGGTGGCAGTATTATGCTTTTAACAGTCTGGGCAAATTGTATTCATTATTGCCTCCGAGTTTAATTAGCTCAGTGAGGTAGATACTTCCTTATTGCAAGTATGCTTGCCATCATGCTCCTACCAGTGTCACGATTTTATACTATAGTCTGCTCTCTATTTGTTTTCTTTTAAAGGAAAACTTAATGACAGAGAAAGCCATTTATATGGAAAATAAGATAGCATTCTGGCTGCACTCCTGTTTATCCGATCATATAAGAAATCAAACTGGCATATCAAGTTTCAGACTTTCAGGTGCAAAATCCTTCCTAATTATTCTTTCATAACAAATAGATGCAGCCAAGTATGGAAGCTAGTATTTGCTGGAAGGCAACTCTTTCAAAACCTTGGGAAGATCTTTCTCACCCTGAACACTCTGAACCCACTTGGTGTTAATCTGCACGCGCTCAATGCTCTGCTTCAAGGTTCTAGTTACGGCAGGGTTAGGATGGGCTTTGAAGAACTCCTCTACTTCCTTAACCTTCTCAAATGAAGCAAGCTGCAGACCAAGATGACCAGAAAAGGACATATATGAGCACATTAATAGAGGAAAAATGAAAATGCATTAGGAAACCTTGGATTGACTAACTCAAGTCAAAACCACACAACATATAAACCCTGAGAAAGAACAAAAGTTCCAAGAATGAGAAAACAAACCGGTGAAACAATTGCACTGACAAATTGAGTAATAAGAAATCCAGAACCCCAGGTCTTTGAGATTTGCACCCAATTATCCTGTATTTAGATCATCCAAAAGGCATAGTAGAATTATTGAAAATGAAGAGGGAAAAGAAAATGAAGCAGCGAAATAGGCAATACAGAAGTGGACATCTAATAATACGCTCTTACGACTTAAGAGATTAGTTCTTGGGGAGTACCTTCAGCCAAGTCCAAGCTGTTTCCCGTCCGTTGCTACTAACAGCAAGTCCAAATATAGCATCCTGGTTGCGGACCTATATTAATGGGCATCAAACTTAGTATGATCTAAAGCTCTCAGAAAATATATAAAACCCCTTCAACCTATAGTTAAGAGAATAGTAAATCTAATATACCTCTGAAGTCAGTAAAAAGTTGAGAACTTCCAGTATAATGTCTGGATCTGGACAAGATGCTAATGATCCTACAGGCACAGACAGATACATTATGTCCACAATCTAACAAACTCAGATGTTCAACATGCGGAAATAATATACAAAATCAATGTTACCTAAAACGCGGTTTCTCTCCTCACTTTGATCACTCTCTCTGTAAACTCTAAGAAGAGAGTCATAGCCTGCTCTATTTGATTGGGTTACTCTTTGCATTACAGCCACATATGCCGCCTGCAACAATAATCTAATGACCATCAGTAAGGAGGTTCAAATGTCATTGACGGGTGCTCAATTAATGATTTAAATGAAAACAACCTTTCTAATGTCAGGAGGAAGGAGTGGCATATTTCTGTCATCTAAGTAGGCATGAAAACGCCTGCTTGCTTCATTGATTGTCGGCTCATGTCCAAATAAAGCAAGGGTGGTCAAAATTTCACCCCTCAACATTGCATCTAAATGGCTCTCACCGGGTTTGGGCTGCCAACCAAGCTTTCTGTAAATGGATTCACAAAAAGTAAATAAGTTTAACAAAAAACAAAGAAAAAGAAAGGAAAGAAAAAAGACGTCTAGATATGGAGATTCACACATTTGTTCTTGCCCTAACTTGTTGGTCATCCGACAAGCTTATCAGTTTATGTACCTTGGTACTTACAAATTACGCAGCAATGCCATGGCTCATTTGTGATAATGTTTGTTCACAACAGGTAAATTTAACAGTACTAGTTGACATACATACAAACAGAAATATGTGTATACAGCATATACTTTGCATCCTATTATAGTGCGAATATACCAAAACTATCTTAAGTCGGAATATATATCTTTGGCTTTTCATTTTCTGGGTTATCAATGCCTCGGTGTTATATCATTACAGCCATTTTTTAAGCTTAGGTTAACATGATGAGACAGAGTATTCAGCTATTAAGGCAAGAGTACAATAAAATAGTATTGGCAACTTGCCAGATTTTAGTGGTCGAAAAAGAACTTACTCTGCAGAGTACTGAAGAAGGCCAATAAAGAACTGATTGATGAGATCAAGTAGCTTGGGTACTGCATCAGCTGCAATTCTTGCAAGCTTACGACTAATCTGTGAAAAGTGAGTGCCAGAATTACACTAAGGTCATAGTACAATAAAAACAAACACAATAGAGAGGTGATCCTTACAGAAATCAAATTTGACAGGACTGTATAGTCAAGTTCCTCTTTATAAGCAGCCAACAAGGTGAGCAAAGAAGCAAAAGACAGCTGACAAGCCATAGAAAGGGAATATGAATCATCCAAAATGCCTGTTAAAGTACATACTTGATCAGAACCACAACTCCAAGTCTTAGTATGAAAGAGATAGGTCAGTAAATGTGTGTAAACTGTAAAGATGACTACCAAATTTGTCTGTTGCAGACAAGTATTTGTTCTGTATAGCATTTCTTAGTGTAGCTGCAAGTTTCTCATCATATTTCACCCTGTAAAAGCCAGCTTGATCCACATTGATTTTTATCCAACTGCAGACTGTATTGTTTTTATTGCATGAGCTTCCACTTTCAGTCTCTGCTATTGAACAACCAAGAAATTCCTTTATGTCAAGAACTTCAGACTTAGTTTTGAGTAGGAAGCTCTTGCGTACATCATATGAGCCGCAGCATGATGTTATTGGTACAATCCATTCTCCATTGCCTTGGGAACCACTCGACAAGAATTGTGTCTGCAATTTATCAATTTATCAGTTAAGACCTTTGCTCTCTGAGTACCATTGAATAAATCCAATTCAACAATCTGAAAGCTATATTCCAAAAGGAAACCTGTTCAAACTTCAATTTTTGATCTTTGACTTCGACAGAAACAACTGGGTAGCCTTTCTGCTGCGTCCACGAATTCATCAGCTTGTTCACAGGTTCACCAGATCCCTCCTCAAGGGCAGCCCATAAGTCTTCTGTCTTTGCATTTGAGTAAGCATGTTTTTTTATATAAGCAGCAAGTGACCTCTGGATACATGACAAACTAATTTGTGATTAACTATGTAATACATGAGACATGTCTTGAATAAAAATAAGAATCCATAAGAAAAAAAAAATATAGAAATTAGACTTATCACTGTCAGACTTTACGAAAATGAATATATGCTATAGATTGTAGAAAAATAGATACTCTACATCATTGACTCTAAAATCTATGGCATGAGAAAATAAGAGAAGAGTTTATGTTCAGTGATTACCAGGGATGTATAAATGTCAGATTTTTGGGGGATCTTGAGATTAGCCCTAGCTCAAACTCACAACAATGAACTACTATGCTATCCACAATTTTCCCAAAGAAGAAACTACCCCAACAGCTTTCACAACAAGATCTTTTTACTCTCTAAAACTGTGCAATGCACTTTTGAAAGTTGAACTTTCTTGTCCATGACAAAAATCATTAACATATAATCTCAGAAAACCAACCTGAAAGGGTTCGGCACCAAGATAGTTTTGTAGCATCCTAATAACAGAAGCACCTTTCGTATAACTTATTGCATCAAATATTTCATCAACCTCAGCCGCATGATTTATTTCCACCTGAAAAATGTTAAAACATTACAAAACTAAAACAAGTTAATACTAAAGAATTCCCTACGACCAAGATGCAACGTCCAGATTTATCTAAACTTAGTTCAGGTAGACAGTACCTCGATGGGGTGGGATTCTTCAAGACCATCCAGCCTAAGACCCTCAGTAGACTCATCAAGAAACTGAGTCCATATTTTCCACTCAGGAAACAAGCTCTCGGTAGCTAAATAGCTCACCTAATGGAATAGAATGCTTATATTGAGTCCACAACCCCGCAAAATAAGTAACAAGTACAAGTGTACATCATATGAAACTGAGGATATATACCCATGTTGCAAATCCCTCATTTAGCCACAAATCTGTCCACCATTCCATGGTCACAAGATTGCCAAACCATTGGTGTGCCAATTCATGTGCCACGGTTATTGTTACCTTGTACAAAACAAAATGAAATAATTAAAACATAAATTCGAGTGCAAAAGCAATAGCTCCCTGTTATATAACAAGGATAAAACATGAAAGCTAGATAAACTTAAAACATGCATGTTACATTTTGCTTGCTGGAAGCTGAAGAATGCTGATCATCAAAGAGCAAAGCTGTTTCACGGTATGTAACTAAACCATAATTCTCCATGGCACCAGCAGAAAAATCGGGGATTGCGACCATATCCAATTTTGGCAAAGGGTAATGCACACCAAAGTATCTGTAGAACATGTCATCGTTGTTTTGTATTAAAGTACTGAAAGGAAAAATGCAGCACAAACACATAGGAAAAATTTCTCAAGTAACTACTACTTATTGTCTACAGCATGCATGTGGAGTGAATGACGGATTGTAAAATGACTTGATATATAAACATACTCTGTGTACAATTCAAGTGTCTTGACAGCAACCTCCAGAGCAAATTTCCCTTGGCTTTCCTTACCAACTTGACAATAGACCCTCACTTTGACCCCTGTAATGAGATAAAAAATGGCACTATCAAGAGAGGGTTGTGCTAACAAAACGAATAACGGACATCGATTAATTATGTGTTTACCATCACAAGTATGATCTTCAACATAATCGAACAAACCAACAACAATGGCCACCAAATACGTAGACATAATTGGTGTTTCCAGATATGAAACTGTCTTAAAAGGTCCATTAACTTTTTCTTCTGAAACCGGCATGTTGGAAAGAGCTACTAGTTCAGATGGTACATCTTCCAATGTAATCTTGAATGTAGCCTGTAATCAGACCACCAGTAAGAAACAACAATCTCCGGTCATTAAATCTACAAATGTGACAGTTTAACCAAATACACAATTTTGTTTTTCTTTTGAACTCAAGATTTGATTTAAACATGATACTAGTACAAAACTACAAATCACAAGTTAGCCAACTGTATGTGTGAGTGTGTCAGACCTTGCAAGCAGGCTCATCCCAACACGGAAAGCACCGCCGCGCATCAACCGGCTCAAACTGTGTAACTGCCATGTTTTTCTTCTCCCCGTTATGCTCATACGTACTGCACACAATTCAAACCAAAAATATTATCCATACAATTTGAGCTTATAACAGTTCATACATTCAAACAAGTAATACCTTCTATAGAATCCCTTCATATTGTCATTCAAAATCCCCTCAAATCCAATATCCAAAACTCCGAGCCCAATCGGAAGCGTCTCCTCAAACTCCATAACCAAAATGCCATCTTCTTCAAACCCGTCAACTTTGGATGGCTTGAAAACCTGACCAAGCATCCAGTGATTCATCTAAATCCAAAAAAAATAACGATCAATTAGTTAAGTAAAGACTTAGTGATTACCTTGGAAGAGTGAGGTTGAGTGAAAGACGCGGAAGCGGCATTGACGGAGAGCTCGGCGGCGTTGAGGACTATGAAGCGGGTATCGGCGACGATGTCGAGGTCGATGGCGACGGATCCGCCGAATTTGCAGGCGACGAGGTCGGGTTTGAGCTTAACGTCGTAGCGTTTGGGGACGGCGAACTTGGGAAGCCGAGCTTGGCCTTTGAACTGCGACATCTCTGCTCTGCTGGTGTAGTGGTGTTGGACTTGTTTGTTTAACTTTAAAC
Organism: Fragaria vesca subsp. vesca; assembly: GCF_000184155.1. Classification (NCBI taxonomy): domain Eukaryota; kingdom Viridiplantae; phylum Streptophyta; class Magnoliopsida; order Rosales; family Rosaceae; genus Fragaria; species Fragaria vesca. The sequence continues at coordinate 21,057,787 of NC_020496.1, read as the reverse complement.
TTTGAAACTCAAGACTGTGTTATGTATTTCCTTCTGATTAATACGGTAGAAAAGGTAATAGTTGCATTGAAAAAGAGGGGACGGTTTCATGCAATCTGATTCCTTGTGAAGTGAGGAAATTGATCACTCCGTAATCATTCCAGGAAAATGTGGTAGGTGAATGAAACTGAATAATGAATAAGGAGAAAGAAGGAAACCAACAAAATCAAATAGCGGGCTATTTGTTTCGATCATATCGTATGATAGAGAAGAACAACAGTGTGATATCGAATCAGAGTTTTTTTTGTTTGTTTTTTGTTTGAACAAGATATCGAATCAGAGATTAAAATAAAAATCTATAAATGTAATTTGCTGATGTCCCTTTATTAAAATTCAAATTACACGATTAGAGAAATTCTCCTCAAATCCAACGTGCAATCTCGTATTTCCTGTATGCCAACTCTGTCACTGCATCAGAGAGGTTCTTCTCGCCCTGGATGCTCTCAACCCACTTGGCGTTGATCTGTACCCGCTCGATGCTCTGCTTCAGGGTTCTAGTTATGGCGGGGTTGGGATGCGCTTTGAAGAACTCCTCTACTTCCTTTACCTTGTCTAAGGACGCAAACTGTGGAAGGAAGAAGAACCAGCAAACCGTAGGGCATAAGAAAAATGGCTTCTAAATTTCAAGAAACCTCAAAGACAAGAACATCAATCGCAAGAGAAAGGGGGACAGAGAACATACATGTGAGACAGTCGCACTGACAAAGCGAGTAATCAAAAATCCAGAACCCCATGTCTTTGAGATGTGCTCCCAGTTATTCTGTAGTTCAATCATCCATGGAGTAAAGTGAAATCAATATATAAGAAATATATTTGAAGAAAAGCAATTCTGCAATTTTTAATGAAGTCTGTGCTGAACACTCGAAATCAGACTAATAGAGCTGCCCAACCAATTAGTTCCCATAGAAATTGAAGCATTATCATATACACAAATCATGCAAAAGATCCAAGCTCTCATCCCCATCTTTGGTTTCTAATTGGATAAGTGCTTAAGCTTATAATTCCGCTAAACCCCCCTCAAGTCTAAAAGATGCTGAAATGATTGTACAATATCATTGGAAATTACCTTCAGCCACGTCCAAGCTGTTTCTCGTCCTTTACTACCAACAGCTAGTCCAAAGACAGCATCCTGACTACGGACCTATACAAATGTGCATTCAAATGTCAGTACCATCGAGCTTTTAGATATCTTACTAGTATATTTCCAACCTCCAATTAAGAAAAAATGATATAGAAAATACCTCTGGAGTCAACAAAAAGTTGAGAACTTCCAGTATTATGTCAAGATCTGGACACGATGCTAACGAACCTACAGACACAGAAAGATATATTACTTCACAAGCAATTAAACTCAGATGTTAATAATCATATAAGAAAAAAATTGTTATTACCTAAAATGCGGGTCTTCTCCTGGCTTAGATCTGTCTCTCTGTAAACTTTAAGAAGAGATTCATATCCCGATCGGTTAGATGCAGTTACTCTTTGCATTACAGCCACATATGCTGCCTGCAACAATAGGACATAACAAACATTAGTGGGGCGCAAAATATGTATGTTGAATTAATAATTACATAAAAAGCCAATGGCCTCTTCTTTGGGTATAGATACCAACCCTTCTTATGTCAGGAGGAAGGAGTGGTGTATTTCTGTCATCTAAGTAGGCACTAAACCGCCTGATTGCTTCATCAATTGTCAGATCATGTCCAAATAAAGCAAGTGCAGTCAAAAGTTCTCCTCTCAACATTGCATCTAAATGGCTCTCACCCGGTTTTGGTTGCCAACCAAGCTTCCTGTAGATGTATTCCAGAATAAATAATAAAATAATCAACCAAGTAAGGAAAAACAATTAAAAATCGGAAATATAATTTGAGACTGTCAAATATACTCTCCTTCCAACTTCTTTGTCATCAGAAGATCCTACCCACATAAATGTTTGTCCACATGCATATGACTAAATCAACAGTTCTACCCACATAAATGCATACACACTTTGCCCATAGATCTAAAATACCATATCTCATGGTAAAGGTCAGCATGTCTATCTAAAGGAAGGAAATAATTTGATCTGAATGCAACATACTTCTTTTTTCCTTTAGGGTGCTCTATTTCCTCAGTGTGACACTTCTATCACTTTCTTCATACATCATCATATTTCAATACGTTCAACTATTAACATTAAATCATTCATGTTAGACCCTATGTTCTATGATATTTTTAGCAATACGGATTGAGGAATTCATAAGCCATGGAATTTTATTTTCATGGATCTCCAATATAATATCACTGTAATTTTTATTTTTATTTTTTTGAACAGGAATATCACTGTAATTTAGCGGCGGACATTTACATCTCCCATGATCTTGTTTCTCTGCATAGGCAATATAGCAAAGTTGCCAACTCCTATTATTTGTTGATATTTAGATAAGATATGAAACTGACTCGTGAGGTTAAAAGAGCAGTGGCCAGAGCAACTTCAATTGTTACAAATCTCTATTTCAGATTGTCTTAGGTACTACAGCTGTACAGAAAATAACTCACTCTGCAGGGTACTGGAGAAGGCCAATAAAGAACTGATTAAGGAGGCCCACTAGCTCGGGTACAGCATCAGCAGCAATTCTTGTCAGTTTATAGCTTACCTGTGAAAAGTAAATGACCCGAATCAGACCTAGGCCATAAAAGAAGTAGCATAAACACAATGCAAAGAAGACCATTACAGTAATCAGATTTGACAGCACTGTGTAGTCAAGTTCCTCTCTGTAAGCACCCAACAAGGTAAGCAATGAGACAAAAGACTGCTGGCGAGCCATAGTAAGGGCAGCTGAATCATCCAAGATGCCTGAAAAAGGAAAAGAAAACTTAATAAAAAATTGTTACTCACTGTCACAAAAACAAAAAAACAAAAATGTGTATGAAAAGAGCATTACCATATCTGTCAGTTGCAGACAAATCTTTCTTCTCTATTGCGTTTCTTAGTTGAGCTGCAAGGTTATCATCATATTTCACCCTATAGAAACCTGCCCGATCCACATTGAGCTTTATCCAACCACATTGCCCATTGTCTTTATTGCATGCGCTTCCCGCTACTGAGCAACCTAGAAATTCCTTTATGTCCAGACTTTCGGACTTTGTTTGTAGTAGGAAACTTTTGCGTACATCATATGAGCCACAGCATAATGTTATCGGCACGATCCATTGCCCAGTGCCTTCATTACCACTTGACAAGAATTGTGTCTGCCAATTATTAATTTATTAGATCTTTGTTCATCTCCAAATACCATGGAATAAAACCTAAACAAACAACTTAACAACTTATATTTCAAAACAAAAAAGATTAGCCAGCTTAATACATATAGCTTTTGACTTCTTTCAGCGCTTCATTTGAAAATCAAATAAGATTTAAAGGACCAGAGAGAGAAGGAAACCTGTTCAAACTCCAATTTCTGATCTTTAACCTTGACAGAGACAACCGGGTAACCTTGTTGCTTTGTCCATGAATTCATTAGCTTGTTCACGGGTTCACCTGATCCCTCCTCCAGGGCAGCCCATAGATCTTCTGTATAAGCATTCGAGTAGGCATGCTTTTTTATATATGAAGCAAGTGATCTCTGGATGAAAGAACAAAAAAATTATAACTCGACTTTCACGAGAATTATTTCATTGGAAGTCCAAATTCAAGAATATGAGACATTGTATCGAACATCTTGATCATTTGATAAATAGTGTGGGATTCTTCAAATAGCCATCTTTAACTACAGTGATACCTCTCCAATAAGACAATTCATAAAGTCCTATGCAACAACCTTATATACCGTCACCGACAATCTCAGTAGTCTATATCACTCAGCTTTCTAGTGAAATAATCTCTATCTCTTAATATAGGAGGTGCACAGATCTTGATAGTTTATGTGAGATAAATGTAACAGACTCGAAAAGCAAGATAGATGCTTCAAGAGGGACAACCGCAAGAAAATCAAAGGCCTGACCTGAAAGGGTTCAGCACCAAGATAGCTTTGTAGCATCCGAATAACAGAAGCACCTTTCCTATAGCTTATAGCATCAAATATTTCATCCACCTCACAAGCATGATTTATCTCCACCTGGCAGAAAAGAGATAAAAGTTATACCAATACCCTCCGAATGTAGCATGGCTGATATTAGCCAAGGCAACTATCCATGGTTCCATAGCGAGCGATTGCAAATTTTGGAGAAGAAACAAATTTAATCTGTGAAAACTTAGTCCATGTAGAAATACCTCGATAGGGTGAGATTCTTCAAGCCCATCCAGCCTAAGACCTTCAGTAGATTCATCAAGAAACTGAGTCCATATTTTCCATTCAGGAAATAGGCTGTCAGCAGCTAAATAGCTCACCTAATAACAAAAAACACATCAATAATAGTCTTGCGGGGGTGTAGAATAACAAATTCGACAAATGAAATTCAAAAATATACCCATGTTGCAAATCCCTCATTCAGCCATAAATGTGTCCACCATTCCATCGTTACAAGATTTCCAAACCACTGGTGGGCTAATTCATGTGCCACAACAGTTGCAACCTTTTACAAGAATCAAATGAAATGATATAACATAACCTGGGTGCAATAATTCTAACTCGAGAATATAGAAATGAAGGTAGAGTTTGAGATCTAGAGCAGCACTCAAATGTAATTTACCCTTTGCTTGTTGGCAGCTGCAGAATGCTGTTCATCAAAGAGCAAAGCTGTTTCACGGTATGTAACTAAACCATAATTCTCCATGGCCCCAGCAGAAAAATCAGGGATAGCAACCATATCCAATTTGGGCAAAGGATATGGCACAGCAAAGTATCTGTAGAATACGCGATCAACAATGTCATATTGAATGCCAAAATGCCAAATAACGCAGCATGAACAAAAAATAAATAAAAACATGAGTAACAACTACTCATAGTGCACATCATGCATTTCGCTTGATTAACAACAGCTTGGAAAGTGATCAGTAAGTATGTGATATAAACATACTCTTTGTACAATTCAAGAGTCTTGACAGCAACATGCAAAGCAAATTTCCCTTGGTTTGCTTTACCAACTTGACAATACACTCGCACTTTGACTCCTGGGAAGAGATAAAAGTCACACCATCAATACATGGTTATAGTAGCATCCGTTAGAAACACCGGACATGGTTAAAGAGCATACCATCTGATGTATGATCTTCTACATAATCAAACAATCCAACAACAACAGCCACTAAATACGTAGACATAACCGGTGTCTCCTCATATGAAACGGTCTTCAGTTGTCCATCCACTTTTTCTTCAACAACTGGCATGTTGGAAAGGGCTACTAATTCAGACGGAACACCCACCAATGTAATCTTGAATGTAGCCTGCAAGTAAAAGTGCCCGTGAGAATAAAAGTAGTCAAGTAGTTGTAAACTCTAGAATGCAATAATTTAACCAAAAGAGACCTTGCAAGCAGGTTCGTCCCAGCATGGAAAGCACCGCCTGGCATCAACAGGTTCAAACTGTGTAACTGCCATATTTTTCTTCTCACCATTATGCTCATACGTACTGCACAAAATCAATCAGAGTTTAAGCTTCTCTGCTTTCTTGACCTATATGGACCGAATGAACAAAATTAGTTATGCAATGCTTCACATGTATACCTTCTATAGAACCCCTTCATCTTGTCATTCAAAATTCCTTCAAACCGAATCGCCAAAACTCCCAGCCCAGCCGGAAGCGTCTCTCCAAACTCCAAAACCAAAATGCCATCTTCTTCAAACGTCTCAGCTTTCAAAGGCTTGAAAACCTGCTCAAACATTCATTCACTCAGTCATATTCACTCTTCCAAATCAAGGAGGTGATATTTCAAATGGTCTTGTATAGTTGACTTCTATCCTCTTAACAATCTAAAACTATCAACCGGATCCATGACAAAATCAAATCGATGAACTAATCAAGAATCAAACTGAAAGAAAAAAACAGAAGGGAAATGCGGTTGTGACCTTGGAAGAGTTTTTGTGAGTGAAAGAGACGGAGGCGGCGTCGACGGCGAGGTCGGCGGCATTGAGGACGATGAAGGTGGTATCGGAGACGATGTCGAGGTCGATGGCGACGGAGCCGGCGAACTTGCAGGCGGAGAGGTCGGGTTTGAGAGTAACGTCGTAGCGTTTGGGGACGGCGAATTTGGGGAGGCGGGGTTGGCCTTTGAACTGCTCCATGATTTGGTTATTGAGAGAGAGAGAGTAAGAACTGGACTGTGTGAGACTCCGGAGAATGATTAGTATCGCGATTTGCGTCTATGTAACGTTAGGTATCTGTTCTTATCAGTTTAATAACGTAAATGAATAGTTTAGGCTTTTCCTTCTTTTATTTTTGGCATTTATTCTCTAATTATCTTCATGATGAAGTTGTGAGGTGTCATTATCCATAATTTTTGGAGTCAATTAAAGTGTTTGTTTGTCCAACTCTATTAACATATTCTTCTAAAAAGAACTCTATTAAGATACAAATGGTTTCATCTAAAAAATAAATAAATAAATAGTTTTATATTTGTTATGATGTAATAACTTAATTGACATTTTGCGATGATATTCACCATACTCTAAGTTGATATGACACCCTTTTGCAAATAAGAGACTCGGAATGAATATCAAATGCGATTAAGTTCATATGAGAAGGTTGGCGGCATGTTTTTTTTTTTAGAAGAAAACAAATTACAATGATGAGACTTTAAAAGACATCTAATATTAATAGTATGTAAATGTAAAACTTGCGAATCTTGTGTGGGAAGAACTCCAAGCCAAACTTATGAGGACGAAACTCGTGACCCAAACGTGCAGGAGCATCTGTAAAGACATTTGCTTCTCATAAAGTATGTTTGACTTGAGGCGCCAAGAAACATCACAAACTTTGTTGAGGCTGTTAGAAAGTCTCATTCAAACATAATAGACTTGCAAAGTTGCAATTGAATTTTTATGCAATCGAAATACAGTTTTTATAACTGCACTCGACAATTGAAACACTCAAAGTGTGTAGATAACAATCTCCAACCACTAATTAAGGGAAATCCTAAATAATCTTGAACAATGTTAAATGAACCATATTTTGGGGAACCATATATAACCCACTTTACGTGTTAGCCTATGTGAGACATACACAATCCAATCAAAATGTTTTATCAAATAACGTATTTTTGTCACATCAACTGACACATTAGTTGACATGGGCTCCGAATGATTCCTGAAAATATAGTTCACCTAACATTATTCAACAATCTCTAATCAGGAACCCGACAGCAACAGCAGAGAAAGCATTGTCGAATCCATCAAAATCAATTAGCATGTATTCTTCTTCATTTTTTCCTCCCTATGTCACTACATAATCGAACTTATAAAAATGACATAAGAAATTGCAAATCCATTTCGCCTCGTTCTTTACGTCTTCTTATCGTTTATACTTGACTTCAAACCAATGCTCGCACATTCAAACCTCAAAGCTAAGGAAGTCCCAAGTCTACTAATCCATATAGAAAACAAATATAAGAACTATTCTTAGCTCCATAAACAAAAGACCATCCACCGATCTCTCTTTCTTATTTTAGTTTCGAAACATATGTCAGGCTAGTGGAACGCGTACGGTGAGGATATGCATGTGAGTCTCTATAATAATTTGCATCTTAAACTTGTTCATTGTTGACTTGGATTTTTTTTAAATTTTTAGATCGAAAAAGACTCTTCTTAATCGGATACACGAATGAATCAAAGTCTTTGTTTGTAGTGTAAGGATGACGTGGTCGTCCATGAGGATAGAAATTTTTTTGAGAGGACCACGTGTCATGGGTGACAACCTAGTATTGTAAATTTTTGTATACTTCCATCAACATCTCATTTAGTTTTGTAGACCCATTTGCACCATGTTGGTTTTTTGTTTGGAGGTGATTCTACAAGTTCCCAAACATGATTTTATACTCAGTCTTCGTTACCTCACACCGCGAACACTCCTTTTCAATTTCCCTTTTTCATATGCATGTGTAGCTAGTTAATAATCCAATATTGTAAAGCCAGCCAAACGAGACCTAAGTGTTAAAAGGGTAATAACAAATTGCATCGCAGCCGGGCCCAAACGAGGCCTTATAAAATGAAGCCCAAACCTATCCTACATAGGTAAAATAACAGGCCCAATATTAACTTTCTCATCCGGCTTTGGGACTTTGCCGGCATCGAGGGGTCAGCGGCATATGGGGATCCTTCAGAAGAAGAAAAGCTCCTCCTCTTCTCCTTCTTCAACATCGCCTTGTGCCAATCTAAGAGCTGCTTACCACAATTGCTTCAACAGGTTATTTTTCCTTATTATTTCAGCTACGACTTTATACTAAAATGTTTGTTTTCCTTAAACCCATCTTCAACCCTAATCTATCAGCTTTCTCAAATCTCAGAACACACTGAGACTCATGAAACCCAGTTTTTCTCTTATAAATGTGTAGGTGGTATTCGGAGAAGTTTGTAAAGGGTATCTGGGACAAAGAGGAATGTGTTTTGGAGTGGGACAAGTACAAAGCTTGTCTATCTGTGCGTTTTCTTAACACCCTTGAATTTGTATTGGAAACTAGAACAATGGGTCGATTAGTTCAGAGATTTAATTTCTGGGTTTTTGTTCTTGTATGCTGGACAGGAACATTTGGAAGATAAACAACTGAGTCGGTTCCTGGAGGCTGAAGGACCTGTGAGCACCAGCATTGGAGTTGATTCCAACACTGCAACCAAAGCCGATGGGGGGCAGTCCTAATGGTCTTTCTCAGTAGCCTCAGAGAATGAATTAGAGAAACAGAAAAGATAGATAGGCAGTTAAGCTTTGAACCCTTTGTCGAAAGACTCAAAACTGTGTAATTTTGGCGATCTTTGTAGTGGAGTTTGCTGTGTTCCACTAGAAGATTGCCTGACATTGTGAGTTTACTGAGCTACTTAATGAACACGATGATAATTTGAATTCTCCGAATTAGGTGTGTTTATGCTCTTACAATCTCAGCGGTAATACTATTGAAGAACAGAGATACACTTATTTTGGAAAAGATTGACAATGCTTTGTAGAGATGTACTGAAATAGAGCTCTGGCTGCTTCATTTCTTTTTGAATAGGAAGAGAGCAACCATCCATTCTTCTCCGTTGTTGTAGCCAAAGAGTTCTGCAACCGCAATAAAGAAAGTTCTCCAATACACAGTCCACTTCACAGCTGAATCCTTGCCATAAGTTGACTCCATAATTGGTTTTATGGCAGCTGAGTTATGGTCCATTCTCTTCAGCCATTCTTCACTGCAGAGACAAAAGGGTTTTTGGCTTCAGTATTTGCAGCAACCCAATGTATTAACTTGTGAATCAGATGTTTGCAAGGAAGGGGTTTGATATTACCTTGTTTGTGCATAATGCTTCCCATTGACAAGCCAATGATCGACAACAGAAACATCATCCTGCACAAATGATCATTTCGACAAGGCCATTAACTGATTAACATGCGTGTTTTATGAACTATGAATCAAAAAATCTCCTTGTAAAAATATTGGCAAGGTTATCAAGCTTTCTTGTAATAGGTGTGACTAGGGATCACCTGGAAATACAGTAGTAGATTTGCCGAAGGCATTGTACCTCCACTGAAGAAGTATCTAGTAATCCAGTCATCATCACTTTTATCCTACATTTGAGAAAGGCAATTGGATTAGTTCTGCACTTCTGCTAAAGTATCCATGTGAAGGATGTGTTGAGCAAAATGATAAGTTCATGACTTTCACCTCAAAGTGGTAAGCAAATGCTTTGTGACAGAAATGATGGACAAACAGAAGGCCGTCCTGTTTCATCCACCCGGATATCTTCTTCAGAAGATCCTTGTAGTTCTTCATGTGCTGTCAAAGAACAAGAACAAATCCATTTAGGCAGTTCTTCATCCAAATCGGTAAAAAAAGCACTATTTCTATCATATACCTCAATGATAGTTTTACCTCAAACATTTCAATGGAAAATATTCTGTCATATGATGCCTCCATCTCAAATGTGCTGATATCTGCAACAATGATCTCCACATTCTCCAGCTGACGATTCCTAGACATTGTAAACAAATGAATCCGCTCAGTCAATCAACTCAATCCAACAGCACGTAGTCATGAAACTCACAAACACATAGAAGCCAAAACTGTTACCTACACTGCTCTTCTATAAAAGCCTTCTGTGTTGCTGAATTGCATATCCCAGTAACCTTGCAATTCTTATACTTCTCAGCAATGTACAGAGACAGTGATCCCCATCCGCACCCCACATCAAGAACACTATCGCCATCTTTAATCTGCGACCTCTCACAGTACATCTCCAACATGGCCTTCTCAGCATCCTCCAAGCTGCTTGACTTATCAGTGAAGTAACAACAACTTCACACCAAAACAAAATCAGCTCACAATATCATCGAAACGCAAACCCGAATCCATATTAAAATGTGGAATACCTATATTTGAGATTGTTTCCAAGCACCATCTTGAAGAAAGAAGTCGGTACTTCATAGTGTTGAGCTTTAGCATCATCAGTCTTGATAGCTATTGGCATCTCCTTCAGAGCTGAAAATGAAGTTCATAATAGTAAGACTTCTACTTCCATTTTTTGGTTAATGTGATGTAGAGGTTTTGAGATTCTTACACTTAACGAACTGGAGGAGTTGGGAGAGCTGGAGCTCAGAGGAAGGCTGGTAACCGGTGCGTAGCCGGCTAGCTAAGAGCAAGCGCGTGAACCGTCGTATAACGGCGTCCGGCAACAGATTCCTTTCCAGTGACGCCAGAGCGAATCGGACGGTAGCATCGTAGGGTGCCTGCATTACTCGATCCATTTTTGCTTTGCTAGCTGCTCTGGCTCTGGTTCTTCTGCTACGAGATAGGATAACACTGTAGCGGGACCGTGTCTCTGACCAAACACATGCAATGCTACCTTTGTTGGCTCGAAAATGGCGATCCTAAATGATGTCTCGCAACTCGCAAGAGAGATTGGCTCGAACAGGGAAGTACAGTTCGTCATCAGTGGGCCCGACCACGTGGCACTACTTCGGTCACAGAATTTGAATCTAAAACATATATAGGTAAAATTATCAATTAACGTGGAAAATTCTTCTACACACGGACTTATACTACATTGGACAATTTTAACTATTCATAACCATTCAAATTTAGAAACCATCGTATATGTATATTATGTCTTTTAATTTTTTATCATATATTTATGTATGTGTAGATACACGTTATGTACTATATATAATTTATAATTACCGATAAAAAATATATATGTCAAATCACAAATGACTTACCCCACCCAACAAATAGTTTGACTCTCTCTCTCTCTCTTCTCTCACAAGGACCCTTCAAGTCAAGCCGGTGGTGGCGGGGACGCTACTAGCCTACACAACCGTCGTCAAATCAAATCCCCTGCCAGGCAACGAAGATGATGTCGTCACAGCCGCAATGAGTCGAGCCGAGTTCAACCAGAGCCGGCGGCCTGGTGAGAAAGCGAACTCGGCATCGGTGTTGGAAGAAATGGCGAAGGGGATATGAGGGTTGCGGCAGCCGGAGGAGACGACCGGAGGGAAGAAAGCGGGACGGACGTCGGAAGAGTGACGTGGCGGGGGGATCATGACCGGTGAGAAGGTCGAAACATGATACGTGGGTCGAAACAACATTGCCATCACACACAGGAGGTGGCACCATCACTACACCGTGATTTACAAATGTAATGAACTAATGAACTTCAATTTATTGTTGATTAGAAACACCATTTGTAACCACTCATCAGTCATCAACTGATCATCTTGATGATCAACTCCCTTGAATTCCAAACACACACTATAGCTTTGTTTGATTAACATCAAATTTGGTACCATATTTGTTAAGATGGTAACTGGTCTCATTTCGATGAAATTTTAAAATGTTATTTTCTGGTCTGGTTGAGACAGTTGAGTCTTCTTCATTCTACCCCTTTCCCTACATTTTTTCTCACTGATTACCACCATTTCAGCCATTTCTCTAGACAAATAGTCACCAATTTGAAAATAAATTCCAACCCAATTCCATAGATCTCTATTAAATTTACCGATATCACGGCACTGATGTACTCCTTATTTAATTATCAGTGTCTCCGACTCGTTCCGTCCATATCACAATCATTAAACAAGCCCCTAAAATTACCGTCATAATCCAGTCCTCCCATCGGGTCACCCATATTCTCAATGAAAGATGAATTAGCTTGACACATGACTTCTTGACCGAATTTGACGATGAGGCAGTGGCCGTATGCCCTGTCGTCGAAGGCCCTCAAAAGGATATGAATTATTTTATATATGTAAGGAGACAAACATTATGGTCTGGTCTGAAATCAAAAATATATGTTTTGCCCATGCATTTACAAACATTATGGTCTAAAATCAACCTAGAAAAGCCAAATTGCCACCGTGAGCAATGGTCTCGGCGGTGGCCGAAATCACCTGAAATGACAACTCTTTCGACTTGAATAGAAATCAAATACCACGATTACTAGCGTGTAAAACATGATGATCAAGTTCGCCGAAGCCGCGGGAAATTGTAGAGAAACCGTCGGAAACCCAAAAAATTTGTCGACTTCGATCTCTATCTACACCCATTTACTGAACCAACCAAGGTTATGCAATATTGGTTTGGAGGAGTGATGTGATGTAATTGTGAAATAAACGATTTATGGTGTGGTGTTTGAATTGGTTGAACCTATATTAAATCAGACTCTTCGATTTAGGAGATTGAGGTTGAGTCCTTGTGAGGGAGGAGAAGACGAAGAGGGAACCGTATTGAATCTTTGTTCTGTCCTTCAGTCTCGTAGTAAAATCCAGTAATTAATGTGATGATCTGAAATTACATAACTGCCCTTCCAGTAACAACTATATCAGTTGTACAAGTACAACGAGCGTCGCCTAGCTTTTGCCCATGGATTTCCATCATAGATTGTGGACTATAGCATATAATTTTTGACAAGAAATATAAAAAAAATAATGTTTGACAAAAGACATCACATGTTATTTCTTTCTTCGAATCATTTGGTATGTATTGCCCCCAATCAGATCCACCATAGTTATTAAACAATTACCGAACATTAATAATCTCTATCTTAATCTTTTCCAAAATGATTTTTTTTTTCTTCAAATTTTGAAACATGTTTTACTAGTACAAATAAGATTACACCATGTATTTTATAACTTAAAAAAGAAACGAATTGCGATAATTAATATTTCAAATTCTAGAAGGGCGTCTCTAGTGAAAGCAAGCTAGAGACTGCAAGTGGAAAATACGTTGCAAGGGTTCTCCTTTACTTCTAACCCCGGTTCATGAAAAACATCTTTTATGAGGCCACACCTAAATTGCTTGTGCCCGTGATAACTCACTCAGCCAACATTTTTAACGAAAAAAAAAAAAAGAAAAAAAAGTGCGCCTCTAGTCCTCTACCTACCTCAGGCTTTTACCTCTTCAATTTACTGAAATCCAACTCAGAAATTGGGCCCTGTTTACTCATTTAACCCGACCCGATTACAGCAGCCATGAATTCTCGTGACGCACTGTCCAGCGAACCAGACAAAATCTTTTATTCTTCCTTCACGTGAAGCTTGCCCGGAAAATTTTCTCCCCACACGGTTCCCGAGGCAGCCCTCTTAACCAACCAAACGACTCGCCGTTGCTGCTTATCCATTTCCCTGTGAAGCAACAACACTTCTCCCTCCCTCCCTCCAGGTTAGTATTCTGTTCATTTGATTTTTACTATCAAAGCATTTCTAATTTCTGGTTGGATATGCTAGAATCCTAATTTGGGTTTTGATTTTGTGATCCAATAGAGTGTTTGAGATGATCAGATAGTAGCTGTAAAAGATCAAAAGGATGATGATGCAGAAAACTGAGACTAAGAACAGCAACAGTTCAGGTCAATTGTTGCGTGACATTGAGGAAATAAGCAAAGCCCTCTACTTGCACAAAGCTCCACCCAAGGCCTTTTTGCCTCCTTACGATTCACGATCCAAGTCCGCTGAGAAGCCCCGGTTTTCGGACTCAAACCCGTCATTTCTCAGGGAAGATCTGTTGCGCAAGGACAAGAAGTCATCTTCAATATGGAGCTGGAAGAAGCCCTTGAAGGCTCTCAGTCACATCGGGAATCGGAAATTTACATGCTGTTTTTATCTCCATGTTCATTCAGTTGAGGGATTGCCTGCGAGTTTTAATGATCTCAGTGTGCGTGTGCATTGGAAGAGGAAGGATGAGGTGCTCCAGACGAGCTCCTCGAGGGTGGAGGAGGGCGTGGCGGAGTTTGATGAGAGTTTGATGCATAGGTGTAGTGTGTATGGGAGTAGGAATGGCCCGAATCATTCGGTTAAGTATGAGGAGAAGCTTTGTTTGATCTACATTTCGGTGAATGGGGCGCCGGGGATTGATTTTGGGAAGCATTGGGTTGATCTGACGAGGGTGTTGCCGCTTACGTTTGAGGAGTTGGAGGGGGAGAAGAGTTCTGGGAAATGGTCGACTAGCTTTAACCTTTCGGGGAAGGCTAAAGGCGGTTGCCTTAATGTTAGTTTGGGGTTTTTAGTGATGCAGGATAAGGTTGCTAATTTGAGTGGTTATCCTAATGTTCCACAGGTTATAAGCACTGTGCCGAAGAGGTCAAGTAGCTTGGATGCTGGTGCTAGGCAGCTTCAAAGAGTTGGTAGCGTGCCAAGTAATGTGAACCGCAGGCCTCGTTTTGCATCTCAGACTGTTGATTTCAAGGCTCCTCAGGAAGTTATGCTGACAGGAGGATTGGAGCTTTCCAAGTCTATTAATTTCTTATGTCAGAGACTTGACGAGGGGAAGTTGTCTAGAGTAATGGAGTCGGATTCTGAATATTTGCTCCCACTCAAACCTCAGTCAGAGTTGGACAGTTTATCTGCTAAGGGAATCGAAGAGGATGAGGATGATGATGATGTTGAGTTTACCATTGTTGAAGTTGGGACAGAAATACCTGAGATGGAACAGTTGAACTCTGATCGAGTTTTTGGCAATGGTAATGATGAGTTTGCAATTGAGAATACCTATGTGGATGATGTCATTAAGGATTGTGACATAGTCCTTGATGAGAAGACTATGATTGTTCCAAAGGATGTCTGTGGTGATTATGTGGATGACATAAAACATGAAGAAGATAGCGTATGCACCAAAGGATCAAACATGAAAGAGGTCGAGTCAGCTTGTCATATTCAGTTGGTTTCAGAATCAGCAGAGTTGAATCATTCATTTGCTCCAGAAGAGTGTCTTGAGGAGTTAAGCCATATGGAGCTTAAGTCCACTTACATGGCAAGTAAAACAGGTAAAAAATCACTTAGCTTGGATGATGTTACCGAATCTGTATCAAATGAGTTCTTAAACATGCTGGGGATGGATGGTTGCATGGGTTCTGATAGTGATCCAGAGTCTCCTAGAGAACTTCTTTTGAGAGAGTTTGAAGAAGAGGCCATGACTTCTGGAGATCTATTTTTAAATTTTGATTGGAATGAAGAGCAGCCAGAAATTGGATCCTCTGTATCACCGGTTTCTTACTATGAAGATTATCTAGGAAATCCTGATTTGTCTATGATTATTCAAGCTGCTGAAGAGGAGAACCAGAGAGAAAGTGAGTTGTTAAAGAGAAGGAAGGCCAAGATTCTTGAAGGCTTGGAGACTGAAGCTTTGTTGCGAGAATGGGGCTTAAATGAAAAGGACTTTCAGAATTCTCCTTGTACCCTTTCTGGTGGATTTGGTAGTCCAATTGATCTACCCCGTCAAGAGCCACTGTTACCAGCACTTGAAGTAGGCTTTGGTCCTTATGTTCGGATGAAAGGTGGAGGCCTTTTGCGGTCTATGAATCCTTCACTTTTCAGAAATTCTAAAAATGGCGGGACCTTGGTCATTCAAGTTTCTAATCCAGTAGTAATTCCGGCAAAAATGGGTTATGATGTGGTGGAGATATTGCAGCATCTGGCACTGGTTGGAATTGATAAGTTGCACATGCAGGTGAATAAGCTAATGCCTTTGGAAAATATAACCGGCAAGACAATACTTCAAGTAGCATGGGAGGTAGAACCAACCACAGTGGTCTCTGACAGGTTTGTTGAGCACGATTTTGAGTTATAAGTATTTGGTATATTAGTGTGTTACCCTATTTTTGAGCTAACTTCTTATATATGTTTCAGGTTTGAGCAGATTTTGTCTGGGGAGAGCAAGGATGACGGGTTTCTATCTAGGTGGAACTGTGATGACCTGAGATCAGAACTAGTAGGTGGTGAGGTGGGATCAGACTTTGTATCTCTAGAATGTCTTGTTCCTCTGGCTATCAATAAGATTGAAGCCCTCTTACTTGAAGGTTTAAGAATACAGTCTCACATGTCTGATTCAGAGGCACCATCAAGCATATATCCTCGGTCTGGTGGTAGGATTACATCCTCACATGCAAATTGTGGTGAAACTCTCAGGTCAGAAATTGGAGGAGGGTTGCAAATGTCGGATGATGACGTTGATGAATTAATGGATCTGTCTTTATCATTGGAAGAGTGGTTGAGGCTAGATGCTAAACTCATTGCTGATGAAAATCAAAGCAGAGAACAATTATTGAAAATCATTGCTGCTCATGATGCCACATACACAGATTTGGTTGGTGGAAGCTTGACTGAAGATAGGAGCTGCAGTGATTTATCTGGTAGGAATTGTGGATTCTTGGGGAATAGTCTCACAATTGCTGTCATGGTGCAGCTGAGAGATCCCTTTCGAAACTATGAGCCAGTTGGTCTGCCAATGCTTGCTCTGATCCAAGTGGAGAGAGATTTAACCCATTCAATTCGGAAGATTCCTAGCATGGTGTTAAATGATAACAAGGAAAAAGAACATGATGAGATCATCTTAGAGGAGATTCATGATAAGGAAACAGAGAGAAATGAAGGAGATGAAGAAGGCAATCCCCAGTTTAAAATTATCGATGTCCATCTTGCAGGAGTGGACACTGAGTCAGGCAACGAGCAGCTTTGGGGTACCACAACACAACTGCAATCTGGGTCCCGATGGTTGCTTGCTGCTGGTCTGGGTAAGACCATTAGTTTTCCACTTTCGAACTCAAAAGCTCTCATAAGATGGTCGCCATTGGTTTCAGCCAAGCTGCAGCATAGGGATAGCTTCTGGAGCATCACCTCTACTTCTCATGTTCAGGATATGAGAGCTGCCTGGAAAGACTTGATTGCCCCACATATTCGAAATCCTAATGTCATATTTTCGAGTGAAACCATCAAGTCACACTGAACATGTACAGTTAGCTTGTTATTTCCTAGTATATATAACGCATGATGCATTTTTTAATAGTGAATTTAGAGGCCATGTTCATTATTTCTTTTCCAATTCATGTCACCCGAGCTAGTCGATCATGTAGCAGATTCTGGCTACAGGTTTTTGTATTACCAAACTCATCGACGTGCTTCGATTTGAACCTAAGCAATCTCAGTTCCCTGTTGGACAAGGATTTTATAATTTTTCATCTTTTCCGATGAAATACTAATTTGCTAGCTACATTACTCATGCAAGTGCTCAAAAATCGGCTGAGCCGTAATGGAATCTGCCACATTAGATTGTCTAGAAAATCTGGAAAAACTTCTACTGACAGACTTATTTATTTGCGAAACTCATAGATTGCACCTAACAAGGTTCACAAGGTTATATTAGCTCTTGATCATCCCATGACCTCTTCTAGTCTTCCATGGCTGTGCTACATCAGCAGCACCAGCAGCCCTAATCTTCCTCCTCCTCCATTACCAAAACCTCGAAAATGTTCGTGAACTCAGACGCTCCGATGGTTATGAGTGCCCTCATAAGTCGTAATTACAAACGCTGGATCTTCTCTATCTCTCTCAACTCTCTTTTTCACTGGGCAGCCTTCACATGAACACTTGTAGTAATTCCTGCAAGCAACATGAAACTGTCAGATCACAAATACGTTAAAAAAAATCTGTATTTGCTCTATTTCATTGCATGCATACCTTGGATTTGGGCTGTTCTTCACCATTTTTTTCCCATACTTCCTCCATTTAAATCCATCATCCAAAATCTCAATCTCTGATTTCATCTTGAAGGCGACTCTTTCTTTAACTTCCAGCCTCTCCGGTACGCTTCCATTCTCATCTATTTCAACACACAACCATATGTCTTAAGCAATAAGCATGACTGCATGAGATAGAGACTAGATAAATTAACAAAAGGAACCGTAAACAAAAATGAAAGATGAAGTTTATGTGCTTACTGGTATACCCTCCAAGTTGGCTGCTACTTCCACCAGAATCATCATCATTTACTTGGTTAACAGAATTTTGAGTAGACCCTGAAGCTACATAGTCATGATCTTCATTAAGCCAGTCACCAAACATCAAGTACTCCTCGAAGTCTGGATGGCTGGAAAACTCATCCTCAGGTGTCTGCGCTGATCTGTTGAAGTTGTTATTCGACATTTGAGCACTGAAAACTGCGACTCAAACTGAACGTTGATGGGTACAGATATATATAATCTATCATCTCCATGGTGAACCAGGCGGCTTCATCGTCACCTTCCTAAGCAATAAAAGGAAGCTTCAATGATAGTTCTGAGTAGCAATGCCACATAGAATGATAGATATATAGTGAAGCCAAAGGAGGACTTTGGAGAAAGACTTTAAAGTTTAAACCAGAGGTCTCCATGTCTCGTGCTTAGACCAACCCCTTCACATTTGGAATAGAATAACAAGAAATACAAGTCAATTGTGATGGTGACTTGAGAAAATACCAAAGCTCATATATGCAGATAGCAATGAGCTGCATTTGGTTCGCACCAAATTTGGTTCCACTTAATCTGATATGATTATTATCCCCTAGAAAACTTCAAGTCTTACATTCATACATGTCTCTCGATGCAACAACAAGAATTGGACCTTCAAGTCTCAAAGTTCATAGGGTAGTGCACACACAATTTAGAGTAGAACAAGTCGATTACTCGCAAAATGGACTGGAATTGTTACACGTATAGAGGATTAAATTCACTTTACCTCCCTAACATTTACACGTTAAAATGGAAATTTCAAGCTCTTTTTGATGTTGATGTATTTAGAATTAAATTCAGTTTACCCCATTGTGGTTTAGAGGTGAATTTATGTTAATCCCTAAACTTTCAATTTCATCAGATTACCCCCCGAGCTCTTATTTTTCCGTCTCTTATCACTCATGCTCCGCTCAATTGGGACGTTGAAGTTGAAATTTGATAACGTGTGATGACGTTTTGGGGGTTGAGAAGCTAAATTACCAGAAAAATAAGAGCTTTGGGGGTATTCTGATGAAATTAAAAATTTAGATATTAACATGAATTCACCTCTAAACCACAATAGGGTAAACTGAATTTAATTCTATATTCATATATTTAAGTAATTTAACTTCTCAAATCTCAATCAACCAAGATTTTAGCCACTGTGCTAAGTGTACACGAAACTAGGATTAGAACAAGCCGTCCTATCACAATGAATAATAATCAACAAGGAAATTTGCAAGTAACTTCCAGTGCCATTGTTAAAGGGTCCACTAGGAAATTGATTCAGAAGTTACCACCTGACCATCAGTTTTCAGTTTTGGGAATCTCCTTTAAGTCAATATCAAAGTTCGGTAGCTAAGCAATACGTTTGCAACATCTTAGGCTTATATAAAGGTGTAAGCCTGTGCTTTATATAAACAAAATATTAGAGGAGAGTTTGAAACCTTTCATTTTCAGCACGATTAGGCATCTGTCAAAAATCACTCCCTTTTACTTCCAGGAAGCAGACGGCAACATGATTCATGTACATATATAGTAATAGTATCACCCCAGGCCTTTTCGGCGATGAAGTAAATTACCATGGTTTGTATACAATTGACACTAAAACTATTCCAACCACCGAAACTTTAACCGTCAACTTAAAGTATACGTAAATTTTCTGAGGGGCTAAACCCACATAACTCTACGAATGTAAAAGAATGAGTACTTGGGATCCGGATCAAAATTTAGTAATTTACTTTCCTCTGGCAGCACTTCTGCTTTTTGTTTATGCTCTCTATTGACATTCACAACATACTCTTCTATGGAACAAAGCTGTGTCATGTTTCACTTCTTGGACCCTTGAGGCTTTCTCCAAATATCTCATAGTATAGCAGTTGCTGCAGCAAACAAGCAATGGAAAATGGAAGTGTGAATAGTCTTATGGCCAGAGAGAAGAGAACTGTAATGCACAAAGAGACAAAATCTATATATACCGTTTCTGTTATAGATGGTATGATTTTGGCCAGTGCTGGCTGAAAGTGAGCTTCTTTGATCGTCCACGACGATGCATCTGAACTCTCGGCTGATGTCTCTTTCTCTTCAAGAGCAGCCATAGCAGCTTCATCCATCTGCAAGAATAGATTTATGAATATATATATGTCATATCTCGACCAGTGTCTCAAACCCCTCCCCCTTACTCAGATTCAGAAACGTAAACGGAAAACAAATGAAAACAGTTTCAAACTTAAACAAATGAAAGTTATTTCAGCAAAGACATACCAGGGCAGCAAGATCAGCTCCGCTAAAATTTTCACATGCCTTCCATTTTCCAATCTCACCCAGATCTACACTGGCATCAATAGGGTACTTCCTTCCAATAGCTTTCAAGATCAAACCACGCTCATCTGTGGTGGGTGGGGCTACATAAATAAGTTTACCAAACCTACCCGGCCGTAAAAAGGCACGGTCCATGACATCAGGTCTGCCACGTAAAACAACTCTTAGAAAATGTGCAGTGATAGTTATCATCATAAAACGTAAAGTAGAAACAATGAACTTTACCTATTAGTGGCACCAACAACAAATACACCCCGCCGCTGGTCTGCACCATCTAACTCTATAAGTAACTGCAATTCTAAGCAGTCAATTAATTATCCAAACATGTATGATAATATGAGTTTGTCCATGTATGGACAAGATTGATTTGGTGCAAAGTTTACCTGGTTCAATAACCGCTCAACAACCCACCCCCTTCTTTTCCCCGCCTTGTTGTCAAAGCATCCACCTGTCAGTAATGGAGGGGAAAATATTATAGAGCCAGACACTCCAGTAGTCCATTGGCAAACTTATGCTAAGATTAAGATAATCAGAATATAAGTATGGAACAGCAACATAACCAATCTTTTTTCTTTATTTTTTTCCTTTTTTTGGAAAGAATCAAAACAGCAACATATACAATCTACCATAGATAGGAACAATCAAACTTTATCACAGTAATCCCCACGTGGCAGATCTATATAATGAACTACACAACTCTCAGGAAGAGAGGATTACAAACCTCATCAAAGAAAAGTATGCATGGTGAGCATGTCCTTGCACGAGTAAATAATGTCCGAACTGCCAGTTCACTTTCTCCGACATATTTATTCAGAAGTTCAGGGCCCTGATGTGTTAGGAAATGCCACAAAATCAAATTAGATTATCACAAAATATGAAAAGAAGCTCAAACTTCTTGTCACCTCAATGAAACAATATAATAATTTGATACACCAAGGACCGACCTTTATATAAATAAAATTGGCTCCTGCTTCATTAGCAACAGCCTTTGCTATTAGTGTTTTTCCGCATCCAGGAGGCCCATAAAGCAAGAAACCAGTTTCTGAATTTACTCCGAATTTCTGAAAAAACACGATTCATGTCAAAACATAACAATAGGCACTTTAATGTGTGGCAACATGAAGTAATGAAGTATGGAGAGCGGACAGTATTAGGTAAGGTAGCAATAAAAAGAACATTGATATAAGTATACCACTATGATTATAGATTTATTGCATCAGGTCAGCCATTCCAAAGCCAAAAATGTCTTTTTAACAATAAATAAGAACACAGCTAGCTTCTATAAAACACATATACAAACATACCACAAAGATAAAAACAAAAGAAAACTAAAGTAGAAACATTAAATACCTCATAGTTCTCAGGATGTCTGATACGCCTGACTATATAACGGTCGAATTCCTTCCTCAAAAGATCTAGCCCACCAACATTTTCCCATTTCACATTAGGAATTGCCGAGAATCCTTCTCTTTTTGACGAAGGTTGAACCACTTTTACTGCTTCCTGAAGAAGGTCATATAATAATAACACTGTCATCTCAAGAGTTTAAAAAATCCAGCAGACTACAGGCAATTAGTTTCAATATTAAGAACACAATTTTCCACCAGGTGAGGAGTGAGCAAAGCATCCAAATATGAAGAGTAAAGCAAATTTCTTTTAGATTACCTCAAAGTCAGCCATACTGATGGCATACTTTTCCATTTCTTCAGGTTGCCTGCACAAATCTTCCTTGCCTTCCTCAATGGTTGAATCAATTTCATCAAAAATCCTGTTCATGGCAATGTTACCAGCCCTGTCAGCCAGCTCCACCAAATCAGCCCCAACATACCCTGGTGTGGACCTAGCAATCTTTAGAAGATCAAAAGAACCTTCAAGTTTTAGCTTGCGCGTAAGCACAGAAAGAATCTCAAGCCTTGAATTTTCATCCGGAACACCCAAAAGAATTTCACGACCAAATCGCCCAGGCCTCCTTAAAGCAGGGTCGACAGCATCAGGCCTATTCGTGGCTCCAATAACAAGAACATAGCTAGACGCCTGATCTGAACTTTGTGAGTCAGAATTTGCATCTTCCGCCTGTACTGGTCTATGAGATTGATCCATGCAAGTCATCAGTTGTGTAACGATTCGCTTCTCCATTTCCCTTTGCATATTATCTCTTTTCGAAGCAATTGCATCAATTTCATCAATGAACACAATTGAAGGGGCAGTTCTATATGCTTTTGAAAACAAATCTCGTATATTTTCTTCAGATGCACCTAAATGACAAGGAAAAAGAAAAGTAAACACAAACTTCTAACACTTCAAATCCCAATAATCCAAAATAACAATACACTTCTTCAAAATGTAAGACATTATAACCAGCTTGATAACAACACTCACTACTAACTGAAGCATGATCCTTTATCAAAGCATATACCAAATTTAAAACGCACGGAAGCCATACCTGAAACACCAGAGACAACTTCAGTGGCCGAAATTTTATAAAAGGGAATGCCAGTCTCATTGGCAATGGCATGAGCCAATGTGGTCTTCCCACACCCCGGCGGTCCACACAACAGAATCCCAGACATTGGCCTAACTCCGAGCCACTGCGGCAGCCACGACCGGCGCAGAGGCCTAATAACCTCCTTGTTCAGCTCCTCCAGCACTTTCTGCATTCCACCTAAATCACAAAACTTCGGCCCCTCATTCCTCTTCACCTCCACACCTCTCGAAACAGAGCTCTTGGCCTCACTCTCCGCCTTATTCGACACCGTCTCCGGCCTCGGCCCCCTACTTCCGGCCACTAATCTAACCTTCTCCCGCCCCGGAATATCCATTTCCACATTCTTCTCCTTCTTCTGCTCCGCCGCCGCGGATTTCCCGCCGCGCTTCGGATCCGTATACGACTCCCGCAGCATCGATTTCATCAAATCAAACTTCGGCTCCAGCTCCTCGCCGTATATCGCGTCCTCCGACGTAGACTCCTCATCTTCTTCCTCAGACGCCGCCGCCGACGACGACGATGACGACGGCACGTGACCGTTGCTCTGCCGGATTTTCCGGATATGCGCCTCCTCTATCTGCTGCAACCTCTCTTCCTTCTCATTCCTCGCACGCTTCCGCCTCTTACTTCCGGCGAGCTCCTCCTCTTCTTCTTCCTCCGACGAGCCGCTCATAACCGGTAGCGGTTTGGACCTCTTGAACGAGGGAGAGGCTAGGGTTTGCGTGACGAATCTTCTGAAGACCTGACGCTTGAGCCGCTCGTAGTCCGGGTAACCGCCGCGGAGATAGTCCACGATTTCGTCGACGGAGGAGCGGTGGTCTAACTCGGTCGAAGCCTCCAGACGATTCCGGAACTCGTTCATACGTCTATCGGAGAACGACGACGACCTCCCTCCTCCTCCGCCAGACCTCTTCCCCGGCTTCATCTCTCTCCCTCTATTGGAAACTCAGACTGAGCTCCACAGGTTCCAGGGGTTAGGGTTTAGCCGCGATCCAAAACGCAACGTTTTATACTTCTTATTTATTAGACCCAAAACGGCGTCGTATCTGTTTGTGTTAAATAACTAACTGCAGTGGTTTGAGCTCTCTGCTGCCCTTCACTGTGATACTTCGATGGCGCGTACGAGAGTCGCAGCGACGCCGCCGTCGACGGCCGGCGAGAAGTCAGAAACACGGCGCCGTTTAAGCATGGAGAGGTCGGCGCTGTTCGCCAGGAGAGAGGCGGCGAAGGTTTTGAAGCAAATTCTCCAAGGCGACTCCCGGCGGCGGTCCGTCGGCTCTATCAAGTCGCTCGTTTACAGTCCGTCGGTGAGGAACAAGAAGGGGACCTTTGCTCTGGTCTGCGAAACCCTAAAGCGTAAGTCGAAGAGCTTCAACTTATTCGAAAATGTGCTTAGAGTTCAGTAATTGCTGCCAAGAAAAGTGATTTTGATTTTGTTGTTTGTTTGTTTTCAGATCTCAAGATAATCAAACAGGTGTTGAATGCTGCAGACGTTCTGAATAGCAAGTGGAGGGTACTGTGTTGTTCAAATTCGCAATCCAATTCATGTTTGATTTTGTTAATGTGGTGAATTTACTGAAGATTTTACTTGTGGTATTGCAGAAGCAAGATGAGTTGGTTTACATTGTCACCTATGATATTCTTTTCGGCAAGGTGATCCCTTTGCGTTTGAATGCTTCTACGCTTGAGCACTTCTTAATTGTTAGAGTTATGATTAGCTTTTGAAGATTGATTTTTGAGAGTTCATAATGTCTCATTTTAATCATATGTGCTTGGCCCTGCTTTCTTCTTTTTTATTGAATTTTTATGAATTTGAATCTACAGGTGACTTCGTCGACTGGTGATGCAGAGAGGTTTCTCTTGCTTCGGAAAGGGGCTCTGCAGGCAGCTCTAGATCGCCTTTTAGTGAAGAAAAAAGTGAAGAGCGTTGAAGAGTTGATAGCTCTCGATCAGACTCCTGGTTGGTGTTCACGTTTCTTGTTTATCCTGCTTTTCAGTTAGGGAGCTGCTAGAGTGGAACAAATTAGTTAAATGTTGTAATTAGGCAGTTGTAAAGACTTGTTGTTTACCATGTTTGAAGTTTAAACTTTTAGGATATGAGCTGATAAGTGAATTACATTCTGACACTAATTACTGTTGCAGAGATTTCAAAACCTCGGTATGTTCGTGTTAATACTCTGAAAATCGATGTCAATACAGCCTTGTTTGAATTACAGAAACAATACAAGGTATTTCTAAATTTTATGATTGAAATTTTTGCTAAACTGTAGTTTTCTAGAGTACAAGAAGAAATTTTTTAGTGGAGAGGCTAAAAGCAAGGAGTTTTCATGTATCTCTTTCAACTGTAGCCTAATCTCCCAAATTCTAATAAGTTGCTTAGTTTAGCTTTTCTATGTTATTCTAATGAAGTAAATACGTGTAACCTTAACCAGTGAAGTATCCTGTTACTTGGACAATAATTTCCTGGTGTTTCTTGTTTTCTTTGTTACATAGGTTCAAAAGGATGATCTGCTTCCTGACTTGCTGATTCTTCCACCCAGCAGTGACTTGCATGACCATCCTCTAGTTGTCAACGGAAGTGTCTTCATGCAAGTAAGAATTCTGAGTAGTTTTCTTCATGTCTTCGCGGTTCTGCTGCTATAAAAGTTTACCAATATCTTGGATATGTTTGAGCTTATTTTGATCATTTTCTTATAGGGAAAGGCAAGCTCTATGGTTGCAACAGCCCTTGCTCCAAAACCAGGGTGGGAGGTGGGTGGAGTATCTACCTCACTATTTGTGTCGCTTCTTTTCAGCTAGGCGTGTATCTTTCTCTCTACGATTTGTTGCAGAATTTGAATAATATCTTCTTGTAGGTTCTTGATGCATGCTCAGCTCCAGGAAATAAAACAGTCCACCTAGCAGCTCTTATGGGAGATGAAGGAAAAGTCATAGCATGTGAGCTGAATGAAGAGAGGGTTAAACGACTAAAAGAGACGATCAGACTCTCGGGTGCCTCTAGTATCCGTCAGACCTTTTTGTTTATTCTCTGCTTGTTCTCTTATTGCTTTTGAAATAGTAGTATTTGGGAGTAGGCTCTCAAATTATTTTGACATCTGTGGTCAGGCTCAAAATAATCGTATCTTATGGCCACTTTTTAGCCCTTCATCTAATCTTCTATTCTCATCTTCATATGAGAAATTGAGAAGACATTTGACTTAACCTGGACTATAGATATTAAGGTTCTGCACGGAGATTTCTTACACTTGAACCCTGAGGATCCTGCATATTCCAAGGTGAGACATATGTTGTCAGATTAAGATCTGTATGGCTAATATTACTGCTTGTTGCAACTACTGTGGAATCTTGTTCACTTCTAGGCTTTTGTTACGGAAACTTGTGATTATGGGATACTCATCTATATTCGATGTTGCAGGTTCAGGCCATTCTATTGGATCCTTCCTGCTCTGGATCCGGGACAGCTTCTGCAAGATTAGATCACTTGCTCCCTTCTTCTGCTCCTGGTCACACTGCCGACTTCACAGAGACAGAAAGACTGAACAAGCTTGCAGCGTTTCAGGAAAAAGCTCTGGCTCATGCGTTGTCTTTTCCAGAAGTGGAAAGAATTGTTTACAGCACATGCTCTGTCAACCAAATTGAAAATGAGGATGTCGTCAATTCTGTTCTACCTCTTGCTGAATCTTATGGTTTTGAACTTGAAACTCTGTTTCCCAAATGGCAACGCCGTGGTCTTCCGGTTTTCAAGGGTGGTAAGCACCGGTCTTATACTTGACATTTAAGTTATGTAAACAATCAGATATTCACATTCTCAATCTTCCTGGGTTTGTTGCCTTGCAGCCGAACGCCTGCTTCGAACTGATCCTGTTGAGGACAAAGAAGGCTTCTTCATTGCTTTGTTTGTCAGAAAACGCTCTGATCAATCAGAGGAACCTAATTTGACAAATGAAGATAACACTCGCAAACATCGACATGCAAGTAAGAGAATTGTTGTACCACCCACTACCAATTTGTTTAAAATCTGGGCACATGCTATGGTGAATAGGCCAAACTGTAGTTGTTGCGGATGAAAACAGAATCTTACTTCCCTTTTTTGCATCCAAAACCAGTTTTGTCATTCTGAACATTGTTGTATTCACTTTGATTTACAAGGAAATTTCAAAGTTGAAGTTCTTGTATAGACTGGCAAATCGTACCCAATACCCCTTCAGGGCCCTTTGGGTTTGAAATTATGGATTAATTAGATTGATTATTTCTCGAGTTTGTCATAATCTGTGTTGCCTACTATTTACATACCCATTGGCTCATTGGGAGATTTGCAGGATTTTGCTTTGAAAACAAACAAAAAGAGAAGGGAGATGATTAAACATAACTTCATAGATGAAACCATTCATAATACATCCGATTGGACAACAGTAGAAATAAGACCACAAACACAAAACATCATATGGAAAGCACACTGGTAATCCCCCTACATTTCACTCATACCCATCACCCTAATTATTCAGAAAACAACCCACATCACACATAAACTCTTAAGCAATCTTCACCTCGATAGTCTTGGGCTTCTTTGGCTGAGGCGGCGGCAGCTTCTCCACATTGACAGTCAGAACACCATCTTGGCAAACAGCAGAAATGGCTTCAACATTAGCATTCTCAGGCAGCGAAAACTTCCTCATAAACTTACCAACCCTCCTCTCCATCCTCACATACTTAGCCCCCTCTTTCTCGTCCTCCCTCTTCCTCTCTCCGCTGATCACAAGCACATTGTCATCCTCCACCTGCACCTTGATGTCCCCTGACTTGAGCCCCGGCATGTCGATCACAAACACATAGGAATTCGGGTACTCCTTCACATCGGCCGGAGTTGCAGCCATGGCCTTGGCGTCGCGGACGTAGGTACGGGTCGGCGCGTTGAAGGTCTTCTCGGCATCCTCAGGAAGATCTGCCAAGTGCTGCAATGCTGTCAAGATTGGAGCATCCAGACCCATGATTCTGAAATCCATTGTTCTCTTCGTGGCTTGGGGAATGTTTGATTCTGAGAGCTTTTGTGTGTTCTTGAGTGATTTGGAATTTCTGTGTGGATATTTGGGGCAGCGGTAATGGGGATTTATAGGCGAGGGAGGGAGTGAGTGGCGTTGATGGCTGTGTGGGAAGTTTGGAAAGTTCTGGAGACACGTGGAAGGATGTAAGGAGGTTCTAGTAGGTTCGTCTTTAATCCTTTCCAGTCTTCGTAAACGGTCGAGAAGGTGCGGGAAGAGGTAGAGTAGAACTGGATTGGGTTAAACATAAACAGCCCAATCCATTATTTTGGGCTCTGAAGAGAAACTCTTAACCTGCCTCTAGGTGGAAGTTTCAGCTCTCCCGCAGCCACCGGCCCACCGCCCACATGTTGCCATTTCCGGCTATATTATTGTCCGGTGACTAGGAATGAAACAAACACTAGGATCATACTCCGGTGACTATTCAAAGCAAATTATATATACGACGACTATAATTTCACATTGGAGAACATGAAGATCACAAATATGTAGAGCTAGATATTTACACAGTAGTGTACTACAGAGTACAGAGTCTACAGACAGACCTAGCTTCCTCATATTTATTTCTTATTCCTTATATGGATTGTAGAGGACTCTGAAAACAAAAACATACAAAAGCATATATACGATATTACAAACGGTGCAAAAGGGAAACATCCTTCCATGCAGACCTTGTCTAGATATGGCTATTGCCATCTTGGCCTCCTTCCTGTTTCTGTGCGCCGCCTTCGTCACCTAGGAAACCACCTTGAACTCCTTGCCCTCCACTTTGACCTTCTAGGCCCAACTGGCCACCTTGACCTCCTTCGCTGCCGACAACCCTCACCTCAACAGTCTTGCGCTTCTTCGGCTCCGGCGGCGGCTTTTTATCCACTACCACAGTCAATACTCCATCTTGACACTCAGCACTGATCTTCTCTGTATCAGCATTCTCCGCCAGCACAAACTTCTTGAGGTACTTGCCAAGCCTCCTCTCCATCCTCAGGTACTTCACTCCATGGTCCCTCTCCTTCTCCCTCTTCCTCTCGCCGCACACAACCAAAACGTTGTCGTCTTCCAGCTGAACCTTGATCTGGTCCGACTTGAGCCCCGGCACGTCGATCACATAGATGAAGGCGTTCGGAGTCTCCTTCACGTCCGCAGGAGTAGCCGACATGGCCTTGGCTTCTCGGACGTATCGGCGTGACGGTGCCTGGTGGCTCGCCTGGTTTTGCTCGTCGGAGAAGTCCAAAAGGTCGTGGAGGGCGTCTAGTAGGTTGGTGTCGACTCCCATATTCTTCAGGGGCATCATGAAGTCCATGTTTCACAAACTACTAATTAACACAAGCGAAAACGCAGCTGAAAATGAGAACACTATTATGGATGAGATATAGTTTTGGTATTTGGTGTCTACCTCTAAGGTTGGTTTATAATTTATATAGGGTTTGAGTGGCTGTGTGGATAAATTTGAAGAGGTGTTTGTGTTTGGATAGACAAGCTTTGCTTTGTGATGGTCTCTGCATGCTCAACATTTGTAAGGAAGGGAACTCAGGTGGTGCCGCCTAAGCTTATTTCTCGAACCCACGTGGCTGCGGCTCCATCTCTTCCTTCTCAATCTGTTTCTATCTCTTCCTGCTCGATCTGTTCTGTGGACGATATATGGAAGGTGCTACAATGGACTTATATTTGACCAATGAACTGATGAAGTTTCTTTTACATCGGTATGAAAAGTCCCATTTACAATTGTACCGGAAAATGTAAAACTCCGATGAAGCGCAGATGATATGACAGCAGAGAAGAAGTGACGACTGTGTCCATCTTTAGCTCCTTGTAGATATTGCTTCTTAGATATGTAGATACCAAAACTGTGAATTACACTGATTTTATTCAATAATTTCAATAGGAATGAAAGAAACTTGTTTAGTAGAGCAAGTACAGATGTATACAACAGCAATTTCCTCTCACTCTTCCCAGAAAAGGAGCTATGAACAGATTTTATACTATCAAAACTTAAGTGATCGCAGTCCCCGGCTGCTACATAATGCTCTTGTACTATGCGGTAAGACATCCAATGCAGTGAAGCCATTTGAATTTTGGGCATTTACTTCGATCTTTGTATTATCTAGCAAGTAATTTACCACCTGTAAAACAGTATAGGTCTCTAATAAGCAATAATCAAGAATTGCTCATATCCCTCTATTAACAATCCAACAAGGAACATAGTGTTCATCACTTCATCATAAAAAACATAAATCGGGGGAAGCATAAATGAGGAGAACTCCACAACATGATAAAAGGATACACGACTGGTGGTGCAGTTGATCACATTAAGGCAACAATGAATGAAAATGTTACACATTCAAAGAACATAACATTAGATTCAAATGAAGTGAAGTAACTGTGATCCAGTTAGTTCGATAGCTTTTGGGAATGTCTCGGTTCAGGTGGATTATACACGTTGCTAAAGAGAAGGGCAGAGACTATGCTCTGTTTCTACTGCCTAGTCAGAATAGAAAGGTTTCAACTTCAATCATCAAAACAAACGGACGGTTTCAACTTTCAGCTCCCATTTCTACACCAAATGGCTAACTGAATTCATGAACTGAACATAACTAAAGGTTAAACCTTTGTAACACTTCAAACAGAAATCAACAACACTCGGACCTCTAATAGTTTCTTGGACACAGCCACATGCAACAGTGTTACCATCCCCATCCCTCCAATTCACAAAGTCATGAATCCACAGGGGCATCATGAAGTATTTCAGAAACTAATTAACACAAGCCAAAACAAAAAACGCAGCACAAAATGAGAAAACAATTATGGATGAAACTTGCTTCTCATTTTTGTCTACCACCAAAAAGACATCATTGTATGACAGTATTATCTACAATCCATTCTTGCTCCAACATACACAGAACTTAAACTACAAACCAGTTAAGTACAAGAATGTTGTCTCCAAATATTTACTCAACTATCAGATGCCTTATCTGGGAGCCCAGCAATTCTTTTCGATATTGGTTTAGTTGACTACCACATTTTGATTCTTTCCAACAGTCCTGCCTGGCATAGATGAGCGACAACTATTGTGAACCATCAGCTTCACCGTTTCCTTGTGCTTGACTGTTCCTTGCTGCACTGATGCTCGCTGCTTAACGATTTCTTCAGGAAGAGAGCCCTTGGAAGCTTGATCCTCCAAGTCTCCCATTTTTTCATTTGGTTTATAGCCTTTCAAAATTACTTTCCTCTTTGAAACTTCCAAGGTGGTGGTGACCCTCTCAACGTACCGTGAAGACCTAATAATTGAACGAGGTGGAGCAAGCAATGGCGCATACATATAACAGTTTGACTTGAGATAGTCACCAACATTCTTGAGCAACTTCTTCTTTTCTCTAATAACAGGTTTTTTTACTTTCACTCCTAAAATTTTCCATATGTATCAGATTCAATATTGGAAATCCATTAACAGAAATAAGGTAAAAACATTAGTCCCAGAACAAAAGAAAGAAAAAAAACAAACCTGTGACTGACTTCTTGATGGATGAGGTAAACGCAGAAGGTGGACGAGAAATTAAAGGAGCAAACATGTAAGAATCAGAAGTGAAATAATCTAACACTCTGATGAGCAGCTTCTTCTTATTACGCTTAATATGTGTATTCTTTCGAACTCCTACAAATATTCTTCTCTCCATTTCTCTGCTTGTTCTTGTTGGATGAGACTTGGTTTTGGATTTTGGTGTCTACGGCCGAGGTTGGTTTATATATGGTATGAGTGGATAAATTTGAAGAGGTGTTGGTTTTTGGGTTGTGATGGTCTCTGCATGCTTGACATTTGTAAGGGAGGGAACACATGTGGTGCTAGCCTAAACTTATTTCTCGACTGCTGTCACAAGCAAGTACAAGTGTCACAAGTACTCCAAATTCATAAAAATACATATTAAATCGTCGTGACTAGCTTGAAGAGGAATTAACTTCAAACGCAGAGAGATTAGTAAATTTCAGATGAAACGCAGGAGATATTACAGCAGAGAAGTCACGAAACTACTGTGGTCAATTCTAGCTCTTACAGATATTGCTTCTTAGATATTAAGATACCAAACCTGTGAATAAAACCGACTATATTCAATATTTTCGATATGAATGAAAGAAATTAACTTGTTTCGTACAGCAAGTACAGATGTATATAATAGCAATTTCCAAATGCGCTATGAACAGACTTTGCAGTTTGCACTATCAAAACTTCAGAGAATGCAGCCCCTGCTGCTACAAAGTTCTCACACATGATTTACAAGATAGATGTATTATGTATATTGACACTATAGAAATTAGAAAGCAACTATATATATTAAGACAAATAATTGCAATACACGCCTTTCAAACGAATTCAACATCCTCCGTAACTGATTTTCTCTAGGAAAATTTCGAAAGGATGCCCTCATCTGGAGATGATACCTCCACTGCAACAAGAAGAACATCATTTCCAGATTCAGACAGCGAAGATTAATCCCGTATTCAAATGTCATCAATGTCATACTCTTCAAAAAGCGAATCATCTTGAGGTTTCTGCTTCATGCATCCAAACTTTCTAAGTAGATGTACTGTTACTCGAAGTACATTACCAATAAACACAATCCCCATCAGTGCTAGCCATACAAGCACAGAAACTTGGGTGACATGATACAGATAACCCCCCTTCTGCTGTCCTGGCGTCATAAATATCAGTCCAATAAAATATGTAGCTGTTAGCGCTGTGATTGCAAGCCACATGATCACCATCTGAATCCACAACCATCTGCGACGCCTCAGAGGCAATCCACTCACAAGTAATAGAATTATGCTCAGTGATGAAAGGAATGCAAGTGTATTGGAAATCATGAAAAGTCCATACTGCTGTGCTTGTGTATCGGCCATCACTGACTGGCCTGCATGGTGTGGATTATCCACAGGGTTGCCATTGCTGTCCTCCAGATAGTCCGACTGCCAAACACCGCCTGGCGGGTTCATTGCAGACTGAAATGCCACTGTAGCAATTAGTGAAGACACAACCATTAATGAACTTCGTTTCCTACCCAACCAATCAAGTTCTTTCTGCTTCGGCTTAAATACTAGTTGCCTTAAACTCCTTCTCTTTGACATCAGTGGCTGTGTTGTGGTGGAAACTTGAACCGTATCTTGATCCTGATCAAACATAACAGTCGGTGCCTTCTTCATGATTTTTGGGGCACCGGAAATTTGAAGGGATTCTTTGATTTCCAAGTCTCGTAAATCTCTAGTACTATGTGATAAGACATCCAATGCAGTGAAGCCATTTGCATTTTGGGCATTCACTTCGATCTTTGTATTTTCCAGCAAGTAATTTATGACCTGCAAAATAGTATAGGTCTCTAATAAGCAGTAATCAAGAATTTCTCATATCCCTCTATTACCAATCCAACAAGGGACATAGTGTTCACGATAACAATCATAAATCGGGGAAGCACAAAGATAAGGAAAACTCAACATGAAAAAAGGATATACTTGACTGGTGGTGCAGTTGATCACACTTAACGCAACAATGAATGGAAAATGCAGCACATTTAAGTAGATACTCTAACATTAGATTCAAATAGAGTGAAGGAAATGTGATCCAGTTAGTTCAACATATAGCTAATGGCAATGTCTTAGTTCAGGTGGATTATACATATTGCTAATGCTAAAGAGCAGGGCAGATGCTACTTCTACTGCTAATGCTAAAGAGCAGGCCAAATGCTACTTCTACTACCTATGCAGAATAGAAAGGTTTCAACTCTCAACTTTAATCTTTAAAACAAGAGGAAGGTTTCAACTTTCAGCTCCCATTTCTACACCAAATGGCCAACTGAATTCATAAACCGAACAGAACTAAAGCTTTTGCTAACAATTACCACCTTAAAGACTAAACCTTTGTAACATTTCAAACATAAAATCAACAACAAAACATACCTCTAATTGTTTCTTGGCCACAGCCACATGCAACACAGTGTTCCCATCCCCATCCCTCCAATTCACAAATTCATCATCTCTCCCAACACACCCCACCAAAACCTTCAACACCTCAAACCTATGATGCTTCACACACAAGTGAAACCCACTCTCCCCTCCCTGAGTCAACACCCTCACCGCCTCCGGTCTAACCCGGCCCAACTCAGCCACCACCTCCACCCTTCCCTTGATCACCCCAAGATGCAGAGGAGTCAACCCGTCCCGGTCCCACACCAGACCCAGATCAGCGTTGACCCGCACCAGGCTTTTGACTATCTCCACGCACCCTTTTGCTGCGGCCAGGTGGAGAGGGGACGAGCCTTGGAGGTTGAGCCGGGAGGCGAGCTCGGGGTTTAAGGCGACTAACTCGGCGGCGAAAGCGGAGTGGCCGAGAATGGCGGCGACGTGTAAGGGGGTGTCGGAGGGAGATGTGAGGGTGGTGTTGAGGATGTGAGGGTGTTGTTTGAGGAGGTCGAGGAGTGCAGGTACGGAGCCTTTGAGGGCTGCTTCGTGAAGCTCTTCTTCCATGGAGTTCTGGCGACTTTGTTCTTCTTCCTGTTTCTGGTTGTCTAATAAGTTCATCAGCTTCATTTTTTTCTTGGGCCTCTGGCGTGGACAGAGAGATATGCGGGATGCTGTTGTCTTCTGTACGGTCAAGGAGAAACTGACGTCGTCTATGTTAGTCTAGCTAGGAGCTTGTTTGATCAACCAAAACGTCCCTTTGTCTAATTAGTAATCAGTACTAACTACTAAGATGATATCAGTTAGATGATTTAGATCTTCTAAGTTCTACATAACAAATCAACAATCTTTGAACTAGAAAACGAGTTGACAGGTTGGTAACTCAGTATAGTTACAATTGTGATCAATATAAATTCGATTTTTACTAACTTTAAAAAATAAACACTCTTGATAGTTGTATAACTTAGTGATAAAATAACGGTAGCGCATCATCTTGTCAAATTTTTATCGCCTTTTCTAAGTTTGAATGAGTTGTTGTAAAAGTTATAGATCTAGTACACATGACCAACTTTTCTTTCCCTTAAAATATACACGAATGTGGAGTTATTATGCAGTACACCAACTTATGAGTTGAGTCCCGTGGTTAAATTTTGTCCAATTATAAATGATGTGAATTGGTTCAATGTAGATGATAGTTATAATATTAGTGCCAATTCAATAAGATATTTCTTCTCTTTTAAAAACAAAAATCAGAAGATTTTTTATCTTCATTTTATAGGTTAATCGGAAACAACATTAAACAAGTCATCGATATCTCTTAATGTCTCGCACTTAACATTCGGTCCATTTAATCATTTTTGGTAAGGTGAATGGTCTATCAAAGTTAATAAATAACTTTGTAGGCCTCATCATAGGCCGGGCTAGGGCCGGCCTTACCATAAATTTTAGGGCTTAGGGTAGGGCTTTGACTTGGTCAATAAAATTTAAGGACGGGTAGGGTCGGGTCGGGGCTCAAATATGTAAGTCCTTACCTGCCCTTAAAGCCCATTTCGCTAGAGCTAATAGGGCCGGCCCTTTAAATAGGGCTAAATAGGGTCTAAAGGGCCGAATATGACGTTATTTTGTTTAACGAAATAAATTCATGAGTTTTAAATTTTTTTTATCAAATATTACCTCAAGGGATATATGTGATACAATACCCTATTTTTAGTCATATTTAACATACATATATATATTATATTTAACTTAAGACATCTAGAATTATTAATCTAAGTGGTTATATTCATATATTTCATTAACTATCTCTCTAAATCACCAAAAATCAATTATTATTTAACAAAGAAAAATACAAATTAAAGAAATAAAACTTACAAGATTAATTGTATTGTATAAAAAAATAATAAACATATTAAAAACAATAGAAAATAAGTAATTATTAAGGCCTAAATGGTGGATTTTTAGGACTGAGATAGGGCCGGGCCGGGCTTGGCTCTAAGGGCTCAATAGGGTAAAGCCGTAGGGTAGGACCGGGTTTCATTTGCTTGACCCTTGCCCTATCTTAATTGAAAAAGGCTAGGGCCGGCCCACCCTAACGGAGGGCCGGGTAAGGCGGGCTAGGGCCGAAGGGCCAAATGATGAGGCCTATTTGACAGTGTGACACCAAAGAAGTTTAGATTCATCTCCACCCTTTTTCAACTCTTTTTTATTTATTTATTTTTTTTATTTTTTTTTTATTACAAATTCGGTAAACTTATTTGTTCTTTAGAGAACTATAGGACCGTTACCGTTAAGATTGGCAGCATCAATTTCTCTATTTTTGATAGGGACCCTCGCCTTCAAATTGGACCAGATCAGTCGAGTCAACCTTCATCTAGAAACTATGTTGCTCCCTGATTACCCAAAAATTAATCAAGCTTGTTTGAATAAACCAAAAGAATCATTCTTCAAGTGTAGCAAGTCCATGATTCGTAATTTCATAAAGCAATGAAAACTGAGGATTGGATACAGTGATGCACATATGTACAACTAAGAACATGCATGAAGCAAGGTGCTGATTAACAACAAAGGGAAACTCAAGCCAAATATTAGATACGGTAGAATATTACACTAAATATTAGCTGGTATATATATGTACAAAGTTTAAGCAAACATTTGTTTATGGATGAACTACTTAAACATGCTATAACTTCATAAGAAGCACTGATCGATGGTGTGGTTAATTAGGGCAAACTATCTGTGAAGGCAGTGCGTACTCGATCTCTTCTTTTCGGCATTAACTTGTCAGTCAGAATTTCCAGGAGCCGCAGTGTTTGCAGTAACAAAAGAAGGGACATGACGAAGGACCACGCGAATATACCATACTTGATCACTTTCTTTACACTGTTCTCCTGATCTTTTGGCGTGAAAATGAAAATCGATTCGGCGTAAGTAAAAGCGATCGATGTGATCGCCAAATTCATGATGCCCGTTAGAAGCCACATGAAAAACCTGCGCTGGAAAGGAAGCCCTGTGACGAGCAGCAAGATGATGCTGAGGGAGGCAATGAAACCAATCGTGTTGGCAGAGAGGTAGTAGTAGTATTGTTTTGGGTCCCTGAAAGCCATGATTGCTTGTCCTGCTTGGTGGCCTGCCAAGTCGTCTTGCCAAAGCCCACCGGGAGGGTTGAGACCAGATTGAAACGCCATGGTTGCGATCAGTGATGCCACAACCATCAATGCGTCTCTCCTCTTTGAAATCCAATCCCTTACTGGCCCCGGCTTAGTACTGATGCTGTGTTTATTATTGACGCCTGCATATTCAGTAGTTCTGACATCAGTTCTGTGTGATGAGGGCAAGTTCATCATGATGTGGTTATTGCTGGTGCTTCTATCTGGACCAGTTCTTAAGGCTCCAGCTCCTCGGAGGCACTCTGAAATATCGAAATCTTTCACATCTCTACGACTTTGTGCTAGGACGTCCAGTGCTGTGAAGCCGTTTGCATTTACAGCATTCACCTCCGCTCTACCATTCAGAAGCAAAAACCTTACTGTCTGCAAGTTGGAAATGCATGCGTATATGTTTAGTTCACCAAACATGTCATATTCACGTGGTTTACTACTAGCTAGGGAATCCACAGGTATTACAAAATCACAATCAATTAGATAAAACTTCATTTGTAGCTAATGCCCGTTATGGTTAAGTTAATTAATTAGAGTCTCCCCTTGTTGTGTCTCCCAGCGGTACATTTGGATCAGCTGGGAAGGGGTGTTTAGGTTTTGTGTCTTTCTTGTCAATATAGGTTGACTTCAAAACCATCCATAGTTATACATACCTCAATCTGTTTGTCACGGACTGCCAGGTGCAAGATGGTCATTCCATAGTCATCCTTGGCATTCAGAAATTGATCGTAATCATCCATGATCTCCATCAGAACCTTTATAGCCTCCAGCTGATTATGTTTCACACATAAATGAAACACAGTCCCTCCCTCGTCTACAGTGGCCCTAGCAGCACTAGGCGCCTCTCTGACCAACTCCCTCAACACTCCAACCCGGCCTTTCATGGCAGCAAGGTGAATAGGGTTTCTTCCATCTCGATCAAGTGCATAACACATGTCAGGGTTAACCCTCAGCAGCTCTTTCACTATTCCCAGATACCCTTTCGCCGATGCCAAGTGAAGAGGCGAGGATCGTTTCGAATCCAGCTCTTGTGCAAGTTCAGGTTTCCGGCGCAAAATCTCCTTCGCGAAATCGTGGTGGCCAAGCATGGCTGCTACGTGGAGAGGCGTCTCGGAGAAACTACCGACGACGAACCTGTCAAGGGCTAGTCTATCTTGGTTGAGCAAATCTGTTAGGGTTGTCAGATTGCCTTCTAATGCTGCCTCATACAGCAAGTTTCCCATGCCTTCCATTATGGTTATTGTACGTTCTCCATCAGAAATTGCGTACTTGGTTTATATAGACACTAACCAGCTTCCACAGCCAAGTGTTAATTTCTTACTGACAATAGAGGGAATTTCTATGAAGATGGGCTAGAATTGTTTATGTGTTCAGTATTAATGTATACATCCTCTCAACATCTGGTCGCTGTTCTAGCGGGGGGTGGTGGGGTAGATGTTTTGAAGAAATTTTGCCTAAAATGGTTGTATGCATACATACACATCTGTATAGGAGAATTTTCCAATTTTGTCTACTACTTAGGAGGGGGTGTAAGAACCTAATTGGACATATCATCTAATAAAGTTTACACAATATTTATGTGATATCTTGTAAATGAAACAAAAAACCACATATGCAGTAAATCGGTAACTATGATATTGTGATTAATATTATAGATTATGAGCCTAACTAAAGATATTATACATATCTTAAAAGGTATAGAATCAAGTGACTTAACTACTAAGGAGGTGCATATGGTAAGTGACATATTCTCTATGATGGGTGGATTTTGTCACCTAGCACCTATATAAGTCAAGGTCCCTGTTCTCCCAATATACACATGTTCGTAAAGTAATCTCGCCTCATTGAGAGATAGAACAGACCATAGTTGGAGAGAGCAGAAGACTTTGTCTTTCCCAATCCTTGCAAGAAGACGATGGACGTCATAGGTATATACTCTTATTCATCAAACATATATATACTTTGTATCTCTATCACTATGCAGATTATAACGTGTTCATATATCATGTTGTTATGATCTTATAAGGGGCTATCTGATGTGGTGACCATGCCATTTCTAGTTCCATATAATATATGTAGGATATCACTGTTATATGACTAATTAGATGAAGTCCAACACTCAATCTCTATATCTAGAACAAATCTTAAGAATAAGAAAATGCATATGAAATTTATATAACATTTCTTGACATTGTTTTTTTTATATCGTTGACAACAGCCACGAACCTCAGCTTCAGGTTCATTCCGGCTCTATCTTTGATTTTGATCATGGAGATGAATGGGGATGTCTAGCTGCGATCATGGAGATCTGGTTCTCGCTTTGGGTTTGGCCGTGAAGATCACGTTAATTGGTTCTTAGTTAGCAGCTCATTTTTTAGTTACAGCTTACAACCAAAACTCCAACCCGCCAAAACCGAGTCCATTCCTATTTGAGAGACTGTAATCTATGGTCTATTTAGACTTAATCTTGATCTTATTCCCTACCGCTATATTGAAACTATTGCCTACAGCACTATAGCAATTCAAACTCATTTTTAATTTACACAAATATAAGAATGAGACGATTACTAACACAAAGAGACAAGTAGTTTACGATTAGAATGCAATGCTAGTAACTCGATTGTGACATTTTAGGCCATCTCTAATAATGGAGAGCTATATTAGGGTCGGGGCTAAAATTTGGCCCCTAAAATATTATTTTTTATTTTTGAACAAGTGAACCATCTCCAATAAGGAGGGGCTAAATATTTTATGATTTTAGATTTTGGACAACTTAGCTTGTTTGCATTCATTTGTAATAATGAAAGTTTCCTTTAGTTCTACATAAATTTTAACATTTATTGAATAAATAAAATAATACATAAACCTCACTTATGTTTTTTCTTTTTGGATTTATATGCAAAGGTTGAAAGCAAAATAATTTTTTTTGAATAGTTAAAACAAACTAATTAATATCAACCATGCATATTCAATTAAATTTTCGAATACCATTCGATTACAAGCCTTATTTAACATGGACCACTGGATATCCATTTCTATGCATGAGGCACATGTATTTCATTAAAATAATGTTGTTGTTTTGTGAGTCCCACAAAAGCCAAAGGGTCACCTTGAGGGCTATTTTCAGCCCTCTACACCCATCTTCAGCCCTATTGCCCTATTGACCTTTGTGTTGGAGTCCATTGTTTATAGAAAAAGAATAAAGAGCTCAAATAGCTCTCTCTATTGGAGATCACCTTAGGCCATCTCCAGTAAGGAGGGGCTATATTGGGGTCAGGGCTAAAATTTAGCCCTCCTAAATAATATAATTTATT
>NC_020496.1:21014786-21015650 GCF_000184155.1 Fragaria vesca subsp. vesca | reverse complement strand
AAAACCTGTGAAATTTAACACACACAATGATGGATATACAAGGTTTACAAAACTACTTTCGGATTTCAAAACAAAACTCTGAGTTGAGAGATAACATGCTGCAAAGTTGACCTAAAAATAAGCTTTTCTGCAAAATTTTCTGGAAATTTCCAGCTACAATGAATCTTGATTTTTCAAGTTTGAAATCGACTTTTGGATCAATGAATGAAGTTCTAAAACTTCAAAACAGATAGAAAAAGGTACCCAAAACTCCAACACATTCTTAAACGCAACAATTATGAACCAAGAAAACCCAAAATCTGCTTTGGACACCCAAACTGTTCTTGAGCAGCAATCATGTTCAACAACAACTACAACAATTCGAATTTAAGTCTTGTATCTAATCAAGTCTGAGACTTCAATACCCAAACTTTAATCATACAACACAGCCATAACCAAGAACACAGCCATAGACTAAGAATCCAAAATTAGAGTAAATAGAACTAATAGAATCTAAGAACATATAGTAAGAACAAATAAATCTTAAGCAAAATACTGAATCAACCTTTGATAAGAGTAGAACTGAAAAGGATTCTCCTTTCTCTTCAAAACATTCGTTTTCTTTCCTGCCCCAAAACCCTTTCCTCATACAAGTCGATCCCTAGCCGACTCTCATTCTGAAACCAATCAGAAAAACTCTACACCTAAACCTACTCTATAGCCTTGCCAACTTCACTCTATGAGTGTCTATATTCATGACAGGCAGCTCCTTGCCTGCTAAGATGGTGGAGCAGAGAAATACAAAAGAAAAGAAGAGAGAGTCTGCAGTGTAAAGCAGCTCAGGTAATCTTTTCCGTTTTTTTTTTTTTTTTATTAAACTAAAAC
>NC_020496.1:21008981-21013625 GCF_000184155.1 Fragaria vesca subsp. vesca | reverse complement strand
CGTTTTTTTTTTTTTTTTAAACTAAACATATTTTTAAATACCAACAAAAAAAACTTTAATTAAAACAAAATAAGTAAGGATGTTACAAACTTAACCTTGATCGTAGGAGAAAAAGAGTACAACGCACCCTTCACATTTGATAGTGACATGTATATATGTGCTAGACTCCCTCTGAAGTTCGCACCTCCCCCTCATCTTTACATCAATCATAGGGCTCTTCCTGATTTTTACTAATCACGGAAGTTTCAACAACTTAGCATGTCAATGCTCTTTAACATGTCTTCAAATGTGGCATTAGGCAATGATTACTAAATCATGATGTATTGTCCTCAAATGATCTTTTACACTTAGATCTTGAGGAGAAGGCCGCTTGTGAACTCAAAACATAAGTTCGTGCAGGAAATCAGATTTCCACACAGCATGACCTTCAGTTAGTAAAACAGTTGTAACTTCCTCTAGGAAATACATATGAACGAACCGTAAACGGTTTTGGAAACTAGACTCATTTAGTTTTCCAACCGTATATTACACACATTCTGGTTCGTCAGGAGTTGTTCACAAAGTCCCGTCAAAGTTGACTGTTTTGCGAAAATCAGATTCTCGGACAGATTCGTCCTACTTTACGAAAACGGCCATAACTCACTCAATATGATAGGTATGATCAAATAGTTGGTGTCCCTGGAAAGTTGACACATAGACCTTTCCAATGGTACCAATTTCACCATTTTCCAGTGAGTGAGGTTTCCTGTAGATCCCGTAGAGCTTGACCTACGAAACTTGGCAGATTCTGATTTCGCTACGAAACTTGGCAGATTCTGATTTCGCTATTGATGTGTCTTTCTTATGTAGGGATAGAATAAGCCTCAATCTTTCATACCATTAAGTATTGAAAAAGAAGTTACTGCCATTACATTGGCATTGCGTGGGCGCATAACTACACTTAGCTTTACAACTTTTCATAACGAATGAGATGTCAAGTCTTTCGTATTGTGTTGAGTACATTGATGCATCTTATTGTACTTAGATGAGAACTTCATCTCTTAACACATATTTGTCATCTTGCTTTAAACAAAACAACGGATCTCTCTTTAGAGCAAAGACCTTGACTAATCATGAGAGTATATGTAGGCCTCACTAGTTATAGAGCGCTTAAACCGATTGATGGAAAATCATCATCAATACAGTCATCGAATGCCTTATCGAGACCGTGTCTTCCCAATATCTTTTTCTTCGGATGTTGATACATATTGGCAACTCTTGAGCCATCAAGAGTCTATGTAAATCCGGAATGAACACGCAAAGGCATAATTCACCATATCCCTTCCAAATCAAGCAGAGTCCATGTGCGTTTCAATACATTTAGCAAACGCATGCTCCTGTGATTTAGAGCCACTTGATTCGGATGAATGAAGTCCGTTTAAGACCTTTATGTATATCTCTGATCCTATAGAGATGTTATTATGACCACATTCATAGGCTACATGTTCAGTTATTCGGAAACTACCAAACTGATAAAGTGGGGAGCCACACGGCCTTGTGACACCACTTTTGTCACTATATGGCGTCACCATATCACCATCCATGGTGATGGCGTCAAGACCAACATCTTTTGGTCGCGCCATGTCCTCTTGATAGGATATCAATCCTTGCAGACATATTTGCCGCATGTGATCTCATCACTTTAACACTTTAAGCATTTGAGATCAAGATGAGACTTAGTGGGGACAAACCACGACAATTCATGTCGTTCCACTTGAACACTTGTGTTCTTATCTCCCCCTAACGGCGGGAATATTGTCTCATCAAAGTGACCATCCATAATATAGCGGTGAAAGAGATCGCCTGGCAAGGTTTCTACATATGCAGATTATAGGTGGAGGTTCACATCCAACCTAAGTACTTATTTATCTCAAATGACCCATCATTGTACGCAGTGGCAATGCGATTTGGCACCTAGAAATAACATTTAGCCGAGCTCAAGGATTGGAGATCCGTTTCAATCTTGTTTGTGCTCAAAGATTGCAATCCTGGTACACAGTCACGAGCTGTAGTACAAAAATATTCAATGATGGTGGGTCGTAGAAGAATGGTAAAGCTGCATGCAAATATTGCATAGCCCCAAGACGCAATAGAAAGATTGGTGCGCATCAATAATGTTCGAGTGACAAGCTAAATTTGCTTGGTCGTAGCCTCGGTGAGACCGTATTGCGTGTGAACATGGGGTACATGACACTTCAACTTACATCCCGATAAACTTCTTTAAATAATGGGTAGTGAGCTCGTAGAAATATAAGCAGCATAAGCAGTAGATAATAGTGTAACACGTGACCAGTGTGTTAACACTTCAACCAACACCATAAAGCATAAAAAGGTGTCCACAAGTTGGTTGTATCTATCTACATAGTTTGATGTAAGAATGAAATGTTCACTTTTGTGTCATTTAGCATAGGAGGGTCTCACTCCTAATTTAGCTAAAAAATAGACTTTCAAAACGAGCAATGAGCATTGCAGGGGGCCAATGCGACATCGAGGGAAGGCCGGTGCACCTCAATTGCTTGAGGAATTGACCGGACGACCTCCAGGAAGTTGGAGTCGTGTTCGGGTGACGTCAATGTCCCCCGGGTCACCACCATGCTTTATGGTGATGCTAGATCTCGAATGTCTTCGTTTTGAGCGGAAGAATGGATGTCCATGAGAATTGCTCAAAATTTGGACCATTATATCTCTTCCAGGTTGACCAATTTGGTCAAATCAAAGCCTATATGAGTCGGTGTCCCAAATATCATGTTTGGCGACAACATGGGATTCGATATTCGAATCGTAGTGACATACAGTCCATTAGATTGACTCATGAATTTCTCCAAGATGCGCTTCAGTCCGCGTTCATGAGAAGGTATACACAAAAAAATTCTTGTTCATTCTCACAATGTGTTTT
This sequence comes from Fragaria vesca subsp. vesca, assembly GCF_000184155.1. Taxonomy (NCBI): domain Eukaryota; kingdom Viridiplantae; phylum Streptophyta; class Magnoliopsida; order Rosales; family Rosaceae; genus Fragaria; species Fragaria vesca. Next base: position 21,010,690 of record NC_020496.1, on the reverse strand, counting down.
CAAATGAAAACTATTAGCAGGAATGTCTTTAAAGCTCAATATGGTTCGATTGCCTCTTAATGCATAGAGGGTATCTGTGACATTGATCATGGTGCCATGAGGCATCAAGATTCAAGCTAAACCGCGTCCCTGAATGACCAGTATGATTCAATCATTGTAGTTATAGAAGATTTACAGAGGCACAAAATCTAAAGATAGTTGCCGGTTCCTTAAAATGTTGTGGATAGTTCCACTATCTGCGAGGCACTCAATGTCTCTATAAGACAGATCTACAAAAATGGAGTAGATAAGAGAGTAAATAGTTCCACTTGAACCATTTAGAAGGATTGAAAGAAGCTACGAAAAGCTGCAATCCCGAGAGTGCATAAAAATTTCCGTGCAGAATGACCTTTGCGCACTAAAACAGCCAGAACTTCTTCATTAAAATATATATGGACGACCCGTGAAAAGTTCTGAAAACTAGACTCGTAGATCTTTCCAATGATATAAAGCTCACTGTCTGGTTCGTCCAGAACTGTTCACAAAGCTCAAACAAAGTTGACTGTCCAGAAGGGACAGATTGCTGTTTTTCACAGAATTGGCATGTGCGAAGCTGTGAAGCTTGCAGGTGGCGTGTAGGTTGTTGCCTTAGCCAAAAGTGACGTGTGTATGATCAAAATCAAGTCCTTTAAGTCGTTCCAACGTCGTAAACTCCATGACTAGTTAGCAAAAGCTCCCTAACATGGACATAAACTAACTCAGAGGACCTTGAGGATTCGATCATGATGATAATTTTCCGGTTTTGATAAGTCTTCAACGTCTTTTGCAAGACGGCAATTGGTTTAATAGCGTAGGGGGATCCAAAATCAAAAGCTTTTGGTAACTCTAAGTCAGTATGACCAGACATGTTCGTGGAGGGTCGGTAGTGCGAGGCACACTTGAAACCACTATCTCCTTAATTTCGGACAATTCTAAGACATCACACTGAGTTTGGATGAGCCTAGTTGAACAATTGATGATGGAAAATCTGCTAAAGGGTAGAAGACTTAGGCCCTATTTGTTTGGGCTTATTTCAGCTTTGCTTTTAAGCTGAGCAGAGTTTTGTGTTTGGTTGACCACAAAATGAGGGGCTTTGCTTTTAAGCACCTCTGTTTTCAGTCCAAAAGCCAAAGCCAGCTATCAGGTGCTTCTGAAAGCCTGAAGCGCTTCCAAAGCACTGTGGCGCTGGTTACTGTTCATTAATGAAATTTTTGCAGTCAAGACTGCCCTTCTCGCTTAACCTGCCGTTCTCCCTCAGCTCTCTTCCCGTTCTCTCTTCTCCCTCAGCTCTCTTTCCGTTCTCTCTTCTCCCTCTGCCCTTCGTTTTCGCTCACCACTTTCAGGTAAATTCGATTAACCAGGGTTCTCAATTTGGCTGGGTTTTTGTGATTGTTGGTTAATTTAGGATTTTGTGTTGCGCAGTCCTTCAGGGAAGCTTGTGCAGATCGAGCACGCTTTGACGGCAGTCGGGTCGGGTCAGACCTCTTTGGGTATCAAAGGTAATGTTGCTGCTCCGGGTTTTTACCTTAAGCTTGTGAGAGCTAGAGTTTATAGGCTTTGTGATTTGATGGGTGAGCTGGTGTTTAGCCTCTGCAGTCCTCCCCTAAATGCCCAGGTTGTCAAACACAGTCCATCTATTGTTCCAGACTTCCAGTTGCTACCATCTATTTGGCCCTATTTATACTGCTATA
>NC_020496.1:20994474-21006580 GCF_000184155.1 Fragaria vesca subsp. vesca | reverse complement strand
AGGAAAATATTATGTTGTTGATTCGGGATACCCACAAATACCGGGGTTTTTAGGACCTTATAAAGGAGCAAACTAACATTTCCAACAATATCGTGGGCGAGAACCAAGAAATGCAAATGAGGTATTTAATCAAGCTCACTCTTCTCTAAGAGGCGTTATAGAACGCACATTTGGTAGTTTGGAAAGCGAAATGGCACATTTTAAGTAACATGTTAGGTTTCTCATTTGAGAAGCAAGTGAAGATTGTCATTGTCACAATGGCACTTCATAATTATATAAGGAGGCATGCGGAACGCGATAGAGATTTTTACAATTCAGAAAGATTGGATAACATTTCAAGTGGTGACATAGAGATAGATGATGATGAACAAGAAGAATCACATAATCATGGAGCACAAGAAATGAAATTAGTAAGAGATAGGATCGCTCAAAGTTTGATGAGTGCACGTAATATGAATGTTTGAAGGTAATATGAAATTTATGGTGGTTCTTTCTTACCGATGAAAGACTAAATTATTATAATTGTAAGGAGCTTAATGTAATTCATATACTTATGATAGTGTTTAATATTATTCTCTTGGTAACCATGATTTATAAAACTCCAAGTATAGTCTACAAAATTTATATAGACATAAAATTGAAGAGCAATTATGTTATAATACATTACCAAAAAATAAGGCAAAAACAAATTCTAAGGTTAAACTGGTCATTTACAAGTTTAAAACTCTTTCAAAAAGCTAGTTTACCAAACAGTTTGCCTCTGCTTCTACCATTCACAGCACTTACAAAAAGCCAGTTTACCAAATACTCAGCAGCTTTGCTTGTCAGCTGCTTATTCTCAGAATTAGCCACAGCCAGCTTATTTTGGAAGCCACAGCTGTACCAAACAGGGCCTTAATCGGAAACACGTTAGCGATCCTTCTTGAGGATGCAAGGCTGTGCGTCATCTTCACTTGGAAGAGACCAAAACGGCACAATCTAACCATGTAAATTGTAAATATGCCTATGCTTCTAAGGACGATGTAAAAATGTACATTTTGTTTGTAAATCAATACAAACCATAAGTGGATAATAGTTTCATAAATTCGAAAAAATTCCTAAGGCAATCATTATTGTTAATGTGAGTACATAGAGGTCTCAAATAGACGAAGGACGTCAATACAACGCCTTAGTACATATAGCTTGGAACGAAAATCAATGTCTAGCCGATGACGTTGAAGTCATGGGTATCTAGAGCAGGATCCGAATCTTTGAAATTCGCGATCATGAGGATGACGTTCTTGTCCTCATATTGATTTTTTGTACCTTTTTGTATGTATTCACAATTGAAGGAGCTTGATAATCTTGAACCAGTGATCCGAAGATCCACAACCGTTGCATTATCATGAGCTGACGTGAGTAGTTTTGACAAAATGGTGTCTAGACCGGGAGTGTCGCTATTAGAGCCGGCGACAACTCCCCTTCTTTTCTAGACATCGGCACGACGTTTTCTGCCATTGCCATGACCCATATTGTTGTCCCCACATTAGGGGATAATCCCAAATAAGTTTATCACATTAGCGTATATACAATTCCCGTTTGTATATACAAAATTAAGTCTCGTTGGTAATTCCAAACCAACTTGGAGGACCTAGAGAACTTGATGATGATCGAATCCACTAAAGATTATGGATCATGATGCCACAAAAGATTATCGACAATATGTAGTCAATTAAGGTGGTAAGCAATCCACTTGACTAATAACTCAACAAGTAGAGTTACATGAACGTTTCAAGAAACATGTGGTCATTACTTTTTGCACAGATTGCCATTGAAGGCTTTTGTCGATGTGGCGCGTCAAAGACTTTGAGCGCATGAGATGTGAAATCTCGATCGGCATCTAGGCTTGTTAGCCTGGGGGTCAAAACATGTGGTTTAATCCTTTCTGATGAAATGTTCCACAGATACCAAACAAAGATTCGCCTTAGGCATCGAGTACGTCAAAACTCAAAGGAGCAGAATGTTACATTGCTCTTGCATACAAAACCAAGCTATTATAAGACTCGATAGAGGTCACAAACAATGTTTTTAATGGTTTGTCCTTCGGATTGATCACACACAATCCAGAAAAGCCGCGAATTGATCAAACACAATCCGGTGATAGGTCGGGGTTGATCATACACAACCCGGACAAGGAAACAAGAGTGATCAAACACACTTGACCCGCAAATAAAATTCTAGGATTTTTGGTTCCTGCAAATACACCGACCCAAGCATAGAATAGAGTAGAAGAATGGGAGAAAGCACTTTATCTCCCCCGAGGTTATTGAACTTGGAAGAGTTTTAGGGTTGTAAAATAAACATACCGTAAACACTTGGATGCTTGATCGGATGAAAAGAAAGCAGCGGAGTGGATGGCCGGGAAGCGACGGCGGCGGCAGCGGCCGAGGCAGGGCCGAGAACCTCCAGTTTTGGTTTTTAGGGTTTGGAAAAAAAATGGTGGGCTATTAGTTCTAGGGTTAGAACATAGTGCATGATAACGTGATGAAGTATAAAGTGTATAGACAAAGAGATAGCAAGAGAATCATCATCTTATTCATTGATAAGAGCCTTTTATATAGGGAATTACACAATACCAATATGGTAAGGATATGAATATATAGATCTAGTCTAACTACATATCCTATTGACATAAAGACAAGACACACAGTAAAGAATATCTAGAAAGATACAAAATATCCTAGAACATCTTATAGTTTTTCATAATATTTTAAAACTTATGATTTAGTTTATTATAATAACCATTTAATTTATATCAAAAATTAATTTTTGGGGTGAAATTAATTTTTTAAGTTATTTTTTAAAAATGAAAGGAACAAGGTGCCAAAATGATCGTTAGACATTTTTACTATTTTATATTTGTTCAAAACGGAAACATTATATATATATATATAAAGAAAGTATACTCACCATTGGATCTCAACAGTCATGGAAGTTGGACCATGGGATTTTGTTTTCAAACAACTACATCACGTGGGCTTTCTTCTTGTTTGAATTTCTGCCTCATTTTTCTAGGCTCCAAAGAAGGGCTCTAGGGGCCTTGAGGGCCAAATTTGGACATCTCCACTCACCTCCATCCCTCTAGCTCTCTAGCCCTTTATTATTGGAACCCATTTTTTACAAATTAGGGCCCTAGAGTTCACTCGGCCCTCCTTATTGGAGATGGCCTTCGGCTACTAATTAGGTGCTAAAGAATTGGGTTAGAAACAAGAGCCTGTGGGTTTTTCTTTTTGGTAATTGGTTTTTTCTTAGCTCTGGGGAGACACTATGATATGGCTTGGCCCAATAAAAGAAAGTGGGAGCTGCATGAATAGTTGAAGGTTTGTTGTATACTTGAATTGATTTTGGAAATTTGATTTGTACAAATGAATGCCAAGCAATTGTACATTAATTATGTATTATCTCTGAACAAGAAAAACAAGTTAGGTATTGGTCAAATTAATTATTTGGCATGTTAGGAATGTAGGTGTCTTGTTTATCAGTAATGACAGTGAAATAATAAGAGCTATTTCTCTACAATCACATGTTAGGTTGATTTGCTTGTACAACTTTGCTAAGGCAGCGCCAGATTTGCTATTCTATCAAGTACCTAGACAGATTACACTGTTGCAACAGTTTCAGCTCCCTTCAAAAATTATTTCACTAAAAGTCTAACCAAAAAATCAATCATTTCATTGCTTGCTCTATATATTTACTTCGTAAATATGATCATTTGGTCATGTTTTCGTAAACACTAACAAGTGCATTAAGCGCATGTTTGTTGGGACTAAGTAGGATTGTGCTAAATAAAGAGTCTAGTTTGGTTAGTATCATATTTGATGGCATTGGGTACAGAAATAAATGGGTTTACGTAACACGTTGTTTTCATTCTGACATCTTTAGATGGTCTTATTATGGGTACTTAAATTGGTCATCTTTATATAACATCATCATTTAAATATAACAAAGTAAACTACCCTCTAATCCCATACAACACCAAATAACGGGTGAATATTAGTACAATTTAAGGCAGCGCACATGAGTGCAGTATAGTCTTAAAAAATAAGAATTTCTAATGCAGTCATGAGTATCAAACGTGAGATTTAACAAATTAATAAGAGCAGTTCTGTGTGATGAGAGCAAGTTCATCATGATGTGGTTATTGCTGGTGCTTCTATCTGGACCAGTTCTTAAGGCTCCAGCTCTTCGGAGGCACTCTGAAATATCGAAATCTTTCACATCTCTACGACTTTGTGCTAGGACGTCGAGTGCTGTGAAGCCGTTTGCATTTACAGCATTCACCTCCGCTCTACCATTCAGAAGCAAAAACCTTACTGTCTGCAAGTTGAAAATGCATGCATATATGTTTAGTTCACCAAGCATGTCATATTTACGTGGTTTACTACTAGCTAGGGAATCCACAGGTATTACAAAATCACAATCAATTAGATAAAACTTCATTTGTAGCTAATGCCCGTTATGGTTAAGTTAATTAATTAGAGTCTCCCCTTGTTGTGTCTCCCAGCGGTACATTTGGATCAGCTGGGAAGGGGTGTTTAGGTTTTGTGTCTTTCTTGTCAATAGGTTGACTTTAAAACCATCCATAGTTATACATACCTCAATCTGTTTGTCACCAACTGCCAGGTGCAAGATGGTCATTCCATAGTCATCCTTAGCATTCAGAAACTGATCAGAATCTTAATAGCCTCCAGCTGATTATGCTTCACACATAAATGAAACACAGTCCCTCCCTCGTCCGCAGTTGCCCTAGCAGCACTAGGAGCCTCTCTGATCAACTCCCTCAACACTCCAATCCGGCCTTTCATGGCAGCAAGGTGGATAGGGTTTCATGTCAGGGTTAACCCTCAGCAACTCTTTCACCGTTCCCAGATACCCTTTTGCCGATGCCAAGTGAAGAGGCGAGGATCGTTTCAAATCCAGCTCTTGTGCAAGTTCAGGTTTCCGGCGCAAAATCTCCTTATCGAAATCGAGGTGGCCAAGCATGGCTGCTACGTGGAGAGGCGTCTCGGAAAAACTAGTGACGACGAACCTGTCAAGGGCTAGTCTATCTTGGTTGAGCAAATCTGTTAGGGTTGTCAGATTGCCTTCTAATGCTCCCTCATACAGCAAGTTTCCCATGCCTTCCATATTGGTTATTGTACGTGTTCCATCAGAAATTGCGTACTTAATTGGTTTATATAGAGACTAACCAGCTTCCAGAGCCAAGTGTTTCTTGCTGACAATTGAGGGAATTTATATGAAGATGGGCTAGAATTGTTAATGTGTTCAGTATTAATCTTAATTCTGTGTACTACTTAGTAGGGTGCTATCTGATGTGGTGACCATGCCATTTCTAGCTCCATATAATATATGTAGGATATCACTGTTATATGACTAATTAGATGAAGTCCAACACTCAATCTCTATATCATGAACAATCTTAAGAATAAGAAAATGCATATGAAATTTATATATAACATTTCTTGACAGTGTTCTTTTTTATATCGTTGAGTGTTGACAATAGCCACGAACCTCGATCACCTTCAGTTTCATTCCAGCTCTATCTTTGATTTTGGTCATGGAGATGAATGGGGATGTCTAGCTGCGCTCATGGAGATCTGGTTCTCGATTCGGGTTCGGCCGTGAAGATCACTTTTAGTTGGTTCTTAGCAGCTCATTTTTTAGTTACAGCTTACAACCAAAACTCCAACCCGCAAAAACCGAGTCCATTCCTATTTGAGAGACTGTAATCTATGGTCTTATTCCCTACCGCTATATTGAAACTATTGCCTATAGCACTATAGCAACTCAAACTCATTTTTACACAAATATAAGAATGAGACGATTACTAACACAAAGAGATAAGTAGCTTACGATCACAATGCATTGCTAGTAACTCGATTGTGACATGTCAATTTTAGACTACTAATTAGGTGCTAAAGAATTGGGTCAGAAACAAGAGCCCTGTTGGTTTCTTCTTAGATCCTACGCTATGATATGGCTTGGCCCAATAAAGGAAAATGGGAGGTGCATGAATAGTTGAAGGTTTGTTGCAAATTGTATTGATTTTTGGAAATTTGATTTGTACAAATGAATGGCATGCACACTGTACATTATACATTATCCATAAACAAGAAAAACAAGTTAGGTATTGGTCAACTTAATTATTTGGCATGTTAGGAATGTAGGTGTCTTTGTTTATCAATAATGATAGTGAAATATTAAGAGATATTTCTCTACAATCACATATTAGGTTGGTTTGCTTGTACAATTTTGTTAAGGCAGAGCCAGATTGCTATTCTATGAAGTACCTAGACAGATTACACTGTTGCAACAGTTTAAGCTCCCTTCAAAAATTATTTCTCTAAAAGTCACCAAAATGTTAAATCAACAATGAATACGATTCATATTTTATTTTAGTAATTTTCCATTACACGTAAGTAAACTCCTCTGCTTTAGTTCACCCAATACAACTATCTACTAAAAAGTGCATTTAGCAGTAACCCTAGATTTTGTGAAGACCAAACAGTCGAACAAAAAGGAAAACCCTAATCAGGTAAATTGCCAAAAACAAAGAAAGAAGAGAAACAACTTTTACCGGTTATCTGGAAAGATCCTCGAAATGATAACCGACACGTGTCCACTGCATCGATCCGCAAAACCCTCACAAAATTCCATAAATCCTGTCCGCCTCTCTCAGCTCGACCCCTCTCTCTCTCTCTCTTCTCTCTCAGCTCAATCCACTTCGCTTTCTGTGAGTCTCTTCCTCTCTTTGCTGGGATTGGATCAATCTCCACCGTCGATCTTTCTTCTACCTGATGAAGCAGCTCTAGAAGGAACACGATGAGCCCTGGTGATCTTCTCCTGGTAAGAAGGAACACTTGTAGTATTCATTCCTGTTTTCACTTCCGGAAATGTTCGACCCATTTATGGTGATCCACGTTCGAACCTCCCCAATCTGGTTGCGCAAGCGAAAAAAATCACACACCCAGAAAAACCCATATCCAAATTACTAATCTTTTCGTACCAAAACTCCAAATCTTTCATCTTTTTGGGTTTCAGACGCAATCTTTTTCAAGCTGTAAAGTTCCAAGATTTCATTTTTTCTTCATTTGGGTCTAGCTTTTCTGCTTTGCAAAATAGCAATAGCATCAGTATCAGATAGTTTGAGTTGAATTAGTTGGAGTTGTACAAATTTTTGAGTTGGGAAAAGAGGGGTTTTGGTTTGTTTAGTTGATTTTCAAGGTGGCTAAGATGAGCTTAAGAACAGCCGAGGATGATTCGGCTTCGGAGATTCATATCCCAGCCGATATAGATTGGCATATGCTTGACAAGTCCAAGTTTTTCTTTCTGGGTGCTGCTTTGTTTTCTGGTGTTTCAGCTGCTTTGTACCCAATTGTGGTCTTAAAGACTCGCCAGCAGGTCTCCCCTGCTCAAATCTCTAGCTTCAAGATGTCGTATTCCATCATGCGCCACGAGGGGCCGAAAGGGTTTTACCGAGGTTTTGGGACCTCTCTGATGGGTACCATTCCGGCCCGGGCTCTCTACATGACAGCTCTTGAAGTTACCAAGAGCAATGTTGGGAGTGTGACTGTGAAATTGGGGTTTTCGGATACTACTGCATTGGCTATCGCTAATGCTGCTGCAGGGGTGAGCTCGGCCATGGCTGCGCAGTTGGTTTGGACACCGATTGATGTTGTGAGCCAGAGACTTATGGTTCAGGGTTGTAGCTACAGCAACAAAAGCACCATCCCCAGTGCGAGTTCGTGTTCATATCAGTATAGGAATGGTTTCGATGCGTTTAGAAAAATTGTAGGCGCAGATGGGGTGAGAGGATTGTATAGGGGGTTTGGAATTTCGATACTAACTTATGCACCGTCTAATGCGGTTTGGTGGGCTTCTTACTCTGTGGCACACAGACTCATTTGGGGTGGTTTTGGTTGCTACATGTGCAAGAAAGATGAGAATGGCTCAGCCAATGGGTCGCCTAATCTTAAGCCTGATTGCAAGTCAATGTTGGCAGTTCAGGGGTTGAGTGCAGCCATGGCTAGTGGGGTTGCAGCTTTGATTACTATGCCTTTGGATACCGTCAAGACAAGGCTGCAAGTTTTGGATGGAGAGGAAAATGGTCAGAGAAGGCCATTAACAGTAATGCAGACTGTGAAGAATTTGGTTAGGGAAGGAGGGTTTGGTGCTTGTTACAGAGGACTAGGGCCAAGGTGGGCATCAATGGCTATGTCTGCCACAACCATGGTCACTACCTATGAGTTTCTCAAACGGATGTCAACTAAGAACCAAGTGAGCTGAGAACTCAATTTAGAAGAACACAGAAAGCAATGTTGTTCTTTCCTTATCCTTTCACATCGTTCTTACTTCCTGGCAGTATTGGCCTGCCTAGCTATAGTTATCAACTCAGATATGTAAATTTTTGTATAGTGTACCACTCTCCTAGAGTTTCCTCTTTTGCCTCTAATTAAATCTATGTTGCATCTTGCTCTTTCATCTATCTTTTATCCTAGTATTTTCCGGTTTTGGGTAATTTTCCAAAGAGCTCTTTGCCTGAAATATCTGGGTTCTTGTAGGCAGCTGGAAAAGTGCAGAAGAGAATTTTGTTAGCTACCTTGGATTACATGCTTTCCAAAGTATATTTGGGTCTCATCGTCCTCTTGCTTTTAAGGAATCTTTTTGATGTGTGAGTGTGAGACACTCTAGTCACTACCTTTTCAATGTGGGATGCCCATTATCCAGAAAATTTTAAAAAAAAAGTTTGAATTTTTCTGCACAAGTTTGAGTAGTGGAATCTGGTGGGTTGGAAAGCAACAGGCAAGCAACAGTTTAACACAAATTCACAACAAAGATAATTAGCAATCTAACAACTCCTCGACTTCACGTTTTATAGATCATAAATTCATAATAGTAATAGGATTGAATAAAAATTCAAAAAAATAATAATAATAGGATTGAAAATTACGGTTAATATATTCATTGAAACGCACCTGTTTTTGATTCTCAATCGAAATTAGAGATTGGTGATGACAAAGAGACAAAGGGCATATGGGCATGGAAGGGTTTGTTATTTTAATGAAACCGAAAGGGCATCATCTTCTGCATACCCGAAACAGAAAGGGCAACATGTCCAAACTCCAAAACCAGGGGCCATTTCAGCAACGAAACCTATAGGCGGTCCAAAAATTGATGGACCATCAGAGCTTCGCCACTGTAATGAACTCAGAGCCGTCCATCGTGCATACCAAACAGTTGGTCTCACATGTGGCATGACCCTTTTATCAAGTAGCCTAGAGCCTTATCCTTTGTTTCTGTCTGCACAGATGCAGAATTAAAAGGACCACCTATGGATCAGAACTTGGAATAGATTTAATGGAAGAATCCATCACACACCTGTGAATCTGTAGTTCACTGAAGTTCTAACATCTCAATTGGGTAACGGGTAAAAATACCCTATCAAGTATAGAAGACAAAGATTTCACCCTTCTGAGAAGGATTCAAGCCAAATATCCAGCATGAGCAACATTCATTCCTTATATTGACCTAACATTCAATGAAGGGTTCCTATACCGTCTCAAAATTAAACGCAACAGTTGCAAATGAGAAAGAAGATGGTGATGAGATTGATAAAATGGACCCATTCATTTATAAACACTACTAAGCTACATACAGTTCAAGCAGAAAGACAACAAGTCCCACAATGTGAAGAGGGCAAATGATTTCCAACTCGAAGATAAATATCCTAACAAGATAAATTAAACATAAGACACACGAAACCTAAGTAATATCCCATATGAGTTTCCTAAACTGCAGGGATGAGACCAAGATATATATGAAAACCTGACCTATTAGACGATCAGCGCTCACCCATTAGAGCACAGAAACAGCAACTTCTGCAACAATCAAGGCCGGGCTCTCTTGTTGCTGCAAGATGGACATTTGTACTGCTTGATATGCTCGGCCCTTGCTGGGGTGATCTTCACACACTTGCCGTGGAACCACTTCTCACAGACATCGCAGCAAATCCAAAATTCATCAGATGCATAGTTCTCTCCACATGCCCCGCATAGTGTCTCTCCATGCTCATCATCGTTATCTTCATCGTCTGTGCCATCCTCATAGTCTTCCCTTGCTTGCATTACCTTTGCATACTTTCCCTGAGACTCGGAACCTCTCTGCATTTGCCATCACAAATGAATTTAGTAAGAATGTGCACAAGTAATTCAGCAACCAAGGATAATGTAATCATTAGATTATTTTATGCAGTTAAGGTTAAATTTTTGCATCGTACACATGAAAGAGTGACTGCAGAGCTTCCCATTGATGTACTAATCCCATGTCATAACACAACTTAAAATTTAATTTTGACTAAATTTAGCCATGCCAACACCGCACTACTTGTAATTTGATTCACATTATGAGATTCATAAAACTAGACACTATGTTCTACAGACCTTAGAATTTGATTTAGGTTTGTTATTGCCATGGTTTGAATTTGTTGACTTCTCCTTTACTTTCTTGGCTGACCCTGTAACAATCTCGAATATAGTTGGAAGCTCATTTATCATATTAAAAAGGCGTTTCCTGCAAAGCAGAAACCAACAATATATTGATAATAGAACTTTAGAGCTTGAGAAACTAATTATCAGAGAGAAGCAGGAACTCCAGGAAGAAACTAGAAAAGCACACAAGAGAATAAAGTTTAGGTTATGGCTAGAAACAAAAGGAAAGGCCACATTCCGTACTGAAGTATACACTCCCTATCTAGAATCCCAGAACATTATTTCATTAACAACCAATGATAATGGTTATCCTTACTATATTCAAGAACTGAACATACTGGATATAGATGCATACCTGTCATTCTTATCAAATTGAAACCTAGCACCAAAGTAAAAAGCCACTGCAAGTAACCATGCATCACTGTGAACAGCAACCAAGGCTAACCAGTCCTTTTCTTGCATCCCATCTCTCGCAAAGTTGATACCGAGTGCTGGTTCCGGAAGCTCTGGAGGAACCTCCTCTGCAGGCAAATTAACTTTCCACTGCTCACTTGGAAATCCATAAAGGCAAAGATTCTCCTTCTCTGTTATCAAAGATGTTTAAGCTGTTGTGACATGCACTATTACAGTGGTACTCGATCTGTTCTAATATAACTTTCACCAATCTAGATCAGGCAAATGTCTTTTCAGTTCCTAATTAAGAAAAATAGCAAACGCCAACAGTAACCGATTTGCTTCAAAAAGCTTGATCCTAGCGAAGATATACTAGGAACATGAATGGAATCACATAGTACAACTTCAAGATATCCGTTTCTTCACGCACTAAGTTCTACGATACATACATGCGAGAAACCCAACTGTCAACAACTATAAAAAGGCAGACCTTGAAACCTAGCAGCTTCAAACATTTAACAGAAATACAAAGTCTAGTGCAAACAATCTATTAAATCTTTTTTCTTTGGTAATGCAATTTATGAAAAATTCAACTATAAAAAAACCATACAAGTCAAAACAGATTATTCACGACTTTCTTATGACTATAGCATCTCTTACACATGTGTCAAATACACCAGAATTTAACAAAATAAATAAATTTATATTTATTTAAAACAAAAAAATAAATTTCCATGAACCAATAACACAGCGGAAATGAAAACGAAGAGGCTGACCAGGGTCGCACTGCTGGAAGAACAAGTTGACATCTGCAACCACAGAACAAAGCAAAGGTAAACTCACAGTAAAATTTCAAAAAAAATTTACGAAAAGAAGTAAAAATTTCGGAGAGAAATTACCGGTGGTGAGAGCCTTAAGCAAGCCGGCTCTGCGGGCTTTGAAGTCTCTGAAGACCTCCTCGACCGTCCGGGAACTGTACGGCGCGGCGACGTCCATGGCGGTTGTAGCGATTAGCGAGGAGAACGGAGTGACTGAGAAAAAGAGGAGGGAAAAGACTGCGAAATATTTGACCTCTGAGCTCTGGGAGAGAGGAAAGAGAGAGAGAGAGAGAGAGAGAGAGAGAGAGAGAGAGAGAGAGAGGACGAACGAAGAGAGAGAGAGTAGAGAGAGAGAGANNAGNNANNANG
>NC_020496.1:20949292-20994450 GCF_000184155.1 Fragaria vesca subsp. vesca | reverse complement strand
GNGAGAGAGAGAGAGTGACTGGGAGACCGAAAGAGATGGGTGCGGATTTGAATCGAGAATGAACGGACTATTTAACTGGATTTGATAAGAGGGAGACGAGTCCGACAGAAACCTCCGTGTGTGATGATGAGATTTGGCCCAGTCGATTGGGCTACTTGGAGAAAGCCCTAATATCTTGCCACGCTATCAATGGCCGATTAGATTTGGCTGATTACGCTGGTTGTGGCCAACATGGTGACGTACTAATTTTACCCCGGTTAATTTAAATTTCAAAAAAATTATGAGCTATTAGTTGGACTCATAATCTCTCGTTTACTCTCATATAGAGATTTGTGTTGGATGTCATGTCACAGTGTTTCTTTCTTCCTGACCACTAAAAATAAATTAGAATTTAACTCTAATTAACGTCGGTAAGATTCAAATCTAGATACGAGAATTCTACACTAAGTCTCTTACCAACTCAATCACATATGGTTATTGTAACTTTGTATACTTAGCGTCGGTCTCTCCGCAATATTGTTTCAAATTCTGCTATATATTGATCATAAGGGCTTAAGCATGATATGCAAGAAAAGTTTTCTTATGGTTTGATTTCAAACTTTTCTTGTTTAAGAAAATAAAATAAGGAAATAAAATAAATAATAAAAACTACTTAAAAGATCCAATGAATAGTCGTATATTATCCGGAAGACATAGGCCCCCTTTTTAAACATATTATTGACGAGGTAATACTTCCTAGATATACTAGGAACATCAACAAATATTGAAGAGCGAATGGAAATTGATTGAAAGATCTGAACTCCTAACACTTCACCACCACTGAAGCAGTATCATGGCAGTGGCAATCAGGTCAGTCGGTACAGCTCAAATATTTCTTACGGGACACGGACCATATCCATTGCCAATTGTCAATTGCCACATACCACAAATACTTCCGACGAAAGAACAAAAGAGGCCACAACCCCCGGCACAGTGCACCTCCATATTCCTCTCATCTTCGAAACTCTCCTCACTGTCCTCAGCCTCTTTCTTAGATTGCATCTGCATTACCTCTGCATCCTTGCCCTGAGACTCAGAACCGTCCTGCAGTTTCCAACATAGTATGACATTTAGGTAGTATACATAGCAACCAAAAGCTTAACATTATGAGATTCAGAAACCAACAATCTAACGAGTTCTTCATACCTTGAGGTTTGATGTAGATTCATTGCTGCCATTTTCTGAGCTTGATGACTTCTTCTTTACTTCTTTCTGGATACTTGATTCAACAACCTCGAACAATGTTGGAAGATTATTTATCTCATCAAAGAGGCGCTCCCTGCAAGACAGATATCAACAGTATACTGGTAAGAGAATATACAGAACAGCGTACATATCACACAGATGCAAGACAAATCCAGATCATTTAAGTTGGAGTCATTCTAAAATTGAAAGCTAAATAGATGCATACCTATTAGTCTTATTAAATTTAAACCTAGCACCAAAGTTAAAAGCCACTGCAAGCAACCATGCATCACTGTGAACAGCAACCAAGGATAACCAGTCCTTTTTATGCATCCCATCTCTGGCAAAGTTGATACCGATTGCTGGATGTGGAAGCTCTGGAGGAACTTCCTCTTCAGGCAAATCAACTTCCCACTGCTCGCTTGGAATTCCATAAAGACAAACATTCTCCTTCTCTGTTACAAAAGATGTTTAAGCCAAGTTTGCTACTGTGCTATGTGACAGAAAAAGAAGCAACCAAGGTATACGTAGATCAGGATTCCTCAATTTTATTACATGATCTTACTGAATCAAAGAGAAGCGCACTTAGGACTAGAACTTTATGGCATCATTGTACACATCAATGATTTTATTCACATCAGAATTTCATTATAATATGTCATCCAACCTGACTCATGTCTTCTGATTCTCATTTCATTATAATTATACCCAGAAGAAAATACCCCAGAATCCATAAATAAACATGTCTATGAAGATTCCGTTGTCAAGGGGGAAGTTCAAACACATTTCATATTGATACGTAATATTCGAGAAACATAATGGAAAAACAAAACAAAACAAGATATGTAACACAAAGGTGTAGGTAAATCAAACATCAGGAATAAAAAATAAAAAATCCTGACCAGGGTCACACTGCTGATAAAACTCTTCGAACTCTGCAACCATGCACAAAACAAAGAAGAAAAAGTCATCTCAAATTCCAAAGTTGCGGAGAGTAGAAACTTATACAGAAGTTCAGAGAAAAAATACCGGTGGTGAAGGCCTTAAGCAAGCCAGCTCTTCGACCTTTGAAGTCTCTGAATACCTCCTCAAAAGACAGCGGATCGCCACCTTCCATGTCTTGCACGCTCTTCTCCTCCTCATGCTCATATTTTGACTGCATTGTCTAACAAAATATGAAATAGAGTTAGTAACTTAGTGAGTGTGGAGCTGGTACAGCTACCAGAATAAGTAGCTTCATCTTCAAGGTCTCATGTTGGTATGACATCACAAGGTTCCTCCGCAGTTATATATGGCTAAGATTTAACAAAATGATTCGAAACTATGAGATTCAGGTTTTGGCAATCTAAGTTCATCAGACCTCGGAGCTTGATGACTTCTTCTCAGCTGTGCATGTCACAACCTCAAACAGCGATGGAAGATCGTTTATCATATTAAAAAGGCACTTCCTGCAATGCAGTTATAAACACTTTAAGAACACATCACACAGATGCATGCAAGACGAAACCATATAGTTATAACTTCAACAACAGCCAATGATAAGCCTATCAGCCTCTTCAAATCCGCACATTACGAATATGGGACGAATATACATACCTATCAGTCTTACCAAATCGAAACCTAGAAGCAAAGTAAAAAGCCACTGCAAGTAACCATGCATCACCGTGAACAGCGACCAAGGCTAACCAGTCCATTTTATGCATCCCATCTCTGGCAAAGTTGATACCGATTGTTGGTTCTGGAAGCTCTGGAGGAACCTCCTCTTCTGGCAAATCAACTTTCCACTGCTCGCTTGGAAATCCATAGAGGCAAAGATTCTCCTCCTCTGTTATACAAGATGTTTAAGCTGTTGTGACATGCTCTATTACAGTGCTACACAATCATAACGCATAATTGCATAAAAAAGAAGCACATCCGTTCTAAAAAAAAAGAAAAAAACACACTTAGGATTAGCCTTTATGGCATCGCTGGATATAACTTTCACGAAGAAACCCAAAAAAAAACAAAAAAAAAAATCTAATTCAATAACCAAACAGCTCACGAAACCAAATCAAACATGCAATTTAATATTATCTGAAAAAAAATAGAGGACACTGAAACGGTAAGCACTGACCAGGATCACACTGCTCGTAAAATTCTTCGAAATCTGCAAAACAGAGCAAAATTCATACTCAGTTTCCAAAATTGTACGTAGAGTAGAAAATTGACGATTAAAGTTGGGAGCCAAATGCGTACCGGTAGTGAAGGCCTTGATCATGCCAGCTCTTCGACCTTCGAAGTCTCTGAAGACCCCCTCCACCGTCTGCCGCGGATAGTTCCTAGCACCGGCCATGGATTTCGTACACTCCAAGTCTTCCACGATCGGAGAGAGAACGAAGAGACGGAGACGTACTATGAGTCTTATGAAAGTATGGGAGTCGACGCTTTTTAATTAGGGAAGAACCCAGAGAAACGTGATGCCGCTTGGCGGAACCTAGTTTCGTGGGCCTAGCAGACTAGGGGCTCCACCATTTAAGTTGTTTGTGTTGGGCCTTGGGCTTTGGTGTAAGGCCCGAAAGTGAGAAGCAGAGGTAAACAAGATAACAGAAGGTGAAAAATAAGGAAAGAAGGATAAAACGTTTTAACTCAAAAAGTCAAGTGTAGAAGTAAGAAACGAATCCACACAGACAGCCAAGTGAAATGAAAGCAGCACTGTCCATGCTAATCAGCTCCAGGAACCTGAGCCCTCACCCCTCTTCTTCTCTCTCTCGCTCCACTTGGCTTCGCCCAAAGTCCCTCCCCAACTCACCCTCCATTATTCCCCTTATACCCTCCAAGTCCCTCTCCCGTCTCCGCCTCAATCACCGCAAGTCCCACACCGCTCATTTCTCGTCGATAATGGCCTCCTCTTACAAGCCCGAAGAAGCCAGGGTCCCACCTGCCCTTCCCTTACCCGCTCCTCCCGTCAACAAGGTAAACCAAGCCACGTCATCGTCGTCTGTGTTTAATTTAGAGCTTGGAAGTTGAAATTGATTTGAATTTGGGTGCTTCTTGTGGATTGTAGTTCAAGATTGGGCTGTGCCAGCTGTCGGTGACGGCCGATAAGGAGAGGAACATTGCTCATGCTCGCAAGGCCATCGAGCAGGCTGCCGCACAGGGTGCTCAGCTGGTTGTCTTACCTGTATGTTTCATTTGTTGTTCTTTTGCTTTGAAGTATGATAATCTGTTTGAGGGCGCTGTGTGTTTAACTCAGCTGTGAAGTAAATAGGTAGAAAACCTTGGCTTTAAGCTTGATTTTGTTTGTTCGTGTGTAAGGAAATATGGAATGGGCCGTATTCAAATGATAGTTTTCCAGTGTTTGCGGAGGATATTGATGCCGGCGGTGATGCATCTCCTTCGACAGCAATGCTTGCGGAAGTTGCTCAGCGACTGAAAATCACCATTGTTGGTGGGTCTATATCGGAGCGTTCTGGTGATCAGCTGTACAATACTTGTTGTGTGTTTGGTACTGATGGAAAGCTCAAAGCTAAACATAGGAAGGTAAGGCTTTAAGCTCATCGACAGGATGCGATAATATTAACTTATTAAGTATACAACTCTTACTCTGGAGTATATATTGTTGATTTGATATGCCCAAGGACTGATTGCTTAATCATGGTGCTTCAAGATTGGTTTCAGCTCAGTGAGGAGGACCAATAAAAACATACTGTTAACTCTGGCTGAGGCCTATGGCCTATCCAATACATGGGGCAACAGCCTTCATTGGTCTTGATTGAAGAATAGATCTCTCCTTTTGCCTTTCAAATGGAGAGGATGTATTTCCTTCAATTGACCCTTAGAGTTAGAGGACATAGGGTTTTGAACTTTCAATGCTAACCTTTCCAAGTAAAGTTCTGTTTTTAAAGTAAAGTCATAGACTTTGTTTTTTACTATTCAGTAACAAAACTCGTGGGCATCTACATGTAATCACAGATACACCTCTTTGATATTGATATCCCTGGGAAGATTACCTTTATTGAATCAAAGACTCTGACAGCAGGGCAAACTCCTACCATTGTGGACACAGGTATGATGTTCACTCTGTGCATATTAACTGCTCCAACTATGTTGTTTATGATAATTGACCTCTCATATCTTGGTTGAGTCATTTTAAGTCCATATTTGGGATAGTAACCATGAAATGCTTCATGCAGAAGTTGGGCGTATTGGCATAGGAATTTGTTATGACATTAGGTTCCAGGAACTAGCTATGATCTATGGAGCAAGAGGTTAGTTTTCTGTTTCAGTTGAGTTTCCACGTTTTCTGGTTATTCCATGCGGCAACAGCCATATATCATTGAATGAAATTTGAGTATAAACTTTAACCCCTGTACTCGGAAGTCAGAAGTCAGAACCAATAATGTTTTTTTGTTTTATATGATAGTATCATCTTATAGCACCAAAATATATGAAATGTGCCACAGTATTCCTTCCTGGCAGTTTAATTGATAGATTATCTTTGCACTTGATCATATGATGAGTCTTTCATTCCGTTCATTTAGTTTTATTTTTTTTCTACGAGTGAAGGATTGTACATTTTGCACTTGTAGATACCAAAAGATAATATTATTGAGTTGTTGACATCAGGTGCTCACTTGATATGCTATCCTGGGGCTTTTAACATGACCACTGGACCATTGCATTGGGAATTGTTGCAGAGAGCAAGGTATTGCTTTGTTTGAGGTCGTTTTACAGATTATTTTAATCATATTTATTGTTCATTATAGTCAATCTTACCGGAACCTGCCTTCTATTGTGCAGGGCTACAGATAACCAGGTACTCTATCCTACGTCCTGTATCAGATATGTTACCTGTTTTATGTCTGTATATAAACTTTAAGTTCATTTCATGACACAAACAAAATGTTATGTATTTACATGACGAAGACCATAGAATGCCCCATTCCAGTGTTATTACAATATTACCTTGGCTGTCTATAGGCCCAACTTCTTCGTGGCAGTTGGCCATCACCTCTGCCATCACATGTCCTACTAGGCTGGTGAAGGTTGTTTTGATGTGATTTATAGTTGGTCAAATTACCAACCATTATGTGCAAGCTTACATCGTTTGTACAAAGATGTTTTTCAAGTGCTATTAGTTGCATTTTTGGGGGGTTATTATCCTTTTGGGGAAATTCAAATTACCTGAATCTTTATCCTTTTGTCTTTGTCGCTGCTACAGATTTCTCGTATGAACTAATTCAGAGAATTTGTTACCTTATTTTGTTATGTTCTTGATATTCGGAGACAGTAAAGTTCCATGCAGTGCATACATGTTTCATAATAATGAAATAGAAAACGTCCTTTTACATTTCAATTGATATGGGGCTTAGCATTATCTATGAAGTAAACTATTGTTCAAAGCATGTTGCAATTTGTAAACCAAGTGCATATGTGTATGCACCTTACGTTTAATTTAACTCAATCATGAGTTAGCGTTTCCTCCATATCAACTAATAACAATTTTTCATGGCTTTCATTCTTTTGGTTGGTTGACAGCTATATGTGGCAACTTGTTCACCTGCCCGAGATGCCGGAGCTGGTTATGTGGCATGGGGACACTCCACCCTTGTCGGACCAGTATGTTTTACACTAAACTTTTGCTTTGCACATGCTTCCCTTAATTAATTTTTTCCTGCAGCCATTCACTGGCAAGTTTAAATTTTACTAGAACCATTGGTTGGCAAGTTACATTGGCCAAAGGCCCTATACTTGTTTTGTAAAGCACAGTTGAATACTTAATGATCAAGAAAATGCCATCATTTGTGATACTTGCGGAGCTTTTGCGGGGACAATTTTGCTCATAGAGTTTGACCCACATTTCTAAATGTTGCAGTTTGGAGAAGTGCTGGCGACTACAGAACATGAAGAGGCAATAATCATGGCTGAGGTTGATTATTCACTCCTTGAGCTTAGAAGGTGATGTGGTTTCAAACCTAATAATGCATGTTGTCTTTTTAATTCAAGAATGCATCTAGATATATTCATAACATATTCCTAATCTGTTAATGTATAAAAGAATCTAACAAAAGTTTGTTTCCATTGTTCAGGACAAATCTCCCTCTACTGAACCAGCGGCGAGGAGATCTTTACCAGTTGGTAGATGTCCAGAGGTTGAATTCTCAGTGATTGTCGAAGACTTCTATTATACACAAAGCAAGTGTTAGTAAGAAATGGTTGTGAATGTATCGATGGAAATAATGAGACCCCTGAGGGTCTATGGGATACCGATAACTATTGAGACTGTATTTCGGATATTGAAGTTTCTAAATTTCGATATTGAAGGTTTTAGCAGATATTGTGACTGTATTTTGTGTATTGAAGTCTACATTTATTTCGACATCGAAGGTTATAGCAGATGTTCTTTCCTGTTTCCTGGGATAGGTGGGTTTTGGGAGCAAACTCAACTAGGAAGCTCAGGTTGACAAACAGTGTGAAATGGGATGTCCAGCACCTAGAAGACTGTAAGTAGGACCTCTTCAGCAGTATTGGGCCCCGAAATTGAATTGGAACGGACAAAATACACGGGCTAATGGGGTTATCATTAGCTGGCCCAGAAATGAAATGAAGTCCACGTGAAGATGGAAGGCCCCAGGAGGGCACACAAAGGGCACGTGGGTACAGCATGTACAAATCCCCAAGTTAATCTTGGTAGACGTCAGATGGTAACGCCCCAGCCATCAGTACCTTGAAGAGTAGTAGTCGGTATAGAAATCTGAAAAAGAATTTCCTCAGTTTCATAGAATTTCCGTTTAGTGAAGAACATTGCAAATGTATCGCAATCTTACGATTTTTGATTCTAGAGTTTCGATTTAAAATTTCCTCTTTATGGAGTATAAGTTATAAGTATATTGCAAAGTGTGTATAGCATCGAGTCGCCTGTTATTGTTAGTATAAGTGCACGACAGTGTTTTGAACCCGAAATTCGGAATACATAATCCTAGATCATAGAGACGATGATGCAGACGCTAGCCTACGAAGATACTGCAGCATTGCTTTGTTGGGAACGGAGCAAAGTTCCTCGCTTTGTTCAGTCACTATCCAGTATCCACCTTGTTCTTCTTCTCTTCCTCGGGATCCCCAACGCCCATATCTTTCAGTGCATTTCTGCAGCGAGCTTCCTAAATTCAAAAATCAAGTGGGTTCTTTCAAGCACTAGTAGCATGGTACTAAAAGGGTAAAAGTTCAAAGAAAAAAAAGTTGGGCAACACATTTTAACTTGCGTTTCGTTAAGGGATGTGAAATCCACACACTCTAAATTGAAATTCACATAATTTGTTTCTTTTTTTGTAACTTCAATATTGTCTTTTAGTGACTTACACTTTGTATTTTTGTGAATGTATTAACCAAAAAAGAAAAAAATGTGTGTGGATTTCAATTTAGAGTATGTGGATTTCACAACCCTTCGTTAATCTTCAATGTTCTTGCGAGTTCCGTTCTTTCAACTAATCGATCATTGACA
Source organism: Fragaria vesca subsp. vesca (assembly GCF_000184155.1). NCBI lineage: Eukaryota > Viridiplantae > Streptophyta > Magnoliopsida > Rosales > Rosaceae > Fragaria > Fragaria vesca. The sequence goes on along the minus strand of NC_020496.1, from coordinate 20,985,746 downwards.
TCTTAGGCTATGCTTCAAACAAACAAAACTGAAAGTGTGTTCCTTCCTTCGTTAAGTAATATTATTAGTTCTGTTTGTTTATGGTTGCCATAACTGTTCATCAAGTTCTCATCATGCACATACTTTGGAGCATCATATGTATAGAACTTTCGTAGCGCTGGCAAACTAGTTCCAAAGACGAGACCGTACGATGCAATCATGTTATTGTCCAATATTGGGCAAGATCAAGATCAAGAGGTACATTGCCCATGCTCTCATAGCTTCATGCTACCTTACAAAGACGAGGACACGAGGTATATCATCCTACATGATCAAGTGTGGGAGTGCCCATGCTTTCTCACGTGGCATATAGGTCCCCAAATTCAATGATGTTTTCACTGCAACTTGTAGAACAAGCATGGAATGCTCCACTGCGCCAGACAAAAGGTAAATCTAAAGCCCGAGGCAATCTGGGATTTCACTCATTTCACCAAAAGAGACACCAAAGGTAAAAATCTCAGAGGGATAATATTTACCGGGTACGTTAATATACATGACGGTGAAAATCAAAAGCTAGTCGGGAACAAGGACAGCGACTCCAGACTCAATACACGTGGCAATGGTCTACTGAAACATGTGGGAGTGAGCATGACGTATTCGCGCGTGTGAAGGCGACAGCGTGAGAGAGAGAGGGAGTAAATGGGGTCCCGCGCGTATGAGATTCATAGGCTCAGAGGTACGGTACTCGTAGTCTGCTACTGAAATCTGCTACTGCTACTGTAGTAATTTTACGTTACAGTCTAACAGTGTTATGCCAATAATTTTACCTCCCAAGAATTTACATTTCAAATTTAAACGAACGTAATTATTTGTGATCATGTTTTCTTTGATAACCGGCAACCCAAGCCTTTCCCGTAACGGAATGGTAAATAACGATCTGTTCACTGTAAGTTGTCTCAACTTTGACAAAGTTGTTTTCACTTGTAGCCATGGTTGTGGGTTATCTCCTCGCAGTTTGTTTATCTCTTAAAAAACAATCATAAAAATGTTAAATGGATCTAACCTGATTCCTAACTTAATTAGCTCATTAACATCTATGAGTGTTTGTTTATATACTCAGTTTCTTCTTAATTCGATCACATATCATATATTCTTGGTTTCTTATGGTCATTCAAATAATCACGCTAATGTAATCTTACAGCTAGAATTGCAAGTGTTCGGGATTTGATTTATGTATTACACCTCATGCCAAGAAGAAGCTTGAAAATTATAGGTGGAAATAAGAGCAAAGAATCAAAGCTGTGGGCCGGTTTGTAGGGTTTAAAGGTTCAAGTTGATGTTGCATTTTCTAATCAGATACAAGGGCCTGACCAAAGTCCTTAACACACGCCCTACTCAATATTTATATCTAATCACCCTCACAGCATCCATTACCATCTGATTGTGAAAGTACACAAGATCGATCATTGTCTAATTGTTGGTGCAGGCCACCTTACAATGTATCATATTAAAACCCAAGAACCCAAATGGCTGGGTTACGGTTTGAAACCCTAATAAGGAACCAAATCGAAGAACTTTCATTGTCTTTCTCCTTTAATCGAACACTTGGTTTGCATGAAGGGCAACGCCCGTTGTAGGAATCATAATCCATGTCATGAAATGGATGAACATGATGCAAACAGAACTGGAACAACATGTTATCTTAGCTAGGGTTATGGGGGCAGATCCTTTGGCTTCCCATCTAGTTTAAGGCAATGGTGGGGTTTCTTGTTTGGATGATCTTGATGCTACTCCAAGCCATCCTTTTCGGCATACTTAATGGGGTTTAATTTCGTTTGTTTTGTCAACTAATAAGGAAGCACAAAATTTTAATACTAGCTAATTCATAGTATATGAACTATGAACTATGTATGATGATCATTTCATTGTATCGTTTATATTCCCTTGGGTAGTGCAGTACGTCTTTCAAGTAAGAAGGCATTGCGGTAACATTTGGGTGAAGACAATACAGTGAGTAGTCATTTAGGTAAAAGATGTATCGGTAAAGCATGCAGTTCGTTGCCCATATGATGGAAAAGGTGAATAATTATTTACCATACTAAATTACTAACTTGTGAAAAGTGAACTAATATTTACCATAAAGAAAAAAAAAAAGGTAAATCAATTAGGATTTAAACTATCCATTTAAACTTCATCAAAGGCTCCATAGAGCCGTTTATCAAATTTAGCGCTTAAATTTCCATGCTTAAATTCATTAAAGGATTTTAAGGCTCCTTCTGTAAAGTGTAAACCAACCATGGTAAAACTCAATTTCCCATCTTTCAAAGGCTTACTTTTACTCTTCCACTTGATTTCGCTTTATATCTGCCATTTCCTTTTAGATCTTCACATTTCAAAATATAAAAAAAATATATATTTGTTTGTTCTTTTAACTATTTTCGGATAGGGCATCAACTAAATTTTAGGGAATTTTTATGATATGTTTTAAAACCCTCCTCCAAATGTACACCTACCCATTGATAAAGAAAAGAGTGCACAATGCATGTCTTAAAACTACTCTATAATGTACAAACAAAATCATGTACCAAATTATCGGTTACATATAAAACATCTCTATCTTGTAGGGAGTTGTAGCTAACCATTATCAATCATGGCCTTGCCAACTCAATATGAACTTTAAACCTAAATATAACGCACCTTCCTCATCTAACTACAATCCCTTTTTTATTGTGCTACCAATCCTACCATACCTGTGCTATAAAACTTGAAATTAGCATTTCCTCTAAATCAAATCCTCATTAACTAGTAGCTTCAATTTTGGAACACATTCAACCACCAAACTTAATCACAGCAATCACCAATTTAAACACTGAGACCTAATTTCTCTTCGAATTAAACCAATTCAGTACCAAAAACCAAAAAAGGTTATACCAAAATTAACCAAAAAAGGCAAAATAAACGCGGACCGCCAATAATTACTCGCGTCAAACCGTAACGCTGCCCTTGTCCCCTTGACGCTTCAAAATTTTTAAACGGAAGGACAGAGCGTAATTACTCGCCGTCACAAGTGCAGTCTCGGCATTAAAAAAAGGCGCAGTCTATCGCCACGTCAGCAAACTGCCAAACTGGCATTGGCTCCGATTTGGAAGGAGGGAGGTAGGGGACGCGCACGCGCGCGTGAGATGGTGATAATATAAAGCCACACTTCCCCTGTTCCCAATTGCTCTTCATCTTCAAGGCGTGCCTCTTCTGCTCTCAATTGCTCTCTCTTTCTCTCCATTCTCTGTCTACACTAGACAAAACCATCGATTGCTTTTTCTCTCTTTCACCCAGAAACTTGTTCCTTTGTTTTCTCACTCTGTGCAGCTTTTGAACCTCTCACTCTTGTTCCTTGTTTCATTTTGTCACTCTCATCGATAACAATGTCAAAGTGGGATAGCCCTTCTTTCTCTTCTAGTCTTTTGGATAAAATTTACCACTCAATTGACGACGGCGAGAGGCGAGGTGAGGACGTGAAGTTTTACGGCGAGACGAAGACGACGGCATTGCCGAAGAGAAACAGCAAAAGCGGGAGAAATATTGCTGTGGAGGAGGAGATGGCGGCGATTCGCAGAGCTTGTTTGATTGAGAAATGGATTGAGAAGAAGGCAAAGGAGAAGGCCGAGGCAGAACGGAGGAGCAGGAAATTGGAGAGGGATCATGATGACAGTGTGTTTTTCAGTTCAAATTCATGCTCTTCCGAGTCGAGTTCCGGCGGATTCTCCTCGTCGGACGCTGAGTCCATGTATGGCTCTCGCCCGCAGAGGGCGTCTTGTTTTGTTCCTTCTCTGTGGCCGAAGCCGATTCGGACTCGACCGGTGAAAACAGAGGAGAAGAAAACAGAGAAGAAACAGAGTGCTCTGTCTCGTCAACAGAGAGATTTTTGCTTGCTTGATGATTATACTCAGAGTCGGATCACAGATCGTACTATGAAGTTGGAAGAAGCTACGATCAAGTCCAAATCAAGGGCATTGAAGCTCTACGACAATCTAAAGAAGGTGAAGCAGCCAATCTCTCCTGGCGGTCGCGTTGCGAGTTTTCTCAATTCTCTCTTCACAACAGGGCAAGTCAAGAAGAGCAAGGGCTCATCATCAGTTTCAGGGTATGAAGAAACAGAGAGGAGAATATATTCACTGCAGGGCCCAACGTGTTCTTCTGCTTCATCATTTTCAAGGTCATGTCTAAGCAAAAACTCACCCAGCACAAGAGAAAAGTTGCGCAATGGGGTTAAGAAATCGGTCCAATTCTACCCGGTAAGTGTTGTAGTTGGCGAGGATCGTCAACCGCATAGCCAAAAGTGCGTGTACGAAGAACAAGACGCACATCTTATGCCTGTAACTGTGCCGACGGCATGGAAAATCGGTCGATCTCGGTCGAGAAGAACAGAGGAAGAGATCGTCAAGCTTCGAGTATTGGAGAAAAGCAGGCAAGCAGAAGAAGCAGCCCGGGAGTTTCTGAAAGACCACCGTCGCAACCAAGCTAAGAATGAGTCTTTATTCAGTAGAGACTATAACAACCATGATGATGATATGGATGATGATGATGCTAGTTGTTCGAGTTCGGATCTTTTCGAGCTCGATCACCTTGCGGTGGCCGGAAAAGAAAGGTATCTGGAAGAGCTTCCGGTGTACGAAACCACTCGTGTCAAATGTACGAATCGTGCTATTTTCTAGTGCTTTGAGGATCAACATTGTAGTTTTTTTGTTTACAACATACACATAGTACAGAACAATGTTGTTTGTTTAGCTTTGAGTTTTCTCTTTGTTTTACTGATTAAGGAGTTGATGATAGACATTCCTTCTTGTGTCACCCATTTTGAATTCTAGCTTTGGATGATTCAGAAAATCATTAGCTGTTATTGTTCTCGTAGTTGATGCCGGGAAGAAGATAGTGTCATTTTGGGGATGTGAAAAAAGGGATAAAAATAAAGTGGTTTCAAACACAGAGTTTGATCTTCTTTTCTTTCTGAATGGGGATGCGTTTTGATTGTTGATCATGATCAAAGACTGAGAATGACACACTGACAGAGAAGTTTGATAGGAACGGTAAAAAGAAAGAAAAAGAGAGAAGGGAAATGAAAGAGGAAAAGATTCGAAGATCGTAATGGCAAGCAAGCAAAGAAAGAACATGAAATGGAGAGGAAGGGTGTGATGGCAAAGGCAAAGGCAGATCTTCGCCCATGGGAATAGAGAAAGGGCAAGTCCAATAAAGCATTTGGCTTTCTTTTCTTTTCTTTTCTGTTATGTTCTCTTCTTTCTTTCTCTGGAACGGGAATTGGGATTTTGTAATTTCGTATTGGCATTTTGGCCCCTCGTTACTTGGATGTTGCGTTAGCATATCCCTATTCCCATCCCAACAACCAATAAAACATAAAGACATAGTCAAATACACTAGTATAGTGGTATGGTATGCTTTGGTCTCGGGTACAAGTCTAGCTTCATGTGATTCCCTATATGAAATATCTATTATTTTGAGATTTTTCTCCATACATCAAATACAGATTGCTATTTAAGACTGAATCAGAGAGATTGTGAGTCTCGGAACGATAATAAAAATAACAAATCAAACCTAAACTAAAAAAAAAAGAAAAACGCACAACGTATTAGTTGCGTAAAGAAAAACCTTATTGCGTAAGATCTTTCTAAATAGTGAATTTAAAACGATTTGTAGAGACTTCTCCAAATCCAACCGATGTAGCTTTACATATAGGAGCAAGTCAGGTTTATGCTTAGTATCCTATTTTATATGTCTTTTTATTACATGTAATTGATATATGTGTGAATTGAAATGCTTTGAAGAGGTATATATAGAACAGATTACTCGTAACGTTATTCTATATTTTTGTTGTGGAGCCTTAGAAAGTCGACGTGTTACCAAATTGTATATTGCATTAAGAATGGAGACATGGGTAAAGTTGTGGTTACAAGCTAGCTAGAAACGAATCTCACATGATGATTGCTGAAGCGACTAAATTAACAAGTAAGAACACGACCGAACTTAAACAAAATTAGAGCATCAAGATTGGAATCAAATCCCTAAGAGCATGCAAGATGGTGGGTTATTCATTGTTAGTAGACCTAATAATAATTCATAACATAGCTAGCTATTTATATTAAGATTAATTAGTACGTGATGAGCATGCAGATCGAAGCTGCATTGGCATTGGGTCTCAAATTCGCATTCTGAAAATGCAGAGAAATGGTTGATATTGAGGTCCACTTAAAGAAGAAGAAGAAGAAGAATCTCTTTCTAACTAGCTAGTCAAAATAAGCATCATCATCTATGATTAATTAACAACTAAAAAACAAGCCTCAAACTCAATTCAACCCAACTCCTCAATTCATTTGATTTACGCGGCTGTGGATTTGTAATTTATTCAACAAAGTTAGTTAAACAACTACCAAAGTACCAATTCTTAGGTTTCTTAATTTTCGATCTTGAGTCGGGCAGTTAAATCGTTCAAAAGAGAAATGTTACCGTTCATTTTTTTTTTATATTAGATTACAACTATGTGAGTTGACCTCACAACCTCGTACTTATTAAGGAGAGACTATGCCGCTAGACCAAATAGTACTGGGCTGATACCGTTCATTTGGAATGATACGTGTGTTCAAATTAAATATATATATATATATATATATATTTTTTTTCTGAAACACAATTAAGAATACTTTTAGTAATTAAGATATTTGTGGTATGCAATTGTGGATATTGGAGTGGTCCGTCGGTTTGACAACATATAATCAATATATCCTCTTAGGGACTTAGGGTTGCAATTTATCAAGAAAATAACAAGATCAATCAAGTATAGTTTGAGTTAATTAGAAGCATTCCCCTCTTATTTTGGCCTTGATTTATTTGAGATAGCTAGATTAATCTATAGAGTAGTGGGTGAGAGTGGGGGAAATTGCATTGCCAGCAATGATGAGAAGAATAATGTTTGTGGATGGTAGAGGGAAATTGATTGAATTGAATTGAGAAAAGAACACTGCCTAGGTTAGATAGCTGATATTCATTGGACCTAAATGTTTTTCAGGACCATATCTCCTAATGTCTTACGCTTGTAGGGCTGTGTACCAATTCCATAATCATATCCATTATATTCCCTTCATGGCTTCAACCCAGATGCCTTTATTTTTTTTTTTGGCTTTGATTCTTTGTTTGGAAGCTAGGTAAGTAACCTGCACAATTAGCATTCATGGAGGTTAAATGGGAGAAAATGCGAGCTGTTGTGTTCTTCCAGTACATTCATAATTTCTTCTCCTACAGAAAAAGAATCTAACTCACCTGGGTACATAGTTAAATTTAGAAATATAAACTTTGGCTGTTACAAGTAAATTACTGTACGTATCTGTTTTCTCCATACCAGACTCCAACAAAACCCAGTACGTAATTGAAGTAGTGAATAATGGAAGTACAGGGATCTAGCTAGCTTCACCTTCCATATTATTCATCATTACAATGCCCGCAGCCTCAAGAAAACTCAGTTAGTTCTTCTTTTTGGGTAAATAAAAAAAAAAAAGAAGAAGAAGAACTAACTGAGTTTTCTGGGCCAGATAATAATAAAGAAAACCTCAACCAATTTCCTTACCAAATACAATTTAATTATATTTCTTGTTGGTAAGGAAAGCAACAAGATCACCTACCAGAATGCATGTGAGAACCTAGTTTAATAACAAAAATTCTTCATACCAGATTCATCGTTCACTGATGTTTATATATAATATATCTATAAATACACCAACCTAATTCTTTTCTGTACGTATTATTCAAGATATATACGAATAAGTATTTAAGAAAACTGCGTGGAAAGTGATCGGGGAAAAAGGGGAGGAGAATCAGGTTGAACACAGCTGCTGCTGCTGCTCCCTGAGGTTGAGCTCAATAAGAGTTGAATAATCCACTCACTCACAGAGAGTCACAGTCCACAGGGATCGAGTGGCTAGCCAGCTAGGGTTTGCTTCCTTCCACTTTTAGTCGGATAGAGTTGGTCTACTAAGAGAAAGACAGAGAGAGAAAGAACAAAGAGACGAAGTCACAAAGCATCTAAGTCTTTGATTTGTCGATCCCGAGGTGATTTTCCCCACCGGATTGATTAGCAGCAGTTCCTTTCTTGTACAAAAGTGAGCTGTGACTGTGAGAGGTCTAAATCTCTCAGGACCATATTTTGTTGCATCGATCGCGTACTTCACATTTATGAAGTTTTATGAAATTTCCAACAGGTGATCATTCTAAGCTGTGCTACAGATACACACACATTGATACAGGATATGAATCAACCGCGCGTGTTAGTTTTCTACTAGCCTTCTAGTACTTAAACTTGATCAACGCTAGTGATCCATGTTGTCCAAAATTAATTACCTTCGAAGGAATTCCCACATAGTCCTATCAACTATATATAGGCTCCCAAAGCTCGATCATAAGGACTAAATGTGCGCATTTCTAGTGAAGGTTATACCGTTATAAAGATTAGGGCGTTTGTGCATGAAAACTAGGTATGAAATTATAATGTAAAATGTCTTATGACCATGATATAGTCAATGAAATTCCCTATCACTACAAAAAAAAAAAAAAAAAAATTAATAGCTACACACATATTATGGCAGCTCCGAATCTAACCTCAAGAGTGCAACCAAATAGCTCATGAGCTAGTTAGATTTATTATAAAAGAAAATGTAGATCTTTATACACTACTCCACGAGTCAGAATAACAATTATAAGTAAGAATTATTTATCTTGAAATGGTTTCCTTTTGACGATGGAAGATTTGTTTGTAGCAATTCACAAAAGCTAGCTAGGTCTTTCTCTTGGATTACTTCTCTCGAGCTGGACCTGATTGAATCTTTCTTTTCTGGAATTAAACTTTTCCTTTTGTTTCTTACGCATGTTGATTATAGTGTTTTTGACCACACCTAACCTCATTGTATTTTTTTTTTTCCTTTTGCAAATGATGGTCCAGTTTTAACCCTTATGCCTTCCTTTTTAGTAAACATCGCCCTTTTACCTAAGTCTGGTCATATATCCATATCTATGATCCAGTCATAGTCTCATAGACTAAATCGCCCAGGCAGATAAGCTAAGCAAAAACAAACACACTTATGAATAACTACATCTGCACTGTTATGGCCAATTGTACTGGGTTGCGGCACTTCACAAGTTCCGCCCATTTTGTCTCTCCCGTTTGCATGAACACTTGAACAATACAAGTTGGGAGGGCCTTTATAAGCACCGTTACACCGTTGTTAAGCTTCCCTTTCTTTGCATTCTTTTACATTAATAGTACTTCTTTGCATATACAAATCAGGTGCAAAGGGTAACAGAACAGAATGAACAAACTTCAAGGGATATTTCAGAAGAAAAAGGAGTCTTTAAAGGCGTCCCCGAGGATTGAGCGTACCTGTTACACGGGGGCTGTGGAGCCTCACGGTTGTTGTCGAGAGTCGGTTGACGTTGTTTCGATGAGCACTACCAACAAGTTGGAACAGCAGGTAGATATATTTTTTCAAATCATTTCATCGAACATCTTACCTGCATTGATTAAGCGCAAAAGTTAGCCTAACAAAATCGGTGAAGTATATATAAATCCGGCTGAAACTAAATGTTTTCCTCTGTTTTGGGTTTTGGTTTTGGGCCTAAATGAAGGTGGCAGAACTGGAAAAGAAACTTGAAAAGGAGAGAGAACTGCGGATGATGTACAGAAAGAAATTGGAAAGAACACAAGATTATTTGAGGTATTGTCTACAAGTAGCCCAAGAAAATGGGTTTTTGGACCTTATACTCCACAACACAGATCATGCCGGCCTTGTTAACGATGCCAATGGCCATCCCAGTCCACAGTTGCCAACTACTCCTCTGCATCAGCACCAACACAACGAACCTTCGGATCTAGATGCTCTGACTGATCAAGCCAAGCTAAATGGATGGTACATAGATCCAGATGAGGTAACTGTTATCTACATCTGTTTTTGTACATGTATTTGCATGTCTCCAGTTAAGAGTACGTAGTGCGACAATATAACATGTCATATGGTGTGACGACACGTGATGAAAATCGAACCAGATTGAATTCGAAGAGAAGATAGGGCAGGGGAGCACAGCGCAGATATACAAAGCAACATGGCATGGACTTGATGTTGCGGTGAAATGCATAGAACCTGACTTCTTTGAATCCAACGAGAATGGTGTCTCATTTTTCGCTCAAGAGCTCGAAACGTTATGCAGGCAGCGCCATCGGTATGTGCTTCATCTAATGGGGGCGTGCCTTGATCCTCCTAACTATGCTTGGGTGGTGACCGAGTTCTTGAGCTCCACATTGAAAGAGTGGCTGCATGGCCCGGGAAATAGGCAAAAAGAGAGGATGATTGAGCTTCCTCCATTAGCAGAGAGGGTGGCCAAGGCACTGGAGATTGCTCAGGCCATGCAGTATCTCCATGAACAAAAGCCTAAGGTTCTTCATCGTGACCTAAAGCCTAGCAACATCTTCTTGGACGATGCTGGTCACATTAGAGTAGCGGATTTCGGTCACGCTCGGTTCTTGAGTGATGAGGAGATGGCACTAACAGGGGAAACAGGTAAGGGAGATGATCCGATACATATATACGCTTCAACAAACCATTGCACTCTGTATTAGTTCATACATTTTGGTATCAAAATACTTCAGCTAAGGTTGTGTTTGTTAACTCTTCTCTAAAAACTTGCAGGAACATATGTGTATATGGCACCAGAGGTGATCCAGTGCGAGCCTTATAATGAGAAATGTGATGTATACAGCTTCGGGATTATACTCAATGAGATAATAACTGGAAATTATCCATACATTGAGACAGATTATGGTCCTACTATGGTACGTATTAGTTAAACAACTCTTCCTCAAGTCAAGCAAATCTAGATGTTAAACAAAAGCCTCACCTTTAAGTACTCTTCAGATATAAGGAAGAACAAAACTTTAGACTTTTCTATTCCTGCCGGCAATACTGATCAATCTGTTGTGGTAATCACGTCGGATCTTGTTATTGTAGATTGCAATGGAAGTTGTTGAGGGTAAACTGAGGCCAAGACTTCCCGATGACGACGATGGCCAACTTGGGGAGCTAATTGAGCTGATTTGCCTTTCATGGGATGGAGATGCTTCCATCAGACCATCCTTTGACACCATCACTTGCAGTCTGAAGAAGCTTCAATACATAATAGTCTACAATCCTTAGTCTGAATATATCATGCTGATAATCTTAGTTTTGTACTACATTAAAGCAAGTAAAATATGGGCGGACTAGTATTGTATATGCAAAAGCGATATTTGCTTTGGTTTTGGGATATGCTTTCTCAGTTATCTCCAAGTCGAAGATAATTGTATATGTAATATGATGAAAAATGATGAAGTAGAAAGTCTCGTACCAAATTATTTTGCAAGTACTACCAAATTATCCAAGAAGATTCCTCCTTCAGAATCCAGATTCTAGATATAACACAATACCACATCAGAATATATGCGCAAAGATAGAGAAAATTGATTGATGCTGTAGCTAGTCAGCTTAAAATGAGAAATGTGTTTCCTAACATTGAAATAGTTGCCTACTAGTGAAGCTAATGCAAGGAATCTGTAACCAAAGACCCATTTCCAGAAGGAAGAACCTGTTCTTTGAAGCAATCAACAACTTTATACTCTGCTTGAACAATCAGAAATTACTTTCCCATTTTGTGCGAGATAAAGTTGTCAACATGTATTCCCTATACTATTGGTTTTGGAATCCTGGTAACAAAGGCGATTGCGGGTGCCATTAGGGCGACGGATGCTAATTATATATGAATTATCACAGTCAACTTAGACATTCAGTAGACAACCATTTTGTGCTGGTATTTTCTGTTCTTTTGTTGAATGTGCTCTCTAAAACATTGAGATTTAGAGCCAACAGAGGGCTCTGTTTTAAGAACAGGGGTGATATTACATCTGCTCGCTACTGTTGGCATGAGGAACTAGTGGAAGGAACAAGTTATGTAAGCTAATCTGTTTTCAAGTAGCTAAGGAAGCAATTCAAGTTCTGTTATTCTTGTCCTGCAGTTCCCTCTTTTGGGTTTGAATGTTTAATGCATGCTTTCATTTATTTATAACGTACGTGACAGGTTTTTGATGGAAGCCACAGAGAAAGGTGTAAAAGGAAGCGGAGTAAGCATGTCGAGAAATCGATTTGGGAATGGAGGTGAAGTTGTAGTGGAGGTTGGAAGCGAAGAGATGGAAGATGGAGCAAAAGGGTCTTGTCCAAAAGGCTTAGAATCTTCAGCTCCCAATCAAATTAGCAAAGTGGACAACCATGTTGGCTCTTCTTGCCCTGAGATTACAGGATCCAGTAACGCTCCCATCTCTAATGAAGAGGAGAGTTATATAGAGCATATTAGTTCCCCCGCTAAAGAGGAGGAGGACGAGGAGATTGACGAGAAGGTTAACAAACGGAACGAGAAGATGGTGATGGAGTATATTGTTTTCGGGTGCAGTTTGGGTGTTTTAGTTGCTAGCTTTACTGTCGAGAAACTAGAGAATCTTAAGCCTTGGGGATTGGAGATGTGGAAATGCTGCGTGCTTGTGATGCTCATCTTCTGTGGAATGCTGGTTACGGATTGGGCTTTGAGTCTACTAGTTTTTGTGATTGAGTGGAGCTTACTGATGAAGAAGAAGGTTCAGATTTTCCTATGGTTGGGTACGGTGTTTCTGACATGGCTATTCTTCTTCAACTATAATCGTGGGACTGATAGATCAAAGACTTTCACCAATATTTTGGATCACATTACATGGACTCTAGTTTCGCTGCTTATTGGTGCCTTTTTGTGGATGTTGTCAACTTTGTTGTTTAAGATCTTAGCATCCAAATTCATGGCCGACACCTATTTTTGTAGGATTCAAGAAATCTTGTTCCATCAGCATGTTATGGAGACTCTTTCAGGACCTCCGTTAGTAGACGAGGATGCCAAGATTAGGAGATCAAACAGCACCGGGCCTGCAAGTCTCTGGAGGATAGAGAATCCAAAGGAGGTCTCAGTTGAGACCATGGATACAATGCTGGTTGTTAGTTCTGGTAAAGGTGAAGGCTATATAAGTAAGAGGCAAGCAAATCTGTTGCGTCCAAAATGTTCCGAAATGTCGCTAAGCCCGGTAACAAGTGAGGCTATAACTAAGTTTGCCATCTTCTTCTTTTTTGGTCTTGCATGTTTTGGATATCTATCTTAACAAGGTTAAAATCGAGTAGGTACATCGAGGAGGAAGACATCATGAGGTTCATGCCTCGGAAAGAGGTGGATCTTCTATACTCTCTGTCTCTTGGAGGAGCATTGGAAGCCGGTAAAATTACAGAAGAAGATATACAGACTTGGATGGTAAGCTTCACTAAGATAAAAACTCGGAATTTTCTTAGATACCTCCATGTATGTGATACCCACATTATACTTATATGACAACAAACTTGTTTAGGTAATCTGCACTTGTTTTCACTTTTCCAGGTGAATGTTGACCAGGATCGCAGAGCATTAATCCATTCTACAATTAACACCAAAGCAGTTCCAAAGCAATTAGAGCAATTTTTTACTAGCGTGGTGATTGTTATCACCATCGTAGTGTGGCTACTATTGGTGGGAATTGCAAGCTCAAACCTAGTTGTTTTCCTCTCAACACAGTTCTTATTGGCAGCTTTTATGTTTGGAAACACTTGCAAGAATGTATTCGAAGCTATCGTGTTCATATTTGTGATACATCCATTCGATGTTGGTGATCGCATTGTCGTTGATGATGTTCAGGTAATTACTTATGCATCTAAATTTTATTTCAATTTGTTGATGTACAGCCAGTACAGGTAAACTAATCTGTTCAAATTTCAAATGCTTGCTGGTTATGTGATGTGCAGTTGATGGTTGAGGAGATGAACGTCTTAACTACCACCTTCTTGAAATCAAATAATGAAAAGGTGTACTACCCAAATTCAATTTTGTGCACCAAAACCATTAGCAATTATTACAGAAGTCGAGGAATGGGAGATACAGTGGAATTCTCAATTGTTTTGACACCAGTGGAGAAGATAGACATGCTGAAAAATAAGATAAAGGAGTGAGTTGAATGAAGCTTTAACTTTAAGCAATTATGTTTGCTGCATGCGTCTCAAGTCTATGAACATATAGTAAAGATGATCATGCTGCTAATTTTTCTGTTTGGTGATGCTACTTTGTGTTCAGTCTCAAGATAATTTCTTTGTATGCTTTCTCAGGTACTTGGAGAGCAAAATGTTCGGCACGCTAGGAACTATCAACTAATTGATGAAAGGAACGAACGGCGAACTGAGCTAGTCATCGAATTGATGAGAACTTTGGAAGAGCTAAAGTTCTCATACAATCTGCTGCCCCAAGAAGTTCACCTCAAACCAAATAATGTAGATACAACTGTTTCCTCCAAGAGATAAAAGCCAACCCGATCGATGAACATTACAAGGTCATCCTCAGTCAAGGTTCCATAATAACTAGCCTAGATGGATATATTCATTCTGTGTATACTTTAAGAAATTGAGTTTTATTTGGCAGTATATCATATCTGTGAGTCTTATCTGGCTATGACTCATATGAGAGACTGAGAGTAGAAGGCCTTATTTGGTATGGATATAAACTTGTGATTTGTGAAAATAATACTTTACAGGAGCTTAATTGGCCGTGATTAATGTTATTATTGTTTGGTGTTTCACCATGTAACCATATCAAAGTGACTGAGCCACTATGGAGAAAGCAAGCAGAGGAATCTGTTTTGTAAGCAGAGGACTCTGTTTCAAGCGGATGATAAACAGAGGACTCTGTTTTGTAAATCATTCCTGCCTTTCATTTTATCGTAGTACTGATGTTCCGTTAGTCAAGTTGTTATGGTAGATGACAGTTTAGTCCTCAACCATTAGATTCTATAAATGGTTCGGATTCTATGAAATCTACCGAAACTGCAGAGGAATAACTTTAGTCCAAGCAGAAAAGTCAAAGGATGTCTAAAGAGCAAACAGGGAGGTCCCACTAGAACCACCCCTAATCCAGTTTTCGAGTGGAGATCTGCAAGGCAGGGAACTAAGCATGGAGAAGCAACAATCTGATAATGGAGGTGAAGTTGTATTGGAAGTTGGAAAGGAAAAGAGCAACAGACCAAGAAGCTCAGAATCTTCAGCTAGCCAGACCATCACCAACAGAAACTCATTCAGTAGGTCAGTTCTCTCCATACCCAAGTCAAGATTCGGTGAACAACTGCCCATTATGCATGAAGAGACTAGTTCAGTTCAGGCAACTGCTGAAAATTCCGGCAATGCTTCATCCAATAGGGAGTCCCCGAATGAAATCTCATTGGAGAGGAGTAAATCCTCCTCTGCAAAGAAGGCACCGCCGTCTCCGGGCAGAGCAGAAGATGATGATGAGGATGAAGAGGTTTACAAGGTGCCTGATTTGAGGGTGAGCAAGAAGATCTTGATTGAGTGGTTTGTTTTCCTGTGCATTTTGGGTTGTTTAGTGGCTAGCTTGACTATGAAGAAACTACAGCATTGTATGGTTTGGGGATTGGAGATTTGGAAATGGTGTGTGCTTGTTATGGTGGTATTTAGTGGCATGTTTGTTACCAATTGGGTTATGCATTTGATGCTTTTTGTGATTGAGGGAAACTTTTTGCTTAGGAAGAAGGTGTTGTATTTTGTTCATGGATTGAAGAAGAGTATTCAGGTTCTCATGTGGGTGAGTCTGGTTCTTCTCACATGGCTACTCTTGATCAAACGCGGGTTTCAGCAATCACAAGGTTCCAGTAAGATTGTGGCTTACATCACGCGAAGTATTGTTGCAGGCGTTATTGGCGCATTTTTGTGGTTGTTGAAGACTTTGTTGGTTCTGATCTTAGCATCTAAATTTGAGGCGGTCACCTATTTTGATAGAATTCAAGAATCGATACTCTTTCAATATATTCTTCAGGCAATTTCAGGAACTCCGTTTATGGAAGAGGATTATGAACGATCACGAGGCAGTAGCAAACTGAGTTACAGAGAGACTAAGAAGGCACAGGCAGAAGGGGTCTCCAGGACAAAGATCAGGGCAGAAAGGGAGGTCAGTGACAAGTCAAAGATTCAAGGATCAAATGTTTCTTCTTGGACCTTGAATGGATTGGTGAATGTAGTAACCAGTTCAGGGCTGACCATCTCTCTAAAAGGACATAGTGGTAAAGAGATTACCAGTGAGATGGAAGCAACTGCTGCTGCAGACGACATTTTCCTTCATGTCGCTCCTCCTGGTGCTAAGTGAGAATAAAAATTGTTTCAATCTAAGTGCTTATTATTTTTCCGTTTCCATTCTTGTGTTACATATCTTATATCTGAGTAGGTACATTGAGGAGTGGGATCTCATGAGGTTCATGACGGAGGAAGAAGTAGACCTTGTATGGCCGCTGATTGACGTAGCAATGACCGGAAAAGTTGACAGAAAAACTCTAACAGACTGGGTGGTAAGACCCTAATTCATGTCTCTTGTAGTTCACTACTTAGCAAAACATGTATTAATAATTAGTAAATGAATGAAAATTAAGCACCATTTTGATTGATCATGTACTACTTCAGTCACTAACATAATACAATTGTGCATTTGAGCTATTGAAGTTTCTAGGTTTCTCATTTTCTGAAATAATTATGAGTGTGAAATTCTTTGTACTATGGCTTTTTCCCCAGCTGAAGGTCTACACTGATCGCAAAGCATTAGCTCATGCATTGTCTGATACCAAAGCAGTTACAGCGCAAGTCGACAATCTTGTGACTAGCATTGTGTTCATTATCATCATCGTCGTGAGCCTTCTAGTTGTGGAAATTGCAACCACAAGCTTTTTTGTGTTCCTATCATCACAGCTGGTATTAGCAGCTTTTGCTTTCGGAAACACTTGCAAGAATGTATTTGAATCTATCATGTTTCTATTTGTGGCACATCCTTATGATGTTGGAGACTGCATTGTTTTTGATGGCGTTCCGGTACAACTCCATCTCATACATTATTTCATCACATTGGGTTTACTTTTCAATTTTTGTAACACATAGTATACACCTGACAGATGATAGTTGAAGAGATGAGCATCTTTACTACGGTTTGCTTGAAACTCAGTAGTAACGAGAAGGTGTACTATCCAAATTCCGTGTTATCTGCAACATCAATAAGCAATTACACCAGAAGTCCAGATATGAGAGAAGCTGTGGAGTTCTCAATTGCTTTAACACCAGTGGAGAATATAGTCAAGTTGAAAGAGAAAATAAAGGAGTAAGTTTTTTCTATTGCGTTTAACTAGTGAGCATCGTCTGTGTAATCCTTTTATTATAATAAAGTATGACCTCCTTTATTCCAAAAAAAAAAAAAAAAAAAAAAAACTAACTAGTGAGCATTGTTCGGCACTGCTCTTTTGTGCATGTTCTTACTCTTTTGTGTATATGTGCTTGTGCTTGGCCAGATACATCGAGGGGAAGCCTCAATATTGGCATCGAAAACACAATGTGGCGGTGATTAACATTGAAGATGTTAACAAGTTAAAGATGGCCGTATATTGTCATCACAAATTGAACTTTAGAGATTTCGAGGAAAATAATTTGCGTAGAGCTGAGCTAAACTTCGAATTGCTGAAGATTCTTGAAGAGCTAAACATCACAGTGATGTCAGATGTATCCTCCCCAAAACTGAATCACACTCCAACAGATAAGATATGCATTTAACACTTTGCTTCCTAAAGGAGGTCCAAGTACTCAACCTGATATCGGGTTAGAAAATTAGTTTTACTTTACTCAACCTCTCAAAGATTGAAGCTAGGCTAATTGGTGAGGTTTGTATGCTATGAAGTAGTCATTGCTATGGCCACATTGATTATGTCATAACTCAATGGTGTGCTAAATCCATGGCAGTTGTTCATACTTAATTTTCTGATACAGTCATCTCTTCCATTCTGTCCTTCAATTTCACTCTTCGTTTTTCGAATATATAATCAGTTTGGTTTCTGCGCTGTAGGAGCAATTAGACTAGGATTAATTTGTTTATAATCTCAGCATCGATCGTTATAAAGTCATAACTTAAAGGATCGATTAGTCCAAATTAGATGATGAGTTCAAGTTTGAACATGGATTAGTTGCTTGCTTAATTTTAGATTCTTTAGGGAAGACAATCTCACAAGTACAAACTGGTCGTGGTTGTAGTAGGGTTCATGTTGCTTTCACCCCTAAAAACTATAGTTCATGCTACATTATCATCCAGACCAAAATAAAATCCTGCATTATTAAAACATCAATCATGCATATTTCATACCAAAGCGACTTCTATACAAGTCGTTCTTTATTTTGTTTTCCCCGGAAATCACAAAGAAAGATTTGACAAGTCGTTTCCACCTTCTTGGCGTCTTCTTGCTGTCGTCTACCATGATTGAATTACAAACCAGAGCGTTGCTCACCTACTTTATATCATCGCAAATGGAGCTGAGATTATGAAATAGAGAGAGGCAAATGTAGAAGCGTCGAGGTTTTCAGACACCATTATTGGCATGACCACATGTTCTGGGTCCAATTCGCCATCAACGGTGAAACGTGCTCTTCCTTTCTTTCTTTCTGAAATGCACATCGTTTTCTTCTTTTTCGCCCCCAGAGAATGAAGAGAAAGCACTAGCCAAGTATGGTACTACTGTACTGATACTAAATCACTAATGCCACGACACTAAGGATGGCCATAGAATTTTGCTGGATATTGCTCCCTGCAAAATCCATAGTACACCCTGAAACAGCACTATAGACAAACAAAAGTATAGAGCATTTTTCAGGTCCACGATGCACTATGCATGTCATGATTATTGATTAAATTAACGTGGATAAATCAAATTTACAGAGATAAGATTAAGATTCGACCTATGATTTGCTTTATGTAAGAAAAGCTTAAACTAATGATAATGAGTTATTAGTCTCGACGAGTACTGTTGGTATTGGTACTTGTTACGTGGTGGTTGGCCTGAACCCTTGAACACCCTGCACCGCACTACACCTGAGCTGTAAAGCCACTTATAATTACAGACAAATAACTATTTAAAGTCCCAGATGAAGATTCATAATGTAATCCTTCTCAATTTTTTCCTAAGAGTTGGAAACGATTTGTACATGAAACTTATATTAGCATGTTGTAGACATGTAGTCAAAATAGGAAAAGCCATCATCTTATTTATCGACCAAACTAAATGTTAGAGTAACAATTGAAAACACAGATAAAAATTATGACAACCTAATAAAAATTCGTTCTTCGAAAAACTTTCATTCTTATTTTTTTTTTGTGTGTGTGTTTTTCTATAGATTTTTTATTAAATGCTGTAACACGTACGTTGTGATATAATAATATTGATCAAACAAAAATACCCAAAATTTTTATCATGATATCTTTGATAAGAATTTGAAGATTGTTCTCTTCTCTGCGGCATAATCCTTCAAATAGGGTCAGTTCCTAACCTGGCATCCCCACTCTTTCACACTTTAATTAATATTGTTCTCCCGGTAGGTTTACTCCCTTTGTTCCACACTTCAAAACATTATTTCCATTATTTCTTCTAGTTTTGCAGAAACCACGTGGTAGCACCGCTCTTCATAGGCATTTGAACCCTCTCCTCTGTTTCATTTTGTCCCTCACTTCTGCAGCCTTCTCATTATCTTTGGGGGCAGCCAACCCAGCCTCCTCCAATACTCATTTTCACACTGATCTAATCATCTCCAAGATTTTCATCATAATCTTCTTCTATCCAATTCTTCATATGATGAACACAAAACTTTAGTTTACCCAGATGAAAACCCAACAATCTTTATATCCAACAACCTTTATATAGGTGAAGTACTTCAAAAGCTCTGTTCTTTGTTCCTAAAGGTGAAAACTTTTTTGTTCAACAAGCCCAGTTGACTAGTTTCTCTGCAGTACTGAATCAGCAATCAATCCTATTCCAGCACTATGATCTTCCCATCTCTTCATTTGTGGGTAGCTTTGGATCTTGTCCGGTTCTAGTGACCCAGGTGAGTACAGTAAACACAGTGTTCTTACTGCTATGGAAATAGTTGATTTTTAACTTGATCGTTTTGGCGCGAAAGTAGCTTCGTTTCCAGTTATAGTACTTGGAGAATTAGCTGTTTTGTTCTTTTGTTAAAAAAGCCATTACGTAAATCTCAGAAGTTTAAAGAAGAAAAAAATGATATCTGAGTTTTAGAAAAAAAAAAAAAGAAGGGAAAGTATCTTCTGAAAGTGTTGTAAAGTTTTAATTTTTAAACTGGATTATGATTCTAGTCTTTGTTAATCTACATATTAGGGGTGTTTTTTTCTTGGGGTCGATTTGCTTTTGGGGGTTTAATGCTAGCTTTTTTTGTTGGATTAAGGTTTAAGGGGTTTAATGAAAGCCGCAGAGAAAGGTTCAAAGGGCGGCGAGATAAGCATGTCGGAGAAGCAATCTGCAAATGGAGGTGAAGTTATAGTGGAAGTCCAAAATGCTGGGACTTATGAAACTAGAGGGTCTCCTTCAAACAAGCAAAGCAAAGTGGACTTAAGACTCCCCACTGAGTCCAGTAGTAAGCCAGTTTCGAGTGCGTTTCCTTCACCGGATGTTTTAAGAGCTAGTCCCAACCCCGGTAAGCCTCCTAGGATCCCCGCCCGCAATGAGAGCATCAATAGGAGAAAGTCATTTAATAGGTCAGTTAGTAAACCCAAGTCAAGGTTTGGTGAACCATCGCCTGTTGTGAATGAAGATAGTTCAGATCAGGTTGGTTCGCCTTATAGGGGGGCTTCATTCAGTAGGGCTTCCCCAAATAACATATCAGGAGCTAGGGCCATATCCATTACTTCTAATAGGACTGTACCGCCGTCCCCAGGCAGGACCAAAGATAAGGAGGATGAAGAGATTTACAAGAAGGTTAAGTTGAGTAGAGATAAGCATGGGAAAATGAAAAAGACAGTCTTGACTGAGTTGGTTGTTTTCCTGTGCATTTTGGGTTGTTTAGTAGCTAGCTTGACTGTGAAGAGACTAGAGCATTATATGGTTTGGGGATTGGAGATTTGGAAATGGTGTGTGCTTGTCATGGTGATATTCAGTGGCATGTTGGTTACGAATTGGGTTATGCATTTGATAGTTTTTTTGATTGAGTGCAACTTTTTGCTTCGGAAGAAGGTGTTGTATTTTGTTCATGGAATGAAGAAGAGTGTTCAGGTTTTCTTGTGGCTGTCTCTGGTTCTTCTCACTTGGCTGCTGTTGTTCAACCGTGGGGTTGAGAGGTCAGAGACTTCCACCAAGATTTTAAAATATGTTACATGGACTATTGTTTCGGTTCTCATTGGGGCGTTCTTATGGATGTTAAAAACATTGTTGCTTAAGATCTTAGCATCTAGTTTCCATGTGAACACCTTCTTTGATAGAATTCAAGAATCAATCTTCCATCAGTATGTTCTTCAGACACTTTCAGGGCATCCGCTTATGGAGGAGGCTGATGGGAATGGTGGCAAATCACCGAGCACTAGCAAATTGAGCTTCAGAGCAACCAAGAAGGCAAAAGAAGGGAAGGAAAAACAGGTCATTGACATGACAAAGCTTCAAAAGATAAAGCAAGAGAAGGTTTCTTCTTGGACCATGAAGGTTTTGGTGGATGCAGTAACTAGTTCAGGGTTGTCCACGATCTCCCATACATTGGATGAGATGGAAGGTCTGAATGAACAGAGAGATAAGGAAATTACCAGTGAGATGGAAGCAACTGCTGCTGCCTATGACATATTCCTTAACGTCGCTCCGCTCGGTGCCAAGTGAGAACTATCTTTTTCATGAACTGCTAATTTTATCTTTATGTATTATTCCCTTTCCGTACATTTGTTAATTATCTTACTTCTAAGTAGGTACATTGAGGAGTGGGATCTATTGAGGTTCATGATCGAGGAAGAGGTGGAGCTTGTGTGGCCACTAATTGATGTGGCAAAGACCGGACAAGTTGATAGAAAAACTCTAACAGAGTGGGTGGTAAGACCTTTCTCTAACATCCATATGGAGTTGTTGTTCTTATTTGGCTTCTGCATACCATTTGTTTCATGTAATTTTTACATTAGTCTTCTACTGTCATGCAGTTCTACTTCTGTTCATATCTTTCAATCTAGAAGTAGACATAACAGGGGATAAAAAATAAGACATGATTAATTGAGTCTGTTTCTATATGCATTCTTTGCTTTCACTATGTATGCACAAGAGAAAGAGTTAATTACTAATTAGTACTTGTTCAAGGCTATGTATGATATAGTCCTATCATACAAACTGCAAAATTAAAATATAAAGAATGAAAGGAAAGTAGATTCTATAACTTCAATTGGTACCAAAAGGCATGAGTTATTGGCGGTGCGTAGATGATTCTTTTCTGAATTGAATGGTGAAACTATTTTTCGCTTGTGAATTTCGCAGTTGAAGGTCTACAATGGTCGCAAAGCATTAGCTCATTCATTAACGGACACCAAAACAGCCGTGAAGCAATTGGACAAACTTGTGACTACTGTCCTGGTTATTATTACCATTGTAGTATGGCTTCTGTTGATGGAAATTGCAACTACAAAAGTACTTGTCTTACTCTCATCACAGCTTGTAGTGGCAGCTTTTATATTTGGAAACACTTGCAAGACTATATTTGAAGCTATTATCTTCGTATTTGTGATGCATCCATTTGATGTTGGGGACCGCTGTGTTGTCGATGGCGTTCAGGTAACTTACAGATCTCTTCTTTCCTTATGAAAAGTTGTATGTTGATTGAGTTTCTAATACATGGTACACCTGATAGTTAATGGTTGAGGAGATGAACATCTTAACCACAGTCTTCCTGAAGCTCAATCAAGAAAAGGTATATTATCCCAATTCAGTTTTATCCACGAAACCCATCAGCAATTATTACAGAAGTTCAAATATGGGCGACAGTGTGGAGTTCTCAATTGCTTTCACTACACCGGTGAAAAAGATAGGCGAGCTGAGAGGCAAAGTAAAGGAGTAAGTTAATCGAAGCTTTTACTGTGTTTATAAGGGTATACATATGTGTGTTGTAGAGTTCATATGGGATTGTTAATAATAACATATTGCTCCACACACTGACACTTCATTGCACTCGAGCAACAGTCTTAATCAAGAGTCTGGCAATCATGTTAGACAACTGAGCATTTGTGTTTACACGCTTGCAATTTACTTTTGTTTGTACAGGTATGTGGAGGGGAATCTGACTCTTTGGCATCCAAACCACCAAATTGTGGTGCTTGAGATCGAAAATGTAAATAAGTTAAAGATGGCACTCTTTTTTAGTCACACGATGAACTTTCAAGAATGGGGAGAAAAGCAAAGGCGGAGAAGTGAAATGGTCATGGCATTGAAGAAATGTTTGGAGGACCTGCACATTACATACTATCTGCTGCCCCTAGAAGTTCGTCTCACTGAAACTAAATGAGATGCAACTGTCACCAACAAATGATCTTTCATAGGGTAAAAGGAAGACCTGCTGTTGAGCTTTTCAATTTACTTTCACTTTCCTTTTGGTGGAGTAGGATTTTGTTAGAAGTCTGTTCAGTAGACAGATGAGATAAATGCTGTGGATTCGGATTGGATATGATAGAAGTTATGTATTTTCTTTTCTGGGTATGGTAATAGATTAGTACCTGGTTTTTCCTTGCAATTTTCCATCAGGGCCAGAAGGAAAATGAGGTTGGTCAAAGTCGAGTGCTCCTCTTTGGAGTAAGCATGCGGGTATTTTTCATGCTCTACTCTTGGCAAAAATTAATTATCCAAATTCCAGTCCTGCCCTCCTTACTTGGCTTTCTAAATCAATTGCATGCTGAAACATGTCGTAATATTTCTCTATCAGTCAATTTCAGATAAGAATTTGAGGGTTGTGCTGAGGACCTCTGTGGTTCACATCCTCCTAATACTGTCACTCACTAGTGCACCGACATCCCCACTTGTTCTTCTGGTAGCTAAATTTCATTACTTGTCAAAGACTAAAATTTGTGTGCATTTCCTCAACATCTGAACTCTCCCCTGTTTCAATTCTGTCTCTTACTTCTGCAACGCTGTTTCTCTATCTGAACAGCAGAACATGCAACCATGGCTCCTCTACTCATTCTGTCTCACACTATAGTCTAATCCGCAAGATTTTGATAATCTTCTTCTAAGTTTTCCAGTAATGATAACAAAAGTTCAGTCTCCCAAATCCCAGCAAGCTCACTCAATCTTCACTTCACTCCATTCTGATTCTTTTGACCCAGGTGAGTAAACTGAACATAGTGTTCTTAGTTCTTACTGTCCTAGTCGAAGGCTCGAAGTGGCTTTAGTAGTTAGTAATGACTGAATTAGCAGTATTCAGACCTTTTAAGAAACAATGAGATCTGATTTGTTTGAAGAAAAAGGAGTATATATATTTAGAAAGTGTCCAAAAAGTTTGGAGCTTTTTCAGTGCAGTTCTTATTCTGGTCTCTTGTAATATTCATTTTGGGTGTTTTATAGGCCAATAGCTTTTTGGATTAATTATAGCTTTTTCGTGGATCAGGGTTTAACGTGATAGGGTTTTGATGAAAGCTAGAGAAGCTTCAAAAGGTGGCGAGTTAAGCATGTCGGAGAAGCAGTCTCCGAACGGAGGTGAAGTTATAGTGGAATTTCAAAGAGAAGAGACCAATGAAGCAAAGTGGTCTTCTTCAAAGGGCTCAGAATCTTCAGCTCCCAAGCAAAGCAAGGTGACCACTGGGTCTAGTGGTACTGGTTTCTCTAAGCCAGTTTCACCGGATATTTCAAGAGCCAATCCCTACTCAGGTAAACCTCCAAGAGCCCCCAACCGCAATGAGAGCATCAATAGGAGAAAGTCATTTAACAGGTCAGTTACTAAACCCAAGTCAAGATTTGGTGAACCATCGCCTGTTATGTATGAGGATGGTGGTTTAGATCAGGTTGGTGCAAGTTCCCCTTATAGGAGTTCATTTAGTAAGGGTTCCCCCTATAACCTATCGGGAGCTAAGGCTACATCCATCTCTTCGGCTAAGAATGCGCCGGCATCTCCGGGCAGGACTAATGAAAAGGAGGATGAAGAGATTTACAAGAAGGTTAAATTGAGTAGAGATAAGCGTGGGAAAGTGAACAAGAAACTCTTGGTTGAGTTGATTGTATTTCTATGCATTTTGAGTTGTTTACTGGCTAGCTTGATTGTCCATGAGCTAAGGCATTCTATGGTTTGGGGATTGGAGATTTGGAAATGGTGTGTGCTTGTCATGGTGATATTTAGTGGTATGTTGGTTACCAATTGGGTTATGCATTTCATAGTTTTTTTGATCGAGTGCAACTTTTTGCTTCGGAAGAAGGTGTTGTATTTTGTTCATGGAATGAAGAAGAGTGTTCAGGTTTTCTTGTGGCTGTCTCTGGTTCTTCTCACATGGCTGCTGTTGTTCAACCGTGGGGTTGAGAGGTCAGAGGCTTCCACCAAGATATTGAAATATGTTACATGGACTATTGTTTCAGTTCTCATTGGCGCATTTTTATGGTTGTTGAAAACATTGTTGCTCAAGATCTTGGCATCTAGTTTCCATGTTAACACCTTCTTTGATAGAATTCAAGAATCAATCTTCCACCAGTACGTGCTTCAGACACTGTCGGGGCATCCACTTATGGAGGAGGCTGATGGGAGTGGTGGGAGATCACCAAGCACTAGCAAACTGAGTTACAGAGCGACTAAGAAAGCAAAAGCAGGGAAGGAGAAAGAGGTCATTGACATGACAAAGCTTCAAAAGATGAAGCAAGAGAAGGTTTCATCTTGGACCATGAAGGTATTGGTGGATGCAGTTACTAGTTCAGGGCTGTCCACCATCTCTCATACATTGGATGGGGTGGACGGTCTAAATGCACAAAGAGATATTGAGATTACCAGTGAGATGGAAGCAACTGCTGCTGCCTATGACATATTCCTTCATGTCGCACCGCCTGGTGCCAAGTGAGAATATGAAAAAGCCTCAACTTCAGTCATTTTTTGGGAACAACTTCTTCCTTTTCCGTACTTTTGTCAAGTATTTTCATCTAATTTACTAATTAGGTACATAGAGGAGTGGGATCTCTTAAGGTTCATGATTGAGGAAGAGGTTGATCTTGTGTGGCCGCTGATTGACGTAGCAAAGACTGGACAAGTTGACAGAAAAACTCTAACAGAGTGGGTGGTAAGATGTTTTGCCTTATGTCTCTTGACTTCCAGAAGCTGTAGTTCTTAATTTTTTCTCTGGATGACTTTTGTTTTATTTCTGTAACATGTTATTCATACATTGATCACATCGTTCTGGATGATTTTTGTTTTATTGATACATCATATATAGGAGGGCAGTTATTCAAGAAGGACTTCCTTCATGTTATGCATGCTAGCTCATAGAGAAATACTTAATGTACTTGTACTTGATCAATTATGTTTGATAAACATATCAAAATAACTGCAAGATTGAAAAGTGAATAAAGAAAGGAAATATGGATTCCAAAACTTCAACTAGTACCTCAAGTCAGTTACAGGAGTTTATGTTTCTTTCTGAAATAAATGGTAAGCACTGAAAACTTTTTCAATTAACCCTGTGATATTTTGCAGATAAAGGTGTTCAATGGTCGTAAAGCACTAGCACATTCCCTAACAGATACCAAAACAGCCGTGAAGCAATTGAACAAACTTGTCACTACCGTCTTGGTTATTATCACCACTGTAGTGTGGCTTCTGTTGGTGGAAATTGCAAATACAAAAGTACTCGTCTTCCTCTCATCACAGCTCGTACTGGCAGCTTTTATGTTTGGGAACACTTGCAAGACTATATTTGAAGCTATTATCTTTGTATTTGTAATGCATCCATTTGATGTTGGCGATCGCTGTGTTGTTGAGGGTGAGGAGGTAACATGTACTACTTCTATCTTACAATTTTCATTTTATTTTCATCAAATTTCTAATACATGCATGGTAATCCTGACAGTTGATGGTTGAGGAGATGAACATCTTAACTACAGTCTTCTTGAAACTCAATCAAGAGAAGGTATACTATCCGAATTCAGTTCTATCTACGAAACCCATCAGCAATTATTACAGAAGTTCAAACATGGGTGATATTGTGGAGTTCTCAATTGCTTTTACTACACCAGTGAAGAAGATAGGCCAGCTGAAAGAGAAAGTACAAGAGTAAGTTCATAAAAACTTTTACTCAATGTCTTTATAAGCACATATATGTTGATAAGTTCATGCGTTTATGAATCTGGATTGTTAATCATAAAGACTGCAGCACTCATCAACACATCATGACAGTGGATTAGCAGTGTTTATAAGAATCCAGAAATCAATGTGAGACAAATGAGCATCAAATCGTAGTGTGCCTTTGTGTTCACTCTTCTACAATTTTCTTTTGATTGCACAGGTATGTGGAGGGGAACCCAACACTTTGGCATCCAAACCATGCGGTGGTGGTGGTTGAGATCGAAAATATGAATAAGCTAAAGATGGCCCTCTATTTTTGTCACACTATGAACTTTCAAGAATGGGTTGAAAAGCAAAAGCGCAGAAGTGAAATGGTCATGGCGTTGAAGAGATGTTTCGATGAGCTACAGATTACGTACTATCTACTGCCCCTTGAAGTTCGTCTCACTGAAACAAATGTCACCAAGAAATGATCATTTGCAGGGTGAAAGGAATTCCAGCGATTGAGCTTCTCAATCTATTTTTACTTTTCCTACTGTCACTAGGAATTTTCAATAGACATGAGATTAAATCCCAGTTTGGGATAACTCAAATTAAACCATAAGAAGGTCTAGCTTTAAGCTCCTAAAAGAGTAAAAGCAGCATTCTGCCAATTTCTGTGAGCAGCAGTGTAATAATGTAATTTTAAGAATGAGTAATTATATCAAATTTTACCAAAAAAATATTTCTTTACTTTAACTTGCAAGTAAATTCTGTCAAACTGGACATTAAATCCTTAATTGTGGATTTGGATTGAAGATGATTGGATCAAGTACTTTCTATCTTTTATCATTTTTCTTAATCTCTTTGCCTCTCATGTTTCTGAGTGTTAAAATTAAACTTCATTTGGGCAAAATCTTTGGTCTTTCCTCTTTGTACTGAAACATGCACGATGATGTAGTTCTCTTTCTGTTGAATAGTAACAAAGTGCAACGTGTGATTCTTTTGAATCATAAATCAGTTCCTAGTGGCTAGTGGATGTAATCTGGGGGGATAAGCTTATCCATCAATCCCAGGTGAAGAATATGCCACATAGGAATGCTGAAGCGACACGTCAGCAAAAATCTCTAATCTATACCTCCCATTCAGTCCATATCTGAGTTCTGAACCCAAAATAACACCACCCAGGGCATTGTATACTTTGGCAAACTAAGAGAAACCCCAGTTAGCAACACCAGAAATGGCTTCTGTTTCTATGGCTATGCCAATTATGTCTGCCACTCAAAACAGAACAAGCCAGCCAAGTTCATTGTTGAAGTCTATAATCCCAGTTAGGCAGCAAAACAGGGCTGTGTCTGTGAAGCCAAAGTCTTCCACAGACATGCTCAAAGTGCAGGCCTCTTTGAAAGAGAAGGCAGTCACAGGCCTCGCTGCAGCTGCATTGACAGCTTCCATGGTGATACCTGAGGTGGCTGAGGCGGCCGGGGCCGGGGTAACCCCATCTCTCAACAACTTTTTGCTTAGCATTGCAGCTGGAGGAGTTGTGCTTGTAGGAATTCTTGGAGCTGTTATTGGTGTATCCAACTTTGATCCAGTTAAGAGAGTTTAAAAGAAGAGGTTGAGTTCTTAAACTGAATTTTCTGCCTTTTCTCTACTAGTCTTCTTCATGTTGTACCTTCTTGGTTAAGCTTATGTAATTAGTATTATGCTCAACGCTGTTAACTCATATATGTATTGCGCAACTCTGTTTCCAATAAAGTGAAATTTAATTGTTCAGAACAAATTAGATATGGAAGTGGAGGAATGCCTCATGTTTCATTCATAAAAGATCAACTTGGTTTAGCCAAAGTCTCACTTTGAATTCTATGAACAACCCAATGAAGCTAACATAACTTTTGCAAAACTAAAACCAAATGCTTCAAACAATTGCTGTATTTTTTTTTTTTTCCGGTTTTTTGGTAGACAAAATTAATGACTGTTTAAGTAGTTTCCATGCATTCTGCAATTCTGTTTGCTGTACAGAAATTCCCCCAACCTGTGTAGACTCTTGAGATCGCAACTAGTTGCGGTAAGCGACCCCATGTCCATGAATAAACCTTGCATCTTCCTCAGTATAGACATGAGTTTCGTTCAGTAACCTGAAATGACATTTTTATAAGCACCAGAAGATGGCATTTATAATAACTAACAGAGGAATTAGGAAAGAACGCTGGTCTTACGATGAAGAAACAGTTTTGTTCATGGTTGCAGAGGACATGAACAGAGCACCATTCAAGTAGTTCAACTCCCCGTCAATTCTTTCCTCGATCCTTTTGTCCATTTTCTCAGCATTCATAGAGAAAGGTTCATCCGAGGCCTAATTCATTAGACTTAGTTAGAACATCCATAAGTCATAGTCATTTAACCAATCTAGTAGAAGTAGTAGTACTAGTATTGCAATTTAAACAAGTTAAGCTTGAGTTTACATACCATGACCCATCCCCATGTATCGGCAAAAGAAGGTACATGAGCTGCATAAACAACAACGTCTGCGCGTGAACAGAAATGAAAATGTTAGCTCGATATACATTGTTAACTTATTTTCTGATCTCGTATTACTGGTTTGGTTCTAAGAGGTCGATCGAGTGAGTTTGAAACCTCTTATTCAAGACCTGAGAACATGCATGAGCTAACTTTCTAAGTTTAACAATAGAAGATGAGAGAGTACTTACACTTGAAGACCTGTTTGATGGTGTTGAATATAGAGGTGAAGACCTCTTTGTGGGTGAAAATGCCTGCTGGTCCAGCCTACATGAAAATGCAAATTAATTAAGTACTTGACAGTAAATAAGTTCATAACTCCAAAATGGTAAAAACAAGTCGAGTGAGGATATCTCTAAAACCATAAAAGGCGTGTGTGACAATATTAAATGCTTACCTGGGTCACAAAAATGCCACCATGATTAAGCTTGGGTTTGAGAACTTTCTCATAGAAGGATTTTGTGTAAAGCTGATAGCAAGGCCCTCCTTCAACTGGGTCTGCTAAATCTCCCACTATGATATCGAATTTTTCGCAGCTCTTATCCAATTCAGCCCTTTAATAACAAACATTTCTATAAGTTTATGCTCATAGTCACAACCATAGAACAATCTTTTATATGAGCATTATACCAAATAAGTTCAGACCGCAACCATGCCTGAGCTAGTGATTTCAGATAATTCAAAACTTAATTAGGCTTTAAGTTTGAAGCCCCTCAAAAAACAAACCAGAGCTTTGAACTTACTTGGCATCATTGATAACAAGGTTAAGCTTATTGTGAGCAAAGGCCTCCTTGTTCACTGTCAAATGCCTGCGACAGAAATCAACCACCTCCTGCACAAATATTTTTCTTGTTATTCAGGAGGAACTAGTTATATACAAGAAAAGAACAAGTGTATGTGCACTTATATATGGCTCATGGGAAAGACATTATTTCAACGAAAATGTAAGATATATAACTTGAGCACTGTTTAGGAACCTGATCTATATCACACATAACCACTTTTTCAAGTAATTTGTGCTTAAGGGCTTCTCTTGCTGCTGAACCTTCCCCACCTCCCATAATGAACACATTGTTAGGCCTGAAGAATATTATATATGAGCATACACATATTGTATATGGAGTACGTATTAACATATTGAAAAGGAATGTAACATAAATAATATAGAGGACGGACTTTGGGTGAGATAAAAGGGCAGGATGTATTAAGCATTCATGATATATAAACTCGTCCACTTCTGCACTCTGCATCTTCCCATC
The DNA here is from genome assembly GCF_000184155.1 of Fragaria vesca subsp. vesca. Classification (NCBI taxonomy): domain Eukaryota; kingdom Viridiplantae; phylum Streptophyta; class Magnoliopsida; order Rosales; family Rosaceae; genus Fragaria; species Fragaria vesca. The sequence goes on along the minus strand of NC_020496.1, from coordinate 20,954,752 downwards.
AATCACCAGTACCTGCATATATGCACGTATTATTAACTGTAAGTATATATGTATATAATTAGTGTGATATATAATCGACATTCATCCATTTCTTAATGTTAATAGAATTACTAAGTAAAACGTAGAAACCTTGCCAAAACGCTTGGTATCCAACAAAGCTATCTCCTGAAACTCGCTCACCCCCTTGTGCAGCACACTGCATATATATTCAGATGCAGAGATGACAAAAGAAACCCAACAAATTTAGAAGAACGATAATGACTAGAGAAGAACAATGACTATATATATAACTAAGGATTGAAGATATATATCATTGATAAAGTTTACTAACCCATTAAGAGCAAATGACCATTTCAGATCATCGTCAATGGTCTCTTCGTACCAGCTGCCTGAACCATCTATATCTTCATGGTTAATGTTACCGATAACGTTACTGTTGATGAGCACTTCGTCCTGACGATCAAATTTTGATGACAAGAAACCGTTTAGATGGTAAAACTCAACAGCCTCTCCCATTGTGATATATTAACTGGCACGGATAAACCAACGAAGAAGAAGAGGGAGAAGCTAGCAAATGTGTTAGCTAGGAGCCGAGGACTATGGGGAGGCCGGGATTCAATAGAAGAAGCAAGGGAGTGGTGAGTAGTACATATAAGAGAGGGGGTGTACACTGGTATATATAGTACATGCACTAACTGATGAGATTTGATCGATAGAGGCAACAAGCTAGTGTAAGATGAAAATAACACTTCTAGTTGATAATAAACTAGGAAAATCAAAATATATTATTGATTATTAGCACGGGTGATGATGGTGTTTGGCCAGAGAAAGGATGAAATCACCAACTTTATGCCTTGCTTCCCTCGATCAGAAGTAGTGTCTACCATGCCGAAAAGGTTTCAATTATGAAAAATGCAAGATTAATTAACCTGTTGTGTTTGCTATATTACTGTTGTCAATCAGTTTGATTGTTTGAATGTGAAAGTGGTTATCCAATTGTTAATTTGCAGTCAAAAATCATAGAAGAAAAAAGAAGGTATTGGAACTTGATCATGTACAGAAATATCTTGGTAGACGAGGATTTGAGGTTACGATGATGCGTGGAGTGGTGGTGTGCGAGTTGGGTCGCACGCGTGATATGGAGTTTCACTATATCATTCAGACCTGGGCTGATCTCGATCTGTCATGAGGTAGATATGGATGATCACAACTTCACAATTAAGGTCCCCATTAATGGTGGAAACCCTAGCACACTTAGTACGAATACGATGTCGTATAGTATAAGGCGACTTATATCCATGCTAGCTAGCTTCTCGGTACTTGATCACAAACACAAACAAAGTTGGCTGCTGGCTTTGGCTATAGTGGGATCAGTCAACATATCCCATTAGTGATGCCCTGGACTAGCAGAGAATAAGGAAGGAGGAGGCCACAAAAGTGGGATTTGCTTCTGGGTCCCCGCATGATCACTACTACTACTACTACTAAAGGTGGATTTTGGTGCGGTGGGGGAAAGTAGAGAGAGAAGGGAGGCTGGGCACTGGGCAGGAAGGAGGAGGAGGAGAGCTAGCTCATGCGATTGAGCAAGTTCGCGTGGGGTGACTCCACTAAGAAGAAGAAGGAGATAGAGGAAATTAACCATTTTTGATTTTGTGGAATGCCCACTATAAAGTGTCACTGCGTTTCTCCATGAAACCTCATTAGCTCGATCCTCGATAATCATCTCACTAGCTGACCCAATAGATTAGTGTTTTGTTTTGCCTTCCCTTTCTGTGCTTGATGTTTATCCTTCATGCGTGCATGCCTCACAATGACCAAATCACCCATTTCGATCCCTTGCTTCAAACTATGCCAATTGATATGCTACATATATCCCATTAGGGTTTTGCATATTAAACACCTAGAATATATTCACAGATCACCATTAATTATATATGTGCCATATGTCGACACTCAACTAAGAATTCTTTTAGTTCAATATGTGTCAAATTAACCTAGTACAGATCATTGCTGATTGCACACATACCCCATTTTGAGTGCTTTGTTAATAATCAAAGAGCAAATACGTGCACAAATGGAGAGAGACAAAAGTTCCAAATAGCTGGTAATAATATTGATTTTTCAAGGGAAATACTTTATGTTCAATATTATGGAAGTGCATGACACACTAAGAATCGTTTTCAACAACATTTGAATTATTATTCATCGAAAAAAGAAAAAGAAAAAACATTGGAACTACTCAAATATATACGATCGATCGTACTTACCTTCAATTTGCTCCCTCTTTTAAGGCCGGTGACATAAACATCACGAACTCGTTAAAAGAATGAAAATTTAGCCCCTCTACCCAATTAATAGTCGACTTTCGATTCCTTTGACAAGATGCACAAACTATATATTACAAGTCACATACAGATGATATTCATCAAGAAGGGACAAAATGGGCATATATAGCAATTGGATTAGGGCTGAAACCCCTTAATGGGGAGACAAAGCTGAGGGGGCTCACAATCATTTTCAGAGCCTTTGTATATACAATCCTTGTTAAGTCAAAACCTCTCTTTCATATGTACGCGGCTAGCTTGCTCCAATACAATTATACAGCTTCTTCCTTTCATTTTCTATAGAAATAACCTAATTAAGGTCAATGCTAATGTTCATAATGATCACCATTAGGTGTCTTCATATAATCTAAATTATCTTCAAATAACAGGATAGTTGTTGCTGTACATTCTAATATTATGACGTTTGAGTTTAAGATGTGATATTAATTTCAGATCTGTGTGCATGACATTATATATATATATAGGTGTATATATGTTTAAATACGTACACCACTGGACATTAGCTTATTTTTCTGTACAGGATTACAGTACTAAGAGAATAAGAGGAAGAGAGAGATAGAAGTAGGATGTTGATGAGCATGAGATATATAAGTACTAGTAATCAAGTAGGGTGTTGAGCATGCATAAGATTACTAGTCACAACTCACTACTTGTTTAATTTTTTGAAGACAAATCAAATATCCAACATAATGCAATTGGAATACTCTTTGATTTCATTTCAAGAGTCGGCAATGTTGAATCATCCATATATCCCATGATGAAATTCTCATTATAAAAGAAAATAATTAAATTTAAGCGCATGCATGCATCTATATGCATAGGTGCTTCAAAACCTGCATAATTTGAAGCACATCAGGCTAGGCGTGCTTGGTGCTCCCCACTACGGCGAGTACTATCCAAATGGTGCTCCGTCTGCACGTTTATTTCTCCCCATTTTCGATTATGAAATGAACAAAATGGGATTGAGGACAAACCCCACTGTCAATTTTGAATCTTTTATCGATCATTTCTGGTATATTGCGGGGTGTCTTGGTGCTCCAACACCCTTTTTTGCTCTCATTGTGTTTCTACTTTGTCGTGAAAAGTGCTAGGGTTCTTGAGTGACATGCCGTCGAATTGTCTCAATTGTACACGTTCGATCTCTTTGTGTTGGAAGCTGACCTGTGCATGATCTGTCGACCTTGATAAGGTTTTAAAGCTTTTATTCCTCGGACACCAGCAGACACCCCATTGAGATTGATCCAGGTACGAGTTAACGTCACATCTCAAATATATAACAGTATAGCTAAAGAGGATATATAAAACTGAAAAAAACTTAGTCCCAAAAAAAAAAAAATTACGTTTGTGCAGAGTCACAAATACACAAGCTAATCAAATCGTTTTGCTCCATTGATAGACAAGCCTAAGGATCTCTATAAAGCGTTGTATTGCTATATTTCTTTCTCAGATATGTTCTTGGCTGGTCTACTTGATTATATGAACAAATTGGTACTTCTATGAGTTGTACGTGCATGTTATATGTCGATCTTCTTCGTATTATGCTCATGTTATCTGGTATGCCTAATATTATTTAAATTACTTTGGGGTATCTGTACGTAAGTATACGTTATTCATGATCATTCTTATTTAGTATCGTAGCTTATTGCATAATCATAAATACATCAAGTAACGATATGACCCGTAATATATAGCTTCAGAACCTGAATTACAGAATCCGCTTTATATAATCATACATTAACAATGTGTCAAATCTCATTCGCTGCCCGCAAATCAAATGAGAACATGCATGAAGATCATAGGACTCGTAATCCCTGAATTAACTACTTCAAATTCTTTATTACATGGATAACTGTTTTATTGTTGAAAAGCTAGGGCTGAAAATGGCAAAGACTAATCAAACAGGTTGAAGAAATAGGAGTAGGCTCAGAAATGATATCAAATCGCAGCAGAGGCATTGATGAATTGTAGCAAACATTACGAATATTAGCTTAGTGGTGGAAGGATTAGAAGAGTCGATATCAATCAGCTGTACTTGATCAACTGAGAGCTGATCTTAATAGACCTGCATGAATATGTATAAACCATTTCATAATATTATGAAGAAGAATCAAAATTAATGGATCGTCAAGGAAATCAATGAACACTGATGGTTGCATGCGTTAGAGCTTCTTAAATCAAAACTTTAGGATGGGACATCATCGGCGTGTTCTCTTGTGGAAGTTGGGGTTTTTGTGGATGGTGCCATTGGTGCGGCGGCGGCGGTTTTCTGACGGTTGTGAAAATAGTTTTGGGCATGACTTGCGACCTGGCTTCGAGTTCTTGTGGTGACAAAGTTTTCAGAGATGCCTTTCCAGTCACCCTTACCCAGCGTTTCAACCCCTTCAAGAAACCTCCGGTGCTCCTCCTCACTCCATGGCACACCTATTTACCAATCTCAAGCACACACAAAAAGAATATGCATCTCATTTAGGTAAGACATTTTCATATATATGCAATTAGCCATAGCACGATTAACTTATATATTTATCTACGTACTAAGCATATCCAGTAGTATTGCTACACTGGAAATTTATCAATTTTTGAGGTGGATTAATGCTCCAGCAGAATACATAAATTATTGCTAAATCTGATAAGGATAGTGCTAGAGGGCCTTAATAAGACCTAAAATTTATGGCCTTAATCTTATGTGGCATGTCATGTCACCTAGACACATCATCAATTTAATAAATCATGTCATTTCATTCTTAGGTAAAAATACAATTTTAACCTTAATAATTAATAGATGCTACATACTAATATAAAATATTTTCTTACCCTTTTAATATGGATGTGTATATACCAAATTTATTTAATTTATTAATAATAATGACCAAGTTAATAATCATACCAAATTAGGCTTTTATACCATAAATCAATTGCGTAAATTTATTAAAATTTCCTTCTATCTTTGTGAATCAAAATTTAGTTCTATTTTAATATTTTATTTTAGCAGTTTAAAATTATGATATCTATATATAAGCCATATTCTGTATTGAATTTTAAAATAAAATAAAAATAGAAAAATCTCTATCGAATTTCTTTTGGACGAATTTTATATATATATATATACGTAAAT
>NC_020496.1:20946554-20949272 GCF_000184155.1 Fragaria vesca subsp. vesca | reverse complement strand
TTAGGCCTTATTAAGGCTAATAATCATTTTCCATCTGATAATTGCTAAATGAAATTGACAAATTTGTCAATGATCTATGCATAACTAAAGCAATTGCTCCATTCAAAAAAAAAAGAAAAAAACAATTGCTAAATATTTTCTCTCTCCTCTTTTGCCCACGTGTCATTTTACAATTTGTTAAAACATAAAAAATAATAATTATTGATGGAGTAACATTGTTAAATCGATACCTAAATTTCAAAATTATTGTTAAATATATCAATTTTTGAATCACGTCAATACTGCCTATTGTTACTCCTTATCCATAAGCCGTTTGAAATAAGCCAATTATATTCATGATAGTTACCACAACTGCAGTAGAAATATCATGATCTGAATATTGGTACTTGTAACAATATATCAACCTAATTCCTAAAAAAGTCCCAAGAGCTCTTGGGACATGCCAGCTCAATTCATTAATTATTAGGTGAGGGTGGCAAAAGGATTAACCAGATGTACTTATATGGATCCAAGATCAGGTTAATCCCAAGGGTTTAAATTTGCCAACCAGCATTATATGTTGGTTACGGTATGACCACCCAATAAACACATGCCATGTATACATTCATAACCATGAGTTAACCATAGTTAACTTAAATTATCAGAAAAAAGAAAAATTATATTAATAATAATATTAAAACAAAACTCTCCTAGATCCTCTCGTTTTCTACTCTTACCTTTTCTTCTTCTCTGGTTTCCCTGCCAATGCCAAATTCGGGTTCTACCATCAGACCATCACTTTTTAATCGATCCGTTATCATTTTCTCCATCCATTCTCTATTATTTTTTTTCTTCTTCTTTAATTAAATTTAGAACAACGAGTCTGCATGCTTGCTGCCTTAAACACCTGTGCTCGCAGTCCAGAAGAAGAAGAAGAAAACCATTAATTACCAGAGGGTGGTTGGAGCAATTTCGTCACCGTCGCCGCGCCTCCGGTTAAAACACTCGTCGTCAACGGATTCGCGCCAGCCACGGTCGCCGACCAGGCAGGTTCTTCAACGTTCCTAACGGTGGCGCCGGCGGCGTCCAAGACACAGATGTTCTATCTCTATTTTTGCAAACCCAGATGCACATGTTCTATCTTTTATTTCTGCAATTCCAGATGTTCACTATCTTCTCCTCAACTGCAATCAAACTAAGCAGCGATTTATCATCTACGTTTGGGTACGTACCGATCAAAATAAAGAAATCGGGAACGTTTTGGTGAATGAAAAGAAAGAGATTTGGAGGTTGGGTGGGGTGGCGTCGGGATGCTGACAGTTTAGGAGTCCTGGTGGTGAGAGAGAAACAGAGGCAAATGAGAGAGAACAATGGAGAGAGAGAGTAATTTAATTTAATTGATTTATAAATTATTAATTTATAAACACTAACCATGATTAAGTTGTTATACACGGGGGATGTGTTTATTTGGTGGTCATACCATAACTAACATAGCAGTGGTTGGCAAATTTGAACCCTAATCCCAAAGGCCCAAACTCAAGCAAGAGAGAGCATAGCAGGAGCACCAGCCACTACACCCTCTGCCAACTTGTCAGATAGCATAGCCGGAGACCGACCTGGACCCTTCCAGCACAGTAGCACACCATGCATGGTCCCAAAAACAAAAATTAGTAAAATCATGGTAATGACCCCCGGCTACCTCCTGTAGTTTTCTTCTTCATGTTCAGCCAAACAAGCGCTAATCGATCGATAGCACAAGGGTCGCCGACACCAACCAATTACTGTTTAGGCATCCTAGCTTCCTCGCCGGATCCAAACCAGGGAATCTGAAGTTGACCGGAACTCGCTATAGATCTGTCGACAACCGACCGGAACCACAACTCGATCAATGAAAGAGACAAAGAGATCGAGAAGGAAAACCCCGATGTCAGACAACGTTAGGCACGACGGGTTCCAATTAATTAACCTTAAGGGTGGCGTTGCTGTTAGTCTCAAAACCCTTTGTAAGGAGGTTATAATTTATTGAACATCAATAAAACAAAACTTTAGGTACAAAAGGTTCTGCATCAATTACTTCTAGCATGAAAAACGGAGCAAAGGGCCAAGAGATTAGTCTCCAAACCCTAGAATATACGTACATAATTCGAAATGTCTTAGTTATTCTATTTGTCGATAATTGCAATAATCTTGTGTGTAATTGCAATGATCTTGCATAAATGTATTCCTAAGTATATATATATATATATATATATCCTTAAAAAATGAACTGCTTGTTTTACTGTTAAGAACAAGTACTGATATAGCAGGGAAAAGAGACGCAATCGCAACAAAATTTGAGTTTAGATGGAGTAGGAACTCACTTTTGTTTCTATGTTGGGCTAATGGAGGTTGGAGATCAGAGTCCTCCTGATGGCCGATACCTTGATTATTTTCCAGTAATATTTTCTCCATCTCAAATGCCAAGGTGCAGCTGTTAATGAAGCGTGTAGATTCTGTCCAAGAATAGCCAACTGATGATGGTAAAGATGTCAAGTCCATCATCTTCCTTGTAAATTCAGAAGCTGAGAAAGGAGACGAAGAAGAAAATTGATCATCATCATCATCAAGAATAGGGCCTATGTCTGATACCCCTTTCAGTTTCAGCTGCGACGTCGGAGAAGGGCAAGTCCTTGAATTGTGACCTATGTTGCCGCAATTCGAGCATTTCCTGGCCATGTCTCTCCGTTCTCTCTCTCTCTC
>NC_020496.1:20935352-20946533 GCF_000184155.1 Fragaria vesca subsp. vesca | reverse complement strand
CTCTCTCTCTCTCTCTCTCTCTCTCTCTCTCTCTCTCTCTCTCTCACTCACACACACACAAAGTACCAGTAACCACTTCACCAAGCCAATACGTACTTAAATGAGGGAAATGAAAATATGACGTGTTTATTGGACTATCTTTTTTTCTTTTTCTATTTTAGTCCTGCTCCTGCATTTTCTTCTGTACGTGTTCTGTCTAAGTAGAGGTTTATATACAAACTACAGAAGGATGAAACCAAAAATTGTACGTGAGGAGACTAAGTGACTATTATTCCTAGCTAATGCATATTGGCAGAATAATGCATGTTCAAAATAATGCTTTTGTTCGATCTGCTAGATAGGTACGCAGTAGTAAATTAGCTAGCTAGTAATTGCTTGCTCTCTCAAATCTGAATTGCTCAACAACCCAACTAATGAATTACTCTAGTAGCAGCTAATTACTGTACGACGTCAGAGTAAATAATCTTCTAGCTAGTTCGGATATGATACGCACACACACACGCTTTTAACAGCAGTTTTCAGAAGCAGGACGTACGTGTTTATATGTACCTAGCTCGGCCAGCAGGTCAAGTCATATAATTGCTGGTATGGTGCAGTTCGTACGTGATAATTCACTATTATGGTTTAGGTGGTCGGAGGCAAGAAGTCACACGCTATATATACGTGGCGGAGGAGACTGTGGATCCAAGCCAGAGACTCCAGAGAGGCCGGCCGGCCGGTCATCAGCTGTCATGACATACATATAACGAACGAACGATTTTCCCTTTCCTAATGCTTACTACTTTTGACCAACGGGGCCTTACAATGAAGTAATGAATGCACTCATTTACCAGCTGTGACGTCTTAGAAGGAAGTTAATTATATATGTTACAGAAACATGGATGCTCTGGTCACTACACGCATGCATATCCAGACATGGTATACGATTTCCTCATCAGGGTTTCCAGATTTAATTATTGGACAAATCAAAAGAAGGCATTCATTTCATTTTGATGAATCATGCATTATTGCATTAATCAACAAGACCCCCACCTCCCCGGGAGAGAGAGAGAGAGAGAGAGAGCTATCAGATTCAGAGGCAGGCAGGCAGCCGATCGTAAGTCCGAAACAGAACGAAAGTTCTTGAATGCACCAAGTTGCATGTGAACCAACGCAATCTCAGCCTTTGATTTAATTTAACTCTCTGTATTCATTAACTCCAACAATGACACCGTCAACCTTAATTGGAACTCTTAAAAAAAAAAATAAAACGATCACCAACTGAATCGAGTCGAAACGAAAACGGGCGTCCACCGCTGCAGCCGCTTTGGAAGGCAGCTTTCCTTCTATTACTGCCGGAAATCGAAAAAAACGGGCCACCCTTTAATCTAGCTTTTCATCTATAGTAATTATTACTTGGAAGAAAGAACCAATGCCTTTCTGTGCTTCTGTGTCAACCTCCCGAATCTGGGTTTCCATATAATTTTCTTCACAACCTTATTCAACACCCCCAACACTCCATAAGTGCCAACAGATCTCAATACGAATCTCCATGACGAGGGTGGCGGCGGAGCCGCGAAGGGCACGACGGAGACGACGAGACCTTGACCTTCGAGGTCCTTGGCGGTCTCCTTGGCGATGTCTTCTCCGATCTGCTTGGAGGAGAGGCCGAGATAACCGATTTTAGGAGCGAGGAAATTGACGGCGGCGACCTCGCCTCTGATTTTGGATGCAGACCTTGATGACCTTCGAGGGGTCGAAACTGGGATGGCCGGAAAGGCTGGGTTTTTGGTTTTTTTTTTTTTGGGTTTTCAGCTCTGTGATGACGTTCGTTAAGAAAGTGTGAACGGTTCAAGTGCACTGTGGTACACTTAATCCGCTCCGCATTTTCTGTATATGCAAGGAACATGCAGATCGACAAGGTTGTTATATTGACCATAGTTAGTAGCTAGGCTGCTTCTTGGCATCTGAAATCTCCGTTTCGATAGGGCATAAGCAGGTCTCTCATATTAGTTATGATTGGGAGCTAGCTAGCTTCACCCTCACAGGTCTCTCATATTTTTTCAACTGGTGATTGGTTGTATCCTATTCGTACATATGTGATCCAGCAGCTACTTTAACAACTGTATATTCATTTGTTTTGATCAGTAAAAACTAATGTGTTCGTGTGGGATCAAAGAACGATGAGCTCCCATGCCAGTTGATAACTGATTGTCATAACGGTGACCAGTAGTTATCGGAAGCATATCACCTGTGCCCATTTTCGCCTGTGCCTAATATGTCCCACCAACAGAAACCTGACACATGGAATCCCACTCAACATGACCTAACAGAGTTTAACGTGCTAAATATTTTCATTTTACCAAAAAAAAAAAAATACAAACCCTCAACTCTTAACACAGAGCTTCAAGTCTTCAACATTATCCAGAATTCTCGTCAGAGTGTCAGACCCATTACAAATATCAAAACCTCAACCTCCCCTTTTGGTCTCAACCCATCTTGGACTAGAATTCATTCTATTTTTCATCTTCATTTCGTTCACCAGGAAATAAATAAAAGAAATTAGATGCAGATATATATGCATATCATGAACCCAGGACTAGATCGAGTCATCATTCATCAAATTGCCATTAGTAGAGAGCTGAGGTAGTTGCGCCATGAATCCAATTGCTTTCTCTCTCCTCCCCCTCTCCTTGCTCCGACGTCATTGGCCTCACCCCTTAGATCCCTCTCCCCATCGTCACCGGTGCATCTACAACAACCCAGTCTGATTTTCAATTAATATATCAACAGCTCCATGAAGATGAAGAACAAGTAGTCGCCGTCGAATTCGATACTCGGCTCCATTTATCCTACGACGATCCGAATGATAAACATGTGGGTCTCGATATTGAGAGCTTGAATTCGATCAAGCCCGCCAAACCGATCGAGCAAGATGTGGATTTGAGGATCGGGACGGCAAGTACGGCTTGATTTGCAGATATAAGGTTGTTTTTATTGATTGAAAAAATTACTTTCTCTATGGAAGGGAAGAGAAAAGGGGGAGAATACTGGGAAGTAAAAGGAAGACAGACGATGAATAAGAGAAGAATTTGAAAGGAAGAAGGAAAAGAAGTTATTTTTTTTTTAATTTGAGATAACGATGGAGTTAAAGCTCTGTTTGGGTTAGACAGGTGTCAGAATTTGGTAGGTGGTACATGTTTGGCACTGGGTTTTTGGGCACAGCAGATTTCCTTCCGTAGTTATCAATACAATGGATACTCGACTGAGAGTACTACTGGCCAGTCATCATTCAAAGCGTTGCGGTTTGATATAAATGATCTGACTACGACGTCTTGCCGACTTTAAAGCCTTGGTATCAGAGATTCAGAGTCTGCTTCCAAGAATTCATTTCAAAGTTCAGAAGGAGCCTGCACTTTAAAGCCTGCAGCTACCTCCTGTTTGGCTAGTTAGTTTTCGAAGGAAAGGACAATCATTTTACTGTCCAAGTTGAGAAAATAAGTGCATTTACAAGCTGCCCTGTACAGAACTACAATTATTCTTTATCTTGGCATGGCGACCAGAACTAACCGTGAGGCGTTAAGACATATAGATTCAGGATGACTAGTACGTGTAACAGAAGGACTACGTAGTTGTACCAGAAATTATACACAAGTATTACCTAGCGACCCTGAAGACGAAATCTTTTGGGCCAGTAATACATCCTCTCCGTTGCCGTTTATAAGAGAAAATTAGATAAAAACTCAAAATATTAAACATTTTTTAATATAAATTCATACATATTTTTCTTTCATTTTACACCCACTCCACATAAGCAAACTTACTATATAGAGCATATATCTATAATTAATAGTTTTCTTCATTTTTTATTTTCTCTGATTTGCCCTTCAGACGATATAAAGCTAAATTTGGTATCTTTCTCAATTTTAGCATCAATTTGAAACTCAAATATTGAGCTAAAATTTAGTTTGATTTAACTTTATCATAATCAATTACATTCTTTAATTTCTTACCATGCATGTTATTACTAACTTGAGTGTATATATATGTTATATATAGAAGTATGTCATTTGTAATAGAATGATTATTTTCATTCTTAAACTCACATTTGGTGTCTCTCTACATAGTCGAAAAATGTCTAATTGTAAGGTACACGTTCTTGTTCTTTGATTAATTTTCTTCTTTTTAGGTATATTATTATATCATTTCTCATCATGATCGAGAGAACATTTACATTTCTAATGTACCTATTAAGTAGGACATGATATGGTAATATACCTAAAAAGAAGAAACCCAAAATTGGGTTTAGGGTATAGGGGTTAAGGTAATAGGGTTTAGGGTATAGGGTATAGGGTTAGGGTATAGGTTTAGAGTATAGAGTATAGGCCGGGTTTAGGATATAGGGTATAGGGTATAGGGTTTAGGGTTTAGGGTTTAGGGCTTAGGGCTTAGGGCTTACGGTAACACTATAAAATTTCTTCCTTTTACGTACTCCAATAATCAGATATCTTATTTATATTATATTTTACCTTATGTATAGATCATAGAATGTATTCATTTCACCTAGATCTTTTTCATAAAAATAAAGAAACCTCATGATTCTTGCAAATTGATTGAAAAATGTTAGTGTTAAAAGAAAAACTCATAATCAAGGTATTTAAGAAAACATCAATTAAGCTTATTTATTATGTTTATATCTTATAGTTGAATGGTGGCAATTGTGTAAAATTTAGAAAAAATATGACATAATATGTATCATAATTGATACATTTTAGATTATGATACATTTTAGATGTCTATCAGAAAGGAATATTATATGGGTTTTATTTAAAACCACTCTCCAAAATTGGGTGTATATGAAAATCCCCCCGTTTCAACTTTCAATTGAAATTGGCAAATCAAGGGATCAAGATCCAAAGTTCCTGAGCTTCGTGAAATGAATACTTCTAAATTGAGTAAATTCCCAGTTCAGATTCTATTACATTTGTCACATCCCGGTTCTTAAGTCAATTTGCGGTTATTTACTTTTGGGTTACTTTGACATTTTACCGTTTTAAGTAACCGTTTACTATTTAAGACTCCAAAAGTTGACTTTTTCTTCCGTTTGGAATTCGGGAAAACTTCCTTCATGAAAGTCGTAGAGGATGTTAAACGGAGTTCGTGGACACGCGGCATGCTTAAAACGGAGTTCGTATAAAGAAGTTATGGTCTAAAAACGAAAGTTACTATATTGGTAAAAAGAGGTAAATTCTAGTAGGCTTTATTTTGTGGGTGTTTTAAGTTTGGACCGGGTGAAGAGTGGGTCAAAGCCCAACTCTCACTCTCTCTCTTCCTCCCTTCTCTTCTTTCTCTCCCGAGTCCCCCGAGCTCTCTCTCCCACCGGAGACTTCAGCTCCGTCTGCCACAGCCGTCCGGCCACTGCAGACCGCCGGAACACCTCCGTTCGGACCCCTGTTGTCCCCTCTCTCATTCTGGACCGGTGACCGTGCCTGGGACGCCACCGATTGAGAGGAATCCCGCCCGAGCTGCCGACTGCTCCTTCGCCGGAGCTCCTACCTCCGGCCACCATAGCTCGTGAAACTTGGCTCATCTAGTAGCTCTCATCAAGGTTAGTGATCCCTTAAAAGGAATCGACTTAATTCGATCTTGGTGTGGAGATATGTTTAATTGAAATTCTAAGAATTTATGGAGGTTTTGGTTCGATTACCCTAGTTAAGCTTAGAATTGGACTAAGTGCTAGTTATGAAAGTTGTTGTGCTTGATGAGAGGATTATTCTGTTAAATTTTGGGAGGCAATGGACGCCGCCGGAGTACGGCTGCCGGCGAAGCAAGCGGCCGGCAGCGGCGGCGGCGCCAGTTGGAGGTTGTTTTTCAGGTTTTTGAGTTTGTTATAATGAGAGGAGTCTAATGAAGTATAGTTTGAATTTTTTGGAGGAGTTTTGTTAAGGTTTGAGATTTTTTAAATATTAAGGATTTGCCGGTTATTAGAATGAAAATCCGGCCGTTGAATTTCCTTGGTATTTAGCCTGGAATGTTAGAATTGATGATTTGAGGTTGTGGTGGAGTTTGATGTGAAACCGATGAGTTTAACCCTAATAACAGTAGAGGGTTAAACGGAAGAGAGTTAGATATTTTTATTCACGTAATTATTTTCCGGAATTAAAGTTTGGTCCTAAGCATGGTTGTTGTGCCAGGATTCGAGGAGACCCCACTTGAGTGGTGATTCGGAATTCGTCAGGCTTAGGCCTAAATCTGTGAGTGGACATTTTGGTTTTCATTTAATATGCATGCAAGATTTTCTAAATTAGTATTTTATTTTCCGAGCATATATTATAACTTCGGCATATGAAATGATCTTGGAAATTATTTGAGATTGATGCATGGATTAAATGTTAGTCATAATTTATGGATTTGAGCTCGGACTGATAATTTGAGATTTAAGTTTGGATTTTCTTTATGATTTCCGGATTTGAGATTATATCCAGATTTGCATATTGCCTGGTTTTCGAAAGGTGAAAATTATTTAAATTAATTATTTCATCGAGCATTTTAACGTGTGGGACACGTCATCGAATTTAATTATTTTCTTTACTCTTTGAATTCTTTGAGTACGATTGGGAATCGTACTTATGCTTAAGTTATGAGTTTCGGGGAAACTCACATGGATTTATGTTTCTTTATTTATGCCATACTTGTTGGATCGTTATTATTCATGCTAGCATGTTGTTCCGCCTTTCGAGACGATGTAGCTTCCACGTTTTAAGTGGGGTTAATCAAGCCCTTTCCGCCTTCGGGTGATGTGATGTAGTCGACGACATCACGCAAGCCCTGTACTTTCTCTGTTATCATGACATGGAAGTGTAGGGAGTATGGGAGTACTTTGCCTGGGAGGCAACTGAGTCTGGGAGGCTCACTTGTATGGTTAAATCGGTTTACTATTTATTGTTGTTTTGACTAGCGGGGCTAGTCCATTATTTTGGTATTTTCTTCAATGAAGGTTAGTATTTATCTTTGTCAATATTTTGACTAGCGGGGCTAGTCCGTTTCTTTGGGATTTTCCTTATGAAGGTTTTATCAACACTTGCATGCAACAGATTTCTTGATTATTAGAAAATGGGAAAGTAATTAAGTTTGGTTAGTTATGTTGCGATCAGTTATTTGTTTATTTTTCGTCCACTCACTCTAACGTTTTTATATTACTTTTCCCTGGGCCCTTCGGTTTCAAATGCCCAGTGTGCAGGCTAAGTTTTAAAGGAGGTCGAGCGTACATGGAGTTGAGGCATAGTCAGAGGCTGCTTCCGCATATTCTTTATTCGTTGTTTTTCGTTCAACTTTAGATATGCTCTGAAAGTCTAATAGTAAATTATTAATAGTCCTTATTCTTGGTTGTGGGATTATTAGAGTTGAGTAATTGTTATTGGGAGATGTGTTGATCTTGGGGAGCAGGAAGGCTCCAGGTGTTGAGGCTGGTTTGTTTGGTTATAGAAGTGTTAAATTGGATTTTTCTGGTAAGGGTTGTCCATTTTCAAGGAAGGTTATGCCGAATTTTAGATAAATTTTCCTTGAAGGTGGACCTCGCAGGATTTACCTTGGGTTTCAGGGTGAAATTCGGAGTGGGTCCTGTCAACATTTGTGCAGGTACTGGTGCAGTTATTAAATTAGTAGGAATTAGTTTCTGTCCCTTGAATTGTCTTTGTACAACAGAATAAGAGTGTGAATCCACAGTTCCCACGTTCCTTTTGAGTAGACCACCCCAATTGTGACAAGGCCATAGAGATCTTGGATCTACTATAGGAATAGAATTTGGTTCGTACTGATAACAAAACGTGTACTACCAAAAGAAAGGCTTTAGCCGACGAAAATAAAAAAACCAGGCCGACTAATTATTTTTTCGTCGGCTAATGTGGACTTTAGCCGAAGAAATTTTTCTTCGTTGGCTAATTTAAACTTTCGTCGGCTATGGTCAACTTTAGCCAACGAAATTAAAATTTCGTCGGCTAAATTTTTTTTTTCGTCGGCTATAGTCTGTGAACTTTAGCTGACGTCTTTAAAAATTCTTTAGCCGACGAAATTAAAATTTGAATTAATTACTGGTCACTCCATTAACTTTCATGCGCTCGACAGTTTACTCCATTAACTTTCAATTTCAATCGATTACTCCATTTACTATCCAATGTCACACAATTAGGTCCATCCGTTAAGTGGCCGTCCAAATCAGTAGTTAAGTTGCTGACTAGACATATTTTTCAACTGGAAATTTCATTTAACACCCTCCCTCCCTCCCTCCTTAATCACTTCAATCTCTTCTCTCTCATCCTCCACCTCCTCCGCAACCACAACGCCACCACACCACCAGTTGGACCTTCAACAACACCACAACAACAATACTAGCAACCAACCAACCACACCACCAGCAACCAACCACATCAACATCGTAATCAAACACATCGCAACCAAACCACCAGCAACCAACCACACCACCAGTAGCTCACCCTGCAGCTCCTCGACATCTCTCTCCCGACGCCAAAAACTCAAACCCACCTACCTCGCATCTCTCTCCCGAAGCCCAAAACTCAAACCCTCACAACAATCTTCTCCCTTCGCGGCCAACTAAACCCTAAACAACACCATCCATGTAGCCCTTCCGTTTTCCATTTCACACCCGTGCTAGACTTGAAATCTCAACCACTTCGAATCCCCAGCCAACAACCTCTTCTCGCTCGCCTCCCCTTCCTCTATATGAAATAGAAGCCATTTGTTTGATTGGAAACAGATTTGGGAATTGGAAGTGTTGAACGATGAGCCACTAGAGGGCGTTGGTGCGGTTGGCGGCTAGAGGTGGGACACCAGCGCGTTGGGGATGGTGAGGAGGAGGGTGGTGTTGGAGTAGAGGAAGGCGCGGACGAGGTTGGGGTCAGAGACGTCAAGGCGGAAGGCGGCGAGGCTGAGAGAAGTGATGGTCGAGGCCACGAGCTCCTGTAGCGGAGGGGTGGGGCAGGTGGCGATGGTGGAGGCGGAATAGGTGACGCTGATGGTGATGGATGAGGCGGCGTCCGGCGAGGAAGAGGAGGGTGATGAGAGAAACGGCGGAGAGAGAAAAGTGGGAAGCCATGGCTGGCTGATGGGTTTTAAATGTGTGAGAGAGAGAGAGAGAGGTGGGGTGTTAAAATGGAATTTTCAGTTGAAAAATATGTCCAGTCAGCAACTTAACCACTGATTTGGACGGCCACTTAACGGATGGACCTAATTGTGTGACATTGGATAGTTAATGGAGTAATCGATTGAAATTGAAAGTTAATGGAGTAAACTGTCGAGTGCATGAAAGTTAATAGAGTGACCAGTAATTTCTCCTCAAAATTTTTATACGACTTGTTGCGTCTCATTGATTTGAAACTATTTTCAGTTGAAGGTCCGGCTAAAATACGTAATTTAGACAGTCCAATGACTTTTTTCGTGAGTTTATGGGTTTGACTTACGGGATTGACCGTCCGGATCGAGCCCTTAACCTAGTCAGATCAAGTTGAATTTTTTCCCATACATGTATTTTATCATGATGGTCAGATCTGACGGTCGAATTTTTGTTTCTCAAGTCTGATCATCACAATCACAACATGTCTACTAATGTTCACAACATGCCTACTAATGTTGTATAACTAGTTTACCGAGTGTTTAAGTAAATATTCCGTTTCAAAAACAAACTATATGTCGAACCTTCAAACGCAAAAAGTCATGAAATAAGATATGACCATAATGGTGAAATACGTCTACGGTTGAAAAATCACGGTATTCCGGTAAAGTCTCGGTGTCGATAGTTGCGGTCAATGCAATTTTCCATTCTTTCTCCCTATGGGTAGCCCTATCTTCGGTGGTTATTTTCCGTAAAATTTTTATACGACTTGTTGCGTCTCATCGATTTGAAACTATTTTTAGTGAAAGGTCCGGCTAAAATACGTAATTTAGACGGTCCAATGACCTTTTCCGTGAGTTTAGGGGTTTGACTTACGGGATTGACCATCCGGATCGAGCCCTTAACCTTGTCGGATCAAGTTGAATTTTTTCCCATACATGTATTTTATCATAATGGTCAGATCTGACAGTCGGATTTTCGTTTCTCAAGTTTGATCATCACAATCACAATGTGCCGAATGTATAAAAAGTACTATAGCCGACGACATTATTGAAAATTCGTGGGCTATAATTAATAAAATAAAATAAAACAAATAAATTGAAAATATTAAATAAAAAGTACTATAGCCGACGAATTTCATTACTTTAGCCGACAAAATTTACAGGTTTAGCCGATGAAATAAAAAGTTCGTCGGCTAAAGGTATAGGGTATATAATTAAACCCAGCGCTCGACAGCCTCCACAGCGCTCCAAAAACCCTAAAAAACCCACCACTGCCTCCTCCGCCTCCTCGAGCCCACCACCGCCTCCTCGAGCCCTCACCGCGCTCCACAGCCTCCACCGCCTCCACCGCCTCCTAGGTTTGGCCCAATCTGCCTCCTTCCGCCCTCTCCCTCTCCAGATCTCCCTCTCCCTCTCCCCTCTCCCTCTCCCTCTTCCACAATACGAACACAGTCGACCACCACCTCGTCAAACTGGATTCCGCCTTATCTCTGTCTTCTGCAACTCCAACGTCTAAGCATCCAAGTTGCACCGTCCAAGCCGCCGGTCGCCGTTGATTTGAGGTACGCACATCAATTCTTGAATTTTGTGAATTTTATGAATATTGATTCATTCCGACTCAACTGGAACCTTCTTGACTGTTCAAGTATGAATTGTAAGAAGTGTGGTTTCTTAATTGTACTAGAGTACATAACTAAATATGATGTTTTTCAATATATGGATTGGAGTTGGTTTACTGAATAAACGAAAAGTTGGTTATTGAATAGATTGGCATTAGCATTTAGCAATGGTGTGTTGCAGGCAGCCAGCCACAATTGTTGATCAACAAGATATGATTTTGAAGCATGAAGTTTATTTCAATGTTATTATCTTTTGATCTTGCAAGACTAGCTAGTGTACTTTGATCTTTCAACTTGAGTCTTTGGATATATTTTATGTTTGGTGATTTGTTTGAATTTCATTGTTTGAGTATTTACTAGGAATGGATGACAATATATAATGTTATGTTGATTGCAATATATGTTCTATATATAGGATGAATAATGACATGGATACAAGTTTTTTTTCAAAAGG